>NW_016690182.1:13453040-13476395 GCF_001604755.1 Lepidothrix coronata
ACCTGGATTCCCTGATGGATCCTGACCTGGATTCCCTGATGGATCCTGACCTGGATTCCCCGATGGATCCTCACATGTCTTTGGCACAGAAGGAAAGCCAGTCCTACCTGCTGGAGGCTCTTGCCATCCACCAGCCTGAGCTCTGCCAGAGGCCACCAGCGCCTTGTCCGGAGCGGCTCCACCCTGACCTGCACCAGGCACGGCTGCACCGGCCTCCAGGTGTCCACTGGGGAGGAGAACAGGGAAAAACCACCCCAAAACATCACTGTCAGCCCAGGACAGCAGTTCAAGGGGGGGGGACAGGCATAGACAGACCCACAGACACTGATTTGCCCTTGTGGTCGGATGGAGAGAGGCTACAGTGGCTTCTCATTGAGTATTTACAGAGGGGAAGTGCTCTCTGGCATCTAATCCAGAGCATTTGGAAGTCTGTGGGGGGATTCCCAACCATTCCCAAGAGTTTTAAACCAGGCCATTGGAATGGCACAAGTCAGATTTCAGCAGGATCCAAATCCAACAGGACCAGGGTGCCCAAGTGCAATAAGGTTTATGGTAGTTTTGTACCATATTTCTGGCCCTACAAGGGGGTCCAAAAGCACTGAGCTTTTTGACTGACACCCACACTAATATATCCCATCCAAAATCAATTCCTGGGCCAATCAGCTGTCAGGCACCTCTTGGTTCAGCTGGGAAGTGCTCACGGAATTATTTTCTGGCGATTAACATCTTGATTTTCCATCTGAGTTTGATACCTCCAGAAATCTGAGCCAGCCAGTTCCAGGGGTAACTCGTGTGTTTTAGATGCCACATGCTGGGGATATTCCTCCTGCCCTCCACTGGCTACAGAGGGAGCTGAAGGACTTCGTTTGGGTCAAACACTCTGGTTAAGATTTTAGGAAATCGATGCTGTAGGGTGACTACACTGTCTAGAAACTCACTGGCAGGAAAGTCTCTCCCCTACAAATTTGTAAAAAAAAATAATCTACACTAACAACTTCTCAGGAGTGATGGAGCAACTAGAAAAGCAGAGAGCGAAGGAGATGGCAAATATCCCGAAGGATTTGCTCCTTTGGCTCCTGATCAAACAACTCTGTCCTCCTGGAATGTTAAAGCTCTCACCAAAACCACGGACAGAGCGAGGCTGCAGTGCTGGGTCGGGTTAGAACAGCTTGTTGCTGACCTCTAATGACAGAATTGATGCAAATGGCCTAAAAAAACCCCTGTTACATTCCTGAAGGGAGCAAATCCTGCTCTTCCCAGCCACCTACAGATCATCAGTGTGCTTTTGTTGCCAGTTCTTGGCTGACACACTGACATGACACGGCTCCTTCTTGGGATGAAGGTTTCCTGCGTTTAATCTTAAAACACAGCGTTCCCAACAGGGATTCTACCCCTTCTCCCAGAGCAGGAAAAGAACCATCAGAGACCAAACTATGACAGAAAGAAACCTTCCTGGGTTTCTTCTCCCACCCCCTTCCCCTCGGAGTTCTCACCCACAACACAGAGGATGGACATCTTCTTCTTCTTCCCTGTTTTCCAGACCCGGATGGTTTCCAGCAGCCTCTTCTCCTGAGGGTTGAACAGGTCCTTTTCCAGCGAGCTCCAGAGAGAAGCCATGGTGGGACCAGAGCACAAGGGCAGTGTGGCTGAGGGTGCTGCTGCTCGTGGTGACCTCCTGCAAACACAGCCAGGCTGGGCAGGGCATCCAGAGGAGCTGTGCTGCCCCAGCCTTGGCCGAGGGCCTGGAGGGACAGGAATGGCTTCAAACTGCCAGAGTTAGATGGGATTTGGGGAAGGAATTCCTCCCTGGGAGGGTGGGCAGGCCCTGGCACAGGTTGCCCAGAGAAGCTGTGGCTGCCCCATCCCTGGGAGTGTCCAAGGCCAGGTTGGACAGGGCTTGGAGCAACCTGGGCTAGTGGAAGGTGTCCCTGCCTGTCCCAGGGGGTGGGACTGGATGGGCTTTAAGGTCCTTCCAACCCAAACCATCCTGGGATTCTGTGACTCTTAGGCCTGTCTAGGAAGTTGGGTTGGAAGGTACCTTAAAGATCATCTACTTGCAATACCACTGGCCTGTCATGGAGGGGTGTCACCCCTGTAAGTCAGACCCAGCACTAGCAGGGTTCCTGGCAGTCCACATCCTGTAGGTCCTGGAGAAACACTTAGAAACAACCAGCAGTTACTTCCCAGCCTCTGAGCCGGGTGGGGAGGGAAAGTAGCAAAGTGGCTACAAATAAAAGGTGAGAAATAGAGATAAATAAAAATACAGGGCTGTAGGAAAATAACAACATTCAGAACAGGCCCTTGGAATGTTTTGGAAGAGAAATTTGCTCCTATTGAATTTTACTGAAACCAATGAACCCTCCCCAGCTCCCTCCCACAGCGATGGGGTTTGAGCTCAGCCACAAGTTAACAAGCTTGAAATCACATCTGCAATTATTAAAAAATTCTGCCGTGCCTGTGACCCCCAAAAAAAAAGGAAATTTACTGCTAAAACGGTTCTGTCACCACGACATCCCTTTGACTGAAGTCCCTCACCAGGTTATCTTGGTTTCTCCATCCCTGTCAGCTTTTCAGCCTCTCTGATGGCATTCCCATCCAGAGACAGGTGGGATGGCAGCCCCACACCCCATTTTGAACCCATTAATTCATTTGTAACAGCACTTGAGCAACAAACAGCTCCAGGGAAATGATTGAAAGCCGGAGTAATAGAGGGCTCAGTGCTGCTGGAGAAGTTAATGCAGAGAGCACAGCACTCGCAGGGGCTGTAATTGAAAAGCTGCTCAGCAGCAGAGCTGCCTCACTCCCCATTTCCTCCAGACAACCTGCACGACTTCAGAATGTCAGTGAGACCTTCCTGAAGTTCTCCCAGAGGTGCCCATCACCCACCCGAGAGCTGGCAGCGAGGAGGACAAGGAAGAGCCGGCGAAGGCTTTACCGGCCCAGGAGCAACGCGGGGACTTCAGTGCGAGGAGCCTCGGGCCAGGAAATGGTTTGTGCTGTGAAATGAAAGCTTTGAGAGACAAACAGGAAGCCTGGAGAACCTGAGTGGGGCTGCGAGGTCGGGGCAGGAAATCCCCGGTGCAGCGGCAAGGACCGGGTGCAACGTGGGCAAGATGAGCCTGGGGCAGGGGAGAGGGGGGAGAGCAAAGCAAGGTGAAATCACCCCTTGCTTCCTCCTTGTTTGGTTAAAAAGAGTCAAAATCAAGGTAAAATCATCCCCCATTTCCTCCTTGTTTGGTTAAAGAGAGTCAAAATCAAAGTAAAATCGCCCTCCATTTCCTCTTCGTTTTGTTAAGGAGAGGCAAAAATCACCCCCCATTTCCTCCTTTTTTTGTTAAAGAAAGTCAAAATCAAAGTAAAATCACCCCCCAATTTTCTCTTTGTTTCACTAAAGAGAGTCAAAGTCACCCTCCATTTCCTCTTTGTTTGGTTAAAAACAGTCAAAATCAAAGTAAAATCACCTTCTATTTCCTCTTGTTTTTGTTAAAGAAAGTCAAAATCAAGGTAAAATCGCCCCCAATTTCCTCTTCATTTGGTTAAAAAGAATCAAAATCAAAGTGAAATCACCCCCCATTTCCTCTTTGTTTGGTTAAAAAGAGTCAAAATCAAAGTAAAATCGCCCCCCATTTCCTCTTTGTTTGGTTAAAAAGAGTGAAAATCAAGGTGAAATCACCCTCCATTTCCTCTTTTTTTAGTTAAGGAGAGTCAAAATCAAGGTAAAATCACCCTCCAATTCCTCTTTTTTTTAGTTACGGAGAGTCAAAATCAAGGTAAAATCACCCCCATTTCCTCCTTGTTTCTTTATGGAGAGGCAAAAATCACCCTCCATTTCCTCTTTGTTTTGTTAAAGAGTCAAAATCAACACTCTCCATTTCCTGTTTGTTTCATTAAAAAGAGTCAAAATCAAGATAAAATCACCCTCCATTTCCTCCTTGTTTGGTTAAAAAGAGTCAAAATCAAGGTAAAATCACCCTCCAATTCCTCTTTGTTTTGTCAGGGAGAGTCAAAAATCACTCCCCATTTCCTCCTTTTTTCGTTAAAGAAAGTCAAAATCGAGGTAAAATCACCCCCCCTTTCCTCCTTGTTTGGTTAAAAAGAGCTGAAGCCTCTCCAGAGCTCGTGTCTCCCCAGCCCTCCTCCCTCAGCAAAGGGTCCCAGGACCCTGCCAGGGTGGGGCTGGTGGTGCCCACGGGCTGTTCCACACCAGCCCAGGCAAAGCTGTTCCGATGCCCCTGCCGTGGTTGGTGCCTTGGGAAAACAACTCCTCTCATCGTGGTTGGTGCCTTGGGAAAACAACTCCTCTCATTTGTGAACCTCAAGGACATCATGGGCACCCCAGGGGGTGAATTAGGGAATCATGGAATGGCCTGGGTGGGAAAAGACCTTGAAACTCATCTTGTTTCGTGGGCAGGGACACCTTCCACTGGCCCAGGCTGCTCCAACCTGGCCTTGGACGCTCCCAGGGATGGGGCAGCCACGGTTTCTCTGCCCAACCCTTCCAGCCAAGCATTCCTTCCCAATACCCCATCCAACCCTGCCATTTGAAGCCATTCCCCTTGTCCTGTCACTCCATCCCTTGTCCAAAGATAGGATCTTGGAGGAGCATCATGGAGGAGACAAAAAGGCCACCCCACCCCGCAGCAGGACAGCATCAGCACGGGGCCATCACTGCAGGGCAGTGGAGATGCTGTCCCAGGGCTTCCAGTCTTACTCAATTTTATATTATTTCCATAAATTCAGCCTTCTTTACCTCTCCTCTCTTGGGGAGAGGACTTTCTTCTCCCCCCACTGGCATTCCAGGGAAATATCCTTGCACAGAAAGGAACTCTCCCAGACCAGCCTGCTACACAAGTCTCAACTCCACTGGGAGCAGGGAAGGGTCTTTAAGTCCATCCTGCTTGGCTAAAAAAGAATAATTCTGGCATCAAGCAGGAAAGAAGGAGTTACTCCAGGATTTCTGGCAGCCCCAGGAGCTCAGGAAAGCTGCTCAGCAGCTCTGCAGTCTCAGCACCAGCACCCAGACACATCATTCCCTTGGATTATTTCCCTTGGGCCTCATGGCTGGGGGAGACACGGAGGAATCCAAGCTTTTATTTCAAGCAGAGGGTACATCCAGCCTTCGGGAGAGCCGGGGAAGGAAAAACAACCCCCCAAAACCCCAAGCAAACCTTGCAAAAGCCTTTCCCTGCCCTGGTCTGCATCAGGATGCAGCAGCTGTAAGAGGGATGCAAATGAGCAATTAATCTCTATTGCTGCAAACTCGTAATCCTGAGGAATCAATACAGGGGTGTTTTAAAAAATCCAGGGGGTGTTTTGAGCAGCTTCCATGCGAAGAGAAACGAGGAAATTGCAGGTGGAAATGAGCTCTGAAAGAGAAGGGAAATACAAGTGTGCCTTGCATTAATTTCCCACCCAGTTCCAAGCGCAGGAATAACTGGATTATTTCAGTGTTCAGGCTGGAGGAATCAAAGCCAGGCACAGTGTGGGGTGTCTGATAGCCACTCCCTGGCCAAGATTAACAACCTGCAAGAGTTTCCTTTCCTCTTCCTCCCCAGCCAGGGAACACAAAGCTGGTTTTGTTGCAGGGCACCACAGAGGATTTAAGCTCTTTATTTTTCTGCTGCAGTGACTTGTTGTGGAATCTTATTCTTGGTTCTTAAACACTTTGCATTCCCACAATATCCAACTATTTTGATGTTTAATGGCTGGATCCTGCCACTGCCCCTGAAAAAGAGGTGGCAACCAGGACTTCTTAGGAGGGACCTGCTCTGGATCATTAGATGGCCAGATATGCAGGGACAGCACTGCTCCAAACACAAACAGGGGGTCCCAATCCCATCTTCCCCCTTCCCAGGGAAAGCAGGGGGAAGCACAGAGTGCTACAACACCACCTCGGGTGTGATGATGATGATGGATGAGAGCTGATGTCGAGGAAAGATGAGAGCTGAACAAAATATTGATTTGATGACTCCCCCTTTTTTCCTTTCCTACTCCCAGGACCAAACCATCATCATTCCAAGAGCTTCACATCCCTAATTTCTTCAACAAGCCCTTTGCAGCTGCAACACCAGCAGTGTCTGATGCTGCTCCTGCATCCCATCACTGCTCCAGAGCTTTGCCCATGTGCCCCAGGCCACGTCTGGCTGAGGCTCCAGGAGTGAATCCCAACACCAGGAGCAGAGAAATCCCCAAAATCCTCTGGCAAAGCACAGACGTGGGGCAGGAGGAATTAAAATTACAGAGGCAGCTGTAGAGCTGGACTTTCTGAGCTTTGCAGAGCTAAAAGTCAGTAGCTGTCCTGCTTCTCTAGCTGTCCTTCTCTCTGAAAGAGGGGAAATTTAGGTGGGATACTGGGAAGGAATTCTTGGCTGTGAGAGTGAGGAGGCCCTGGCACAGGTTGGGCAGAGAAGCTGTGGCTGCTCCATCCCTGGGAGTGTCCAAGGCCAGGTTGGAGCAACCTGGGCTAGTGGAAGGCTGGGTTGGAAGCAGATGAGCTTTAAGGTCTCTTCCAACCCAAAACTATTCCATGATTCTCTACAGATTTGGAAGAGAGGGAGCAAACTAAACACAGGACAGGAGGATGTGCTGCAGCATCCCTGGCTCCCATCCCTGTGCCAGGAGGGACCTTCCCTGCCACACAGGAGGGTGAATTTGGATCCAAGCACGTCCCAGACCTCCCAAGTGATTTTGAACAAGATTTTTCATCGCTTCCTTGTGCCGTGAGGCTGCTGGGGATGGTCATGTGTGTGGGGGCACTTCTAAGGTGTGTGGACAAGCCCTGGCACGTGGTGAGTCCATGCTCTGAAAGGACCTCTTTGTCACCTCCCTGCCAGCCTTCATCCCACCCTCATGGCCTGGGGTGACTTGGGTGACTCCCTGGCACAGCCAGGCCTGTGTGGCCACCCATCTCCTGAGCAAGACAACACTGTTTCAGTGTGAACCAGAGTGATTAATAAATCATAAACCCCCCCACTCTCACCTCCAGTGCTCTCATCTCACATTTTTGCTGGGCTGCTGGTTTTCTTGCATGCCCCAGATAACTCACTGAGCTTCATCTTCACTGCTCCTTCCACTCTCCTGCTCCTCTTTCATTTTTTATGAAAACTCTCTTGCTCTGCTTCATCTCACTGGGAAATCAAGGGGGCTGTTTGTCTTTAGCTCTCTGGTTGCTTTCCTGAACACCAAGACAAATCCAGGCACTGGATCAACAAAAAGCTGATTTATTCCCCCCTTCCCTCCCCGTTCACAGCTGGACAGGGCTGGCACTGAGCTGAGTTTGGGGTTGAAGATGCTCCTTCTCCATTTTCTGGGGAGAAAGTGGGAAAAGAAGTAGGAAGATGAGAAATGAGCCCTTCCAGGCTCCTCTGGGTGAAACCACACTGCAGAAAACTCTGAGCCAGCAATGGGTGGAAAATAGATGATGCCTAAGGTCCCTTCCCAACCCCAAACCATTCCATAATTCTATGAGATAAAATGTGACTCCAAGAGCTCAAACTGGGGTCAGTGCCAAGGCCCCCATTAACTTCCTCAGACATTCTCAGATTTACAAACTCTGCAGCTCCTCTGCTGATGTCTCCAGACTCTGGACTGGGAGCAGGGCTGTAAGGAAGCCCACACTCGTGGTGGATTCCTGGCAGTCCTTGCTGTGGAGCAACAGCCTGCAGCCAGCTAGAAATAGGAAATCAGGTCATGAACCAGCTTCCCCCTCAGTCCAGCAACACAGAGATGAATGAGGCATGACCCTGCCTTGCTCTTATTCCATCCCTGCTCCCTGAGATCCTCCCAGTGGGATATGGGTGTCCAGACCCAGCAAAGCAAATCTTTGCCCTCTCATCTTTCCCACATTTAGGGTTAAAAGCAAAAACGCACCAAAGCAGCATTTTTATCTGGGTTCAGAGCAGTTGTATATGTCAGGAAAGGATATAGCAGCATAATCAAGATTTATGGAATATAGGAAATATTTTAGGAGAGGCCGTTTGTTCTGTTCCCTCTATCCCATAAAATCCCCGGGAGTTATTTGTTGGAGGCTGTGGCAGCGCTGCAGGGTGGGAACAAAAAGCCACTCTGTGAATGAAGAGGAAAAGCATTAAAACACACAAGGCAACATCTTTTTAGGTCACACAGAATTGCCCTGGGGAACTCACTGCCTCAGGATTCGAGTCAGACAAACAGCTCCACAGTTTGGGAAAACTGATGGGAAGGTACCTCAAGGTAACCCAGGAGGGTTGGGATCCGTGGGCATGATCCTGGCATGGGCAGCTTCTTCTCTGGAGGATCACATCCATGTCTAGGCAGGAAAACTGGGAACTGTGTAGCCCAGCATCCAGCACTGCCCAGCCCATCCCTGGAAGTCTCCAAGGCCAGGCTGGACAGAGCTTGGAGCAACCTGCTCTACTGGGGGGTGTCCCTGGCATGGCAGGGGATGGAATGGGATGGTCTTTAAAGGTCCCTTCCAACCCAAACCATTCTGGGATTCTATGCCCTTTAATGGTAAATTCCTGGAGGATGATTTTCCATTCCTGCAGCTCTCTTGCTTTGCAGCCAGAAAGGCCCGGGGAAGCTGCAGAATTTGGGATGTGCCACCCTGCAGGCCACGTGGTTAATGCCCCGCTCTGCCTGGAGGGTTAGTCCTGGCTCCATCCTGGATGCCGGGGGGGCTCTTTCAGCCCCCAGAGCATCTTGGGGTGCTCTGACCCGGTCTTTGGCTCCACTGACCCTCTCAGGGGGAGCAGAGGCAGTGAGGCCATGAGGGACTCCTGTGGGGAGAAGATTTCTGCTGTGTGATCCACAGCCCAGCCCGTGGGCATCTCCAGCACAACCCCCACCCCTGGACAAGGCCCTGGTGCTGAAGGACCTTCACCTTCCAAGGTGAGCAGCCCTTGGTGGCTCCCGAGTCAGTGGTGGGTGGAAGGGCTGCACACCCTCGTCCTCCCCCTGCCTTGTGGTTTTTGGGGATGTGGCAGAGCCGAGATCCCACCAGAGGGTGCTGGGAAACACCAAAAGGCTCTGCCTGCTGCTGGGGCTCCAGACAGCCCTGTTAATTCCTGCTGCCTTATTCCCCTCAGCTTCCTGATTTCCATCCAGCACAGTCAGTGCTGGGTCACAGCTATAGATTGTCTTTAGTTTATGGCCTCACTTTCTCTTTCTGCTTTTTTCTGCTTGAGTAAACACAAACAACAAACCCAGGGAGTCCAAGAGAGGGCTGGAGATCTCAGGGCAGGGACGAGCCCAGCGCTCTGTGCATCCATGGCACACACTGAGAGGTTCCTTCCCCACCCCAGCGACCTCCAGCAGATGCAAAATATTGTCCCCCCTCTCTGGGACCATCTCATGGGTGCTGAATGTCTCCCAGGACCTGCAGGAGGTCCTCAGGGGCAGTGGGGGATCTGCTTTGTTTGTGCCTTCATCCCTGAGGCACTTTGAGCCCCTTCCATGGCACGTGATGCCCTGAAGGGGTGTCTGGGTGCCCACCCAGAGCCCAGGGCTGGGCACAGGGGAGGATGCCAACATCCTGCTGGGCAACAACCCTTTGGAAGTGAAACTGCCCATCCAACTGCCAAACCTTCAGCTGTGGAGATGGAACACCTGCCCTGGTCATGGAATCATGGAATATCCTGAGTTGGAAGGGACCCACGAGGGTCATTGAGTCTGAGAGGAGACTGAGGGGAGACCTCAGTGCAAGTTCCAGCTTCCTGGGGAGGGGCAGAGGAGGGGTAGGGACTGAGCTCTGCTCTGGGGGGACCAGGGACAGCAGCCAGGGAATGGCTGGAGCTGTGCCAGGGCAGGGTCAGGTTGGATCTCAGGGAAAGGTTCTTCCCCCAGAGCGGCGTTGGGCACTGCCCAGGCTCCCCAGGGCAGTGGGCACAGCCCCAAGGCTGCCAGAGCTCCAGGAGGGTTTGGATGATCCTCTGGGGCACAGGGTGTGACTCTTGGGGGTGGGCCTGTGCAGGGCTGAGGGTTGGACTCCATGATCCCTGTAGATCCCTTCCAACTTGGAATATTCTGGGATTCTGTGAGTCCAACCCCTGGCCCTTCACCCCAACAATCCCCCCTGTCCCTCAGAGCATTGTCCAGAGCAGAGGTCAGAGCTGCCCCTCCACTCCCCTCACAAGGATGTTGAAGATCCCAATGAGGTCTCCCCTCAGTCTCCTCTTCCGAAAATGCCCTTTCAAGGTGCTGATCCAAAGAAGGTGCATTTAAAGCTGAGCTTTCTATCCCTGCAGGGAGCTGCAGCCTCGAGGACGAGCTCCTCAGTGGTCTGGGAGCACATGTCACCTCAACCCCACCACGGAGGATGTGTCTTCTGCAGGAAAAACAGCCCCTGCTTAACCTGTCATGAATGTTACACTCATGGAGCCAAAGCCACCCCTGAGAGGCACCAGGAGCAGTGTTGCACCAGAGGAGTTTAAACTGAAGCCAGCACAGCTCAGGGATGTGAGTCCCACCAGCCCAGCCCAGCCCAGAGGACCCTCTTCCCCTCCAAAGACTGGGACCTCAGCTGGGAAGGGGTGTCCACATTTCCAACCCAGTCTCCCACACTGGCCAGGGCCACTTGCCCTAAAAAATGCAAAGGAATGGGGTGAGGAAGGAGTCCAGCCAAAGCAAATCCACGCTGGGTCTCTGGTTTAAGGGCTCCCTAAGTAGGTAACACCTCTGCATGTGGCACAGCTGCCAGGGACCCTTCTCCCATGAGCTCCTCATGTCGTTCTCAGGCACCAAAAGCATTCTCAGCCTCCCACCTTGTCCCTTTGCAGAGCTCCCACTGTTTGAACACACTCTCAATATTTACCTGATGCCAACAGCAGCTCTGGGGTGAGTTGTGGGGTCTCAGGGACGTTCTGAACCTGCAGGACATGCAGGTCCTACACAAGTCCTTCCCTGCCAGCTCCTTTTTGCCAACCCCCTTCCCATTCCTGCTGCATTTTCCTGTTTCTCCTTTCACACAGACACCCCAGACACCACCCGAGGTGCTTCCCAGCCAGGCCATCCCTCCTTTTGCACAGCAGCTGCCCGGAAAAACAACAGCCACCTTAAACCTACTTAAGGGGAAAATGAGTTTCATTGCTCACCGGGCACATGAAAAATTCAGCGTTTCCTCCACGGAGCGGTTCAGGAACATCCAGCTCTGACAGGGGCTGGTTTGCTGTGTGCTGGCAGCAGGTCTGGGCAGGGCCAGAGGGCAACAAACTGTGTCACTCTGTGCCAGGGTGGCTCCTGTGTCCTGGCTAAATCCAGTCAGTGCCACGGGCACGGCTGTGGGTGGGATGTGGTGCCTTTACTGGCAGCAAGGGATGAGCTTTGTGAGGGGAGAGGTAATGAAGGGTAAAGGATGAGAGAGGAGGAGAGGGAAAGTCCTGTGGCCCCAGTCCATTTTCTGAGGTGCCTGGGAGTTTTCCAAGGAAATAGAACTATTGAGTCCCGGACACCAAAACCTTTTTGTTGGAGCAGCAGGTTTGAGGGATGTCTGGATGAAGCTGGGAGAGGAAGGACCACTCCAGAGCAGCCCCTGCCCCCCGTGGTCCCTTGGATGTGACAAGGAGTCACACCCCTAGGGAAGAGCGAGGTGCAGGTCAGTGCCAGGCCTGGTTCACCTCAAAGAATGAAGGCTGGGAAGGTCTCACTGTTTTGTGGGTGGAAAAACTCCAAAAACCTCTCAGCTTCTGCCTCAGTGCAGACAGCAGGACTGGGTGGGGCTCTGAGCAACCGGGGCTAGGGGAAGGTGTCCCTGCCCATGGCAGGGGGTGGGACTGGGTGGGCTTTAAAGGGCTCTTCCAACCCCAATCTCTGTTTGTGAGGGAGGTGAACGTGACTTCGAGGTGGGTGAGAGGAGACAAGAGCTCACCCCGAGCAGGGTGAGCCAGGAGTCAGACCCCAGCAAAGTGAGGAGAGAGGGTAAAGCCGTGTGTCCCAGCCAGATGTGCTGCAGGGCAATCACAGAGAGCTTCCTTAAATTCCTGCCTCCCATTTGCTGTCCATTCAGCACTTTTTCATGCTTCCTTAGGCGCGGGTTTGTGGCCTCAACAGCTGCTGTGCTTTTGGCCCCGTGCCTGGCGCGTTCCTCCGGAGAGGGGTGAGATCAACCGTGCTGCTCCTCAGCCTCCTGGAAATATTGGGAGCATCAACTTGTTTCTGCCCGAGTGACATTCCTGATGCTCAGGAGGAGGGAAGGAATAAGAAGATGACAAAACATTACTTCTGGTCCAAGCTGTGGAGCGGGGAAGTTGTAGATGCAGGAGGGATGCTGGGGTTGGGTGTCCATCTCCTGAGCCTTCCCTCACCTGTCCATGGAATCATGGAATGGTTTGGGTTGGGAGGGACCTTAAATCTCATCCAGTCTAATCCCCTGCCATGGGCACAGACACCTCCCACTATCCCAGATTGCTCCAACCTGGCCTCGGACACTTCCAGGGATGGGGCAGCCACAGCTTCTCTGGGCAACCTGTGCCAGTGTTTTACCCCCCTTGTTGTAAAAATCATCTTCTCTATATCTAAGGAAAGCTTGTATAAGGAATATTTATCTCTCATAACATTTCAATATCCATTTTTACACATGTTTATATATATATATAAGGAATCTCTTATATTTGAGGGATCTTTGAGAAGGTGCTCAGTCACCCCCCTTGGTGACCCCACCTTCTGGCTTGCAAGGGCAAAAGAGGTCGCTGACCTGTGTCTGGAAAACTCTTTGGCCTTTTTTTCATGAAAAACGTGGAACCCCATGGTTGTTTGTAGTGGATTTTTCCAGCCCTGCCTGTGTGGTGGTTGCCAGGCATTGCCATGGCATCGCCTGGGGCATCGGGGTGAGCTGAGCACCAGCTGAGAGCTTCCAGCAGGTGAAGTGAGGGCAAAGTGTGAGTCACCTGTTGGAGCGGTGTCACAACCACTGCTGGCTCTGTGCTCTCTATGGAAACGGGAGAAGCCAGGGAATAAATGCTTTCACCTTTGCAGTGTTGGGGGTTTTCAATTCTAGTTAAATCCACTTGAAAAGCAGCTCTGAAGTGGCACTTTAATAAGAGGGGTGAGCTGAGCTTTGGGTGGGAAAAGGGTGAGTTCAAACAGAGGTTGGCCTGGGGTGAGATGAGTCTGTGTGTCCTTGCAGGGAGGGTCAAAGGGGATGGTCTTAAACTGAAAGAAATCAGGTTTAAATTGGATATTGGGAGGAATTTTTTACCAATGAGGGTGGGGAGGCCCTGGCACAGGTTGCCCAGAGAAGCTGTTGCTGCCCCTGGATCCCTGGAAGTGTCCAAGGCCAGGTTGGACAGGGCTTGGAGCAATCTGATCTAGTGGGAGGTGTCCCTGCCCATGGCAGGGGATGGGACTGGATGGGCTTTAACGTCCCTCCCAACCCAAACCATTCTGTGATTCCATCCCAGCTCACTCCTTGGGATGTTTCAGTAGACACTCATCCCAGAGGTAATAAACATTCCCAAACAGGACAGCGAAGGAAACCTCCCCATCGGGCCCAGCCCCTGCTCCCTGCCCACCCCAACCCCCAAACCAGGAGACGCCTGAAGGTAAAACACTGCTACGATCAGCAGAAGCAGCTGATCCCAGACAACACAGCTCCCTGGGATCTACAGCCTGGAAAACACGGGGCGGGGCTCAGCCACCTCCGAGGCCACCTTGGGGAGTGTTTCTCCCGATCCAACCAGCATTATTTATTTCCTCACAGCCACAGAGCAGTGCAGCTGTGCCACGGGGAACTCTGTGTCGGAGCTGCGTTAAGTTTACCCTTTCCCCCGATTTTTAGGGATTGTATAAGCGGTCTGGACTTCGGGAGCCTGCGCTGCACCAAACCCCTCGTGCTGGAAATTATCGCAGCCACCCATAGGAGGAGGCATTGCCCAGGGGTTGAAGCACAGGAAGGGTTGGGAGGTTTGGGGTTTTCTTCTGCCTTTGGCTCTGTGGCAGTGGAAGAATGATTTTTAAAGGCTGGTAAAGAAGAATATAAAGAAAAAAAAAACCCAACCTTTGCACCTCGACCTGCGGTTCTGGGGTCGGTGGTAGCAAGTGACCTCAGATGTAGGAACCACTTCAAAACCAAAATGAAAACCAACGGCAAAACATGTTTGTAAAAGCTTTTACTGGTAATGCCTCTTCTGAAGAGCCTGCAAAGCACAGACAAATCAGGCACTTGTGGCCCCAGCTGACCCCAAAACTCACTGCAAGCCTCTCTCAAGCTATTTATGGTCCTTTGTGTGTGTGTGTCTGTGTGTCTGTGTGTCCCCACCTGGATTTCACAGCAAGATGGAGCTTTGTATGACACATTTGGGATGAGATAAAGGTTTGATCCAACAGGAGTTCTAAGCTGGAAAGAGGGTTATCACTCTTTTCCCCCCATGTTTCCACAGTTCCAGCCCTGTCAGATGGTGATGAATGTAATGAATACTAATAAATATCCATTAATTCAGTACATTGAGTCAGTTATTAAGATTTCTTTTGCTGATAGGTTGTGCAGATGATCAGATTAATTGAATTAAATTATGTCTAGGAGGGGGAAAGGGAGAGAATTGTGACACAAGCTAAACTGGGACTATAAAAACTGAGGTTTACTGTCAGGGAGGAACCACAGAGGGAGTGACCAGCTGGAATTCAGCTGGTTTTGCTCCCTGACACTGTGTATAGATTGGAATGATGGCTCCAGATCCAACTGTTCCCCAGCACTGCCAAGGCCACCACTAACCCATGTCCCAAGTGCCACATCCACACAGCTTTTAAATCCCCCCAGGGATGGGAACTCCAGGGCTGGACAGCCCTTTCCATGAAGGAATTTTCCCTCATATCCAACTCAACCCTTCTGTGGCACAATTTGGGGCTGTTTCCTCCTGTCCTGTCACTTGTTAGTTGGGAGAAGGAGGTGAGCACAACCTGCCTGGGGGAGATGCTGGAGATCCTCAGACAAGTCTCATCCGGGGACAAACCCGAGCTCACTGTTGGAGCTGCTGGAGAATGAAAGCCATGAAAGCCACGGGGTCTTTGCATCCCTCATGGCCAAGAACACTGCCCAAATCCCTGTGCACTTGTCCAAGGCTCCCCC
Organism: Lepidothrix coronata; assembly: GCF_001604755.1. Classification (NCBI taxonomy): domain Eukaryota; kingdom Metazoa; phylum Chordata; class Aves; order Passeriformes; family Pipridae; genus Lepidothrix; species Lepidothrix coronata. The sequence goes on from NW_016690182.1 coordinate 13,468,078, forward strand.
TGGGCCAGGGGAAAACAGAGGGACGTGAAGTTATAACACATTCCCCCAAAAAATGATTCCTTTCCCCACTTCCAAACCCTCCTGGCAGGAGATGGAGGAGTTAGGCAGGATCAGATCTGAAGGCCAGGCTGAACCTGGAAGGAGCTGGCAGGGTATCAGCCAGGAGCAGATTTTCTGCTTAAAAGCAACTCCTTGAGAGCCTCTAATCAGTTCCTGTCCCTCGCCATCGATCGGTGGTAGACAAACACCCTTGGAAATGTCAAGCACATGTAAAATGCCATTTTGTCACTCAGGGCAGGCTCTCAACTCAGTAGCTTCTCCTGGCACTGGTACAGCACTGGTACACTGTGGGAGTGAATCACATTCCTAAGTGGAAGGTGTCCCTGCCCGTGGCAGGGGGTTGGGACAAGATATTCTTAAAAGTCCCTTCCAATCCAAGGGTTCTATGATTCCTGATCCTTCCTCTGTCCTGGCAACTTTTAAAGGCTAAAGTGTCTATTCAGAAAGCTCTCCTGCTTCTCCCAGCAGTTCCCACAGCTCTGTCCCTGTGCCAGGCTTCAGTCCCTGCCTGGCAGCCTCCAAGTGCCCAGCAGGGCTCTGGGCTTCCAAACCAGCCTGGCAGGAAGAGCTTTGCCAAGGTGGGGTCAGACCTGAGCAGCTGAGCTGGAGAGGTCGGTGCTGTGCTGCAAACACCCTCCCAAGCTCCAGGAAGGCTCAAGGAAGACTCTTTTCCCAGCATGCCCTGGCACTGCCAGGGTGCTCAGAGTCACAAGGCACAACAAATTTCCTTGGCATAGAGCTCGGATGAGACTGAGCTTTCCAGAATCGCCCCTCGGCTCCCAGGGCTGGCAAAGGCACATGGATGCTCTCGTGCCTCCGTCTGTCCAGCTGCAGGACGGGGCAGCAAATCCCCCCTGCGTGGCCAGGAGGGCGGGAGTTGAGCCTGGGGGTCTTCCTAACACACCTGGAGCTCTTGTTTGTGCTGGCCCAGGGCTGGGGGTGGCTCAGGGAGCTCGGTCCTGGCTTGCCTTTGACCCACTGTGACAGTGGTAAATCAGCCCCGTGTGTTCCCAGGGCAGAAGGGACCAGACCTCGAAGCTGAAGGGGGATGGTGGCATGAGAAGATGTGGAAAGAACAAGCCATGGACCCATTGAGGCTGGAGATAATCACAAAATCATTGAGGTTGGAAAAGCCCTCTGAGACCATCGAGTCCAACCACCCCCCAGCACTGCCCAGGCCACCACTGACCCGTGTCCACAAGTGCCACATCCACAGGGCTGTTAAATCCCCCCAGGGATGGGGACTCCACCCCTGCCCTGGGCAGCTGTGCCAGGGCTGGAGAGCCCTTTTGGGGAAGAAATGAATGAAGATGGGAAGGCTCTTGGCCACTTTCCAGGTGGAATTTGTTACATCCAGAAGACTGCCTGCACAGTGAGTTTGGTGGAGCATGGGTGACCTTGGAGGACACTTCCAGCCCACGTGAGACCTGGTGTTTCCAGCAGAGACCAACCAAAGCTGTGGAGTTTGATGCCACAGCCCCGTTTCCAAGGACCTGTAACACACACCCAAGTTTTTCAGGGGCTCCCATGAGTGTCTCAGAGCAGCTTGGTCCTTCCTTCCTGAGCCGGGAGCGTGTGAGCCATTTCCTGTGCACCTCTGGTTTCCTGTGCACCTCAGGTTGAAAGGAGCTTCCTGCTCTTCTGAAAATGCTCCTCCTGCCCTTTGCTGATCTGCAGAGTGTCCTCATGCCGCGTAGAGCACACGGGATCTCTCATCTGCAGCATTAATACAGCACTTGAAACTTGTCTGAGCTGGGAGACACGGAAAATATGAGGTTGAAATCCCTTCTGTTTGCAGGAAAGCATGGAGAGGGCACACACTGGGCTTGCTTTGGGGTACCCTGGGTTTGTTGCTCTGACAGATCCTCCTGTCCCCGTCTGCCTGCACCATCCCCATCCCCAGGCTGGCTGCTCTGCCAAGCCAGATGGCATCTTCACCCCGGGGCACCACGTTGGCAGAGCCTGAGGAACAGACCGTCTGCACGAGGCTGACAAAGGATTCTCCTGCCCCCCACCTGCCACCTACCTCCATTTAGACCTTAGATTTTCTTATCCCACCCCTCTGTTGTATGATATAAGTTCGGGTCTTACTGACTAGCACCTAAATATATCCTCTGATTATGAAAATCAAAGTGTTCCCGGGGAGTTTTACAGCCCAGGTTGTTTCCAGCTCACTGTGTAAATGAGCTGCATCCTAGAAACCCCAGGGCAGGATGTTTGCTCTTGCAGAGGACACAAGCACCTGTAGGAAAGTGAGTTTTTGATAAGGTAAAGGCCATGGCAGCTGCTTCAGCAGCAGGTCACACTGGCTGGCTTGTCCTGGGGGCAGAATTTGGTTTGGAGAATTCACCTGGGGGAAAAAAGTCCTCTAGAGTGATCCCAGAGAGTGCAAGGCAGAGAAGCACTGGGAGGGTTTGGTTTGCCCCTGTCCCACGGGCTCAGTGCTGCTTTTCAGGGAGTGTTTCTGCCATGGCCAGACCATTCCTAATCCCCTTTCCCTCTGAGGGTGGAATTTTCCCAAACCTGCTCCAGAATCTTTCCTCACTGGGCTTTGCTCTGACAGTTCTTTCCTTATCCTGTGTCAGGATTTTCATTTCCCAGCTCAAAAGTGCCCACAAAGAAAGGACTGTGTGGGACATCTCTGCTTTAGGGGTGAGTAATTCCAAGGCCATCCAGTTCCTGCCTCCAGATGGTGAGATGAGCTCGTTGGCATGTTCTGGTTGCTCTCAGCAAACACTGCACAGGATGGATGTGTCTCCAGTGCAGCATTTCCATCATTTCCATCAGCGGTGACTGGAAAATCCTCCTCTAGTGATGTCACCGAACCGAAATCTCGATCCTCGGCAGCTCCCACGTTTTGGGAGGAGTTTGCAGCCCTGCCCTCGCCCTGCTGCCGGAATCCAGCCGCACTTCCCCGCGCAGCCGTCTGAGCTTTCATAATGAAAAGCCAATTAAAGCGCACCATTAAGCACAGCCCTTTCCCTTCCTTGTCCAAACCTATCTGTCACACGACGGGCACAACAACTGTAGTGTGAGTTGGCAGATGCTGCTAAAAACGGGAAAGATCAGGTGTGTAAGTGAATTATTGAAGTGCCAGCCTGGGCTCTGGGGAGGGAGCGGGGTCAGACGTGCGCGGCTGCTCCGCGGAGCTGCAAAGCCACCTGAGCCCCTCCCGGCCGGGCACAAGCAGATTATCCACGGGGTTTTTTTTAGAAGCTGGCAATGGCTGGAGTTTCCAGGCTGCTCCGGGGCACAGCAAGGGGAGGGCAGAGCTGTGGTACCGCGGAGGGAGCGTCGCTTCCCTTTCCCTTCGGGTGTCCATGCGGGACGTGGCTCCCGGCACAGCTGGAGGGGAAGCAGGAGAGGCACGGCTGTGTCTCCGGGTGGATTGCTCCTGATTTCTGGGCATCCAGGAGCCTGCCTGGATGCCCAGAACTCAGGAGTGAGAGCCCCTTCGACCCCCTGATATTCTCACTCAAAAAGCCCAGGGTGGGATTTTAATTGAACCCACGGAGAGGGAGTGGCAGGAGGGGAACCGAAGGAAACCCTGCACAAAGGAAGAATAAAGGAGGATGGAGAGAGGGAAGACGGAAGAGGGAAGAGGGAGAGGGAGCTGGAAGTACCAGGAGGAGCAGAGATGCTGTAAAGGGTGATTTTCTCACTGATGACAATCCAGCCATAAGACCTCGAATGTATTCAAAACAATGCAGCGCTCCAAAGTTATCAAAACAATGCAGTGCTCCAAATTAATTCAAAATGATGCAGTGCCCCAAACTTACAAAAACAATGCAGTGCCTCAGATGTCTCAAAAATAAGGCAGTGCCCCAAACTTATTAAAACAATGTAGTGCCCCAAATGTGTAAATAATGCAGTGCCTCAAATGGATAAAAATAATGCAGTGCTCAGTGCCACAAATGTGTAAATAATGCAGTGTCCCAAATGTGTAAATAATGCACTGCCCCAAGTGTATTGACAACAATGCAGTTCTCCCAAATGTGTTAAGAATAATGCAGTGCCCCAAAATGTATTGAGAATAATGCAGTGCCCCAAACATATAAAGATAATGCAGTGGCCCAAATGTATAAAAATAATGCAGTGCCCCGAATGTGTTTAAAAATAATTCAGTGCCCCATAGGAGTCTCACACTCTGGGTTTCTGCTGCCTTTTTAGGACTGATTCCACTTTGTTTAAGGATGAAAGATTCCTGCTTTCAGTCCTCACTGGGGAGTCATGACAGTGGCACAGAGGAATCTGAACCTCTGTGTTCTGAACCCTTCTGAGTGCAGGAAATGGGGGATTTTTTTTCCTCTGGTAAACATGCCTCTCTCAACACGTGTTTCTCTTTGTTATCTCTAGATAAGGAGCGGGTGTAGCAGCATCAGTTCTCTGGGACATCCTTGCAACGTGATGGATCACAAGGTCCTCCTCAGAGCAGGGCTCACAATGCATTTATTATATTTATTGTATTTCTTTTCTTTTTCTCAGCTGAGAAAAAAAAAAATCAGGCAATGGAAGCATTTGTGTCTTATTTTTGGTTTACACCCGTTCAGTCCTTAAAAATGAATCTTTAAAGAGCTTTCAAAGAGTTTTGGGGCAGCACCACAGGGTTTTAACAATGGTGACCGAGGGGTGGGCAGGACCTTCTGGGCGGTGGATGAGGGGGACGAGGCACCACGGGGTGAAGTGAATTGTGTCCAAGCTTAGAGAACATGAAGAACTGGGAATTCCAGCCAGGAAGTGATGCCAGTGCCTTCCCTGCAATCAGCAGACCCTGTGTAATCACACAGTGGACGCAAACAAAGCCACACTAAGCCCAGTCCTGCCTTCTCTTGGGATGGGGATGAATCATCTCCCACTCCTGCGGTCGATAAAAATCTTCAGAAGTCGGAGAGGGACCCAAATTCTTGTTCCGTTCTCCGCTGGAAGAACTTGTAAAAGCTGGTTTATAAACCCTCTTGGCAACTTCTCGTGACTTTCCAGACCCCCTTGATGGTTCTGTGGTGCCAAACATCTTCCCCTTCTCTGGAGATCGCGTTTCCCGCTGCCTCAAGCCACGTCAGCAGTGGCCTGGATGATTTCCATGGCAGCTCATGGAAATACTTGCACCAATTTGAGCCCCTAAAATTTTATATAATACAGAGTTTAAGGCATCAGTGTGGAGGACAAAGCACTGAGGCAGCAGAGATGGGACAGTGGCGAAGGCAGCAGTGGCACATCACATGGGACAAGCCAGGCACTGGGGTGAGATCTCACAGGCTGGACTGTTGCTCAGATGGTTCTGGCCTGGAATTTGCAGGGATTTGAGTCTGATCCATCTGAACACCAACAGGAGAGGAAGGTGCCATCTAACACTCGTTGCTCCTCTCACTCTGCCTGCCCTGGGCTCCCACCCCCACGGGATAAATTGGTTTAAATTGGATATTAGGGAAAATTTCTTCGTGGGAAGAGTTGTCCAGCCCTGGCACAGCTGCCCAGGGCAGGGGTGGAGTCCCCACATCCCTGGAGGGATTTAACAGCCATGGGGATGTGGCACTTGGGGACAAGGGTGGCCTTGGCAGTGCTGGAGGAGCAGTTGGGCTCTGTGGCCTTGGTGGGCTTTCCCACCCTTAGTGATCCTGTGACCCTGTAACTCTGCTGACCCTAAAACAGGGCCCCATCCCTGCAGCCTTCCAGGGCAGGGATCCCACCTTGCCAAGGCCACTGGGCAGAGCACTTTCCGTAGGGAATGTCCAGCTAATTCCCTGGGCAGCCTTGCTTTTGTGGCCTTATAAACTCATTATCAAATTCAGGTTATTTTTAGGCTCATTTCCTAAGGAAAAAAGATCAATGTGATGGGAGCTGTGTGTGACACAGGGAGTTACTGCCTCTCTCCTCCCCCAGATATTTTGAATTCTTTGGGCAATTCCAACCACGTTTGATGGAACAATTTAAGCTCTCAAGGAAATAAGTCTCTGATGGAGTTGGGGAAATCAGAGGACTGGACAGAGCAGGAACTTCCTGTAAGTACTTCCAACAAAACCCAGAGTCCTGATGCCTTGTGGCTTGGGGGATGTTGAGTGGGCAACTGTTCCCACTGGGAACATCAGAGGGGTTTATGGAGTTACAGAGGGGTTTCACTGAGAGTTTTTTCAGTGTCCTTTGCTTCTCTGCAAGTCCCCAGTGACCCAGGATGGGTGAGAGGGAGGATGGGCTGAAGAGCTGGACCATTATCCTTGGTGACAGCTGGGGGTCACGGCATCTTCCAGAGACAGAGTTGTCTGCCCAACAGACTGGGAATTTTCCAGTGGGCTTGCAGTCACTTTGGACCAGGCCTCCAGAAGAGTGGGACAGGAACACACTGGATTTCATCCCAACCCACCCCTCACAGTCAAACAGGCTCACAGTGACTAAATTTGCCCACAGGGCGATTTCAAAGATGCTTCAACCACCTCTTGAGCAAAGCTTCATCTTTCCATCCATCCCTCCATCCCTCCACCCCTCCCTCCATCCATCCCTCCAACCCTCCATCCCTCCATCCCAGCCAGTTTTTGGTTAGGTTCAAACCCAGCTGTAACCATTTCACACAACAGTCTGGGGAGGAGAAATTTCACTCTCCGAGTTTCCATTGTCTTTGTCTCTTAAGTTCTAACATTTGCAGGTGAAACAAAATTTTTAACAACTATGTTGTTAAGAACATCCTTATTTTATTATTTTTTTTTGTTTAGTTAAGAGCATTTGATGTTCTTCGTTTCTACAATTTAAAAACACTTCAGCTCATTTTTTAACTTTCCCTCATCTGTAAATACATCTCACAAAACATGCACATGGCAAAGTTCCTGTAATTTATGGGACAACAAGCAAACAGCCCGGGGATACAAGAAAACAACAATGAGAAGCCCACACAGAAAAATTCCTCGGACATAATTGCCCAGATTCAGGGTGGGATCTGATCTTTAGGAGAAGAAGAAATTGCATCTCCTGCCCTTAGAAAATTTGACAGGGACACAAACTCAGGCCAGCTCTGCTGTCACAGAACACTGGGGTTTATGCTGTCCTCCACAGAGTTTTAGGAAATGAGCAAATATTGAGGTGTTGTTTGGAGTTGTATTTTCCTGGTTTTGCAGAAAACTGGCCTTTTCACACAAACAAAGAAGAGCTGGATTCTCCCTTCTTGTGTCTGGCTTTTCCAGCACTGATAAACAGGCTGGCACAGCTGGCTGAGCTCTTTATGATCCCACTGGTGTCATTCATACCTTGAGAAAGGGGATTTCAGCCCCCACAGCTCAGGAATTTAAGATCATCCCAGGAATAGCAATAAATGGGCTGTTGGTACATTTTTGCCTGCTGGATCCTGCATTCGAGCCAGATCATCCACTGCATCCCACAAAGGTTTGGGTTGGAAGGGACCTCAAAGCCCATCCAGTTCATGGGCAGGGACCCCTGCCACTATCCTGGCTTGCTCCAACCTGGCCTTGGACAATCCCAGGGATGGGGCAGCCACAGCTTCTCTGGGAAGTCCATTCCAGCACCTCCCCACCCTCACAGGGAAGAATCCCTTCCCAGTGTCTGATCCAAACCTGCCTTCTTTTAGTTGAAAGCTGTTCCCCCTTCTGGCACTCTCTGTCCCTGTTAGAAGTCCCTCGCTCTGGTTTTTAACGAGCTGCATTCCCGGGGGACGGGGAGGGTCCTCCTGGATTCCCCCAGCGGGGACGGGGAACACGGGGACAGGGGTGTGGGAACAGGGAATGTGGGGACGGGGAATGAGGGGACAAGGATACGGGGATGGGGGGATGTGAGGATGGGGGACATGGGGACAGGGGATACGTGGACAGGGAGCTGAGGGGACGGGGGATCCAGGGATGGGGTGCAAGGACGAGGGATATGGGGACAGGGGATTTGGGGCCGGGCGGTGCAGGGGCGGGGAGATACGGGGATGATACGGGGGGATGCGGGGACAAGGGGATACGGGAACGGCGATGCGGAGACAGGGGGATGCAGGGACAAGGGTGGTGTGGGAATGGGGGATGCGGGACTGGGGGGACGGGGACGGAGACGGAGGACACGGAGACAGAGGATATGTGGACAGGGGGATGAGGGAGCGGGGAATATGAGGACAGGGGGATGCAGGGACAGGGGGATGCGGAGCCGGGGGATTCGGGGACGGGGATGCGAGGACGAGGGATACAGGATCAGGGAATGTGGGGAAGGGGAACGAGGGGATGGGGGGATGCGGTGACGGGATGAGGACGGGGGACACGGGGATGGGGGGATGCGGGGAC
>NW_016690182.1:13476531-13479985 GCF_001604755.1 Lepidothrix coronata
CGGGGGAAGGCGGGGGAAGGCGGTCCCGGGGCCGGCGGGGGCCGGCGCTCGCCGCCTTCCCGGCCATAAAACAGCGGGGCCAGGGCTTGGGCGGGCGGAGCGGAGCGGCGGGACCGGCACGGAGGGACGGGCAGCGGAGAAGCGACAGGAGCGGCGGCACAGCCTGGAGCGGAGCCGAGCGGCCGGGCCGCCCTGCGGAGGTAACGGGGGCGGGGGGTCCCCCGGCCGGGGCGGTGCCGAGGAGCGCTCGGACGGCTCCGGCTCTCGCGGCTGAGCCGGGCTGTGCCCGCTGATGTCCCCGATGATGTCCCCGCTGATGTCCCCCCCGCCCCGTGCCTGGGGCAGCTCTCCCTGCGTCCCCCAACCCCCCACCCCACCCTGGGCAGCCCCCCCGCCACCCGTGACAAAGGGATGCGAGCTCCGGGCACGGGCGGCTCCTGCCCGCTGGGCTGCACGGTGGGCATGGAATCGCCAGGGAAAGGCACCCAAAGCCGCTGCGGAGGGGGATTGGGAAGCTGGGAGCCGGAGGGACCGCGCTGATCCTCTTTTCCAGCAGCCTGTTCCTTGTCCGAGTCACTCCTCGTTCAAAGCCGATTCTGCCCGAGCATCCCCGTGAGCTGGGAGGAGGAGTGTGCCCATGAAACGCTGGTTCAGCTCTGCCCCTCTACCCAAAAGTGCCCGCAGAGTTCTATCTTTGTCCTTTAGTTTCTCGAAAATTTGTGTTGGGATCCTTTTGAGCTGCTCCTGTGAAGCTTCACAGCAGGACAGAAGGACGGGGCGAGACTTAGTGCTGTTTCTGGGATGTGGGACCAGTTCCCGGGGGGGGGTCCCAACCTCCAAGCAGCCCCAGGGCAGCACTAACAGCACGCAGGGAGTGGGCAGAGCTGGAGATCAGCCCTGCCAGCACAGGGAACCCCTTCTCACCCAAATCCCTGCACGGAGCACGGCTTGGCCAGGCTGGATCCAGAGTCTGCCTGCTGAGCCAGGTTTACGTAAGCAGCTGATTTGCAGTGTCAAGAGATATCCAAGAATCGCCTTGTCTTTAGAAAACGTAGAAATACGTGGCATCTGGCCTGAGGCCGTACCAGTAGCCCGGTATTTGTCTTGGTCCCAGCCCCTTGGAGAGGTTCTGCCATCTCTCAGCTTGGCTTCGAGTCTCTTTGAGCACTTTCCAGGAGCAAGGACGGAGCAGAAGAGCCAAAAGGCACCGTCCCTCTGTCCTTCACGGTGCTATCTAAGCACTGCTTTTCTGGCAGCCCCGTGGGTGCTCCTGAAGTGGGAGCACAAACCTCTCCAGCCCCCTGGCTGGGCAGGGACCCTGCACCGTGATGCTCCTCCCCTGGCAGCCTCGGGGCTCCTCCTGCCCGGCAGGATGCGGGGCTGGCAGGTCCCTGCTCTGCCCCAGGGTGTGACAGCCCTGCCTTTCCTGTTGTCAACATCTATCCGGTGTCCCCTCGCCCTCCTGGGCAAAGGGGCCGAGCCCCAGCCCCGGGAATGACTGCTGGGAGAGTGCAGGTGGTGTGGTCAGACCAGGCTGAACAGTCCCTCCCTTGTGCCTTGGAAAGGAAGATGGCACTAGTTAATGCTGCTTATTCCAAGAGCCAGGGATTGGTGAGCAGATGAATTCCAGACTTCAGGAGAGATGAAGATCTAGTCCTGCACTGCTTGCTGACCCAAAGCCAGTATTTAATATTTAGTATTTAGTGGTGGCTCGGCAGTGCTGGGTCAGTGGCTGGACTCGGTGATCTTAGAGGGCTCTTCCAATCCGAATGATTGTATGATTCGATGTGTGACCTGCCTCGGGATCCCTTGGGATGGGGGCAGCTGGGGGAGCTGTGTGTGCCGGCAGGTTTAACACGGCCCGTGTCTGGTTGGTGCCGCAGGTGGGAAGGCAGCGGGAGCTCACCATGGCCCTGGCAGACGGCGCGGGCTGTGCCAACCCCGGCGAGGACAACCCCTTCCCTGACATCATCGAGCTCAACGTGGGTGGGCAAGTCTACATCACCCGGCACCCCACGCTGGTGAGCGTGCCCGGCTCCCTGCTCTGGGAGATGTTCACCCAGAAGAACGTGCGCTCCCTGGCCCGCGACAGCAAGGGCCGCTTCTTCGTGGACCGGGACGGGTTCCTGTTCCGCTACATCCTGGATTACATGCGGGACCAGCAGCTGGTGCTGCCGGAGCACTTCCCGGAGCGGAGCCGGCTGCAGCGGGAGGCCGAGTACTTCATGCTGCCCGAGCTGGTGAAGATGTTGGCGCCGAAGCTGAGCAAGCAGAACTCCCTGGGAGAGGATCCCTGCCAGAGCGACCCCGAGGAGCTGTCCCCCGGCGCCGACGCCGCCCGCGCGCTGAGCTCCGCCGGCGCCACTCTGCCCGGCACCACGGCCGGTGGCACCGCCGGCACCGAGGGCCGCAGGGCAGGGTTCATCACCATCGGCTACAGGGGCTCCTACACCCTGGGCAGGGACAGCCAGACGGACGCCAAGTTCCGCAGGGTGGCCCGGATCATGGTGTGCGGGAAGACCTCGCTGGCCAAGGAGGTCTTTGGGGACACCTTGAACGAGAGCAGGGACCCGGACAGGCCCCCGGAGAGGTACACCTCCAGGTACTACCTCAAATTCACCTTCCTGGAGCAGGCCTTTGACAAACTGGCCGATGCCGGCTTCCACATGGTGGCCTGCAACTCCACGGGCACGTGTGCCTTCGCCCACGACCAGACGGACGACAGGATCTGGACCTCTTACACCGAATATGTTTTCTATCGTGAGTGACACAACCAACCAACCCTCCACAAACCAAACGCCAACCGTCCCTCTTTCCTCTCCCATGCTGGCCGTTGCCTAGAAGGTAGACATCCATCCCTGAATCCCGGCGTTCCCCCTTTGCCTCCTTTTGAGTTGGTTTTTGGTTTTTTTTCCCCCCTCCTCCTTCCTCCACGTTGAACCTGCCCAGCTCTTCCTTGTAGCAGCCGCTGAGCACCAGCCTTCTTCCCTCTCTCCGACTTCTGCAGTGCTCCCAACCCTCCCTGGATGTGTGGACTTGGACACTGTCGCGTGGTTTGGGTGGGAGGGGGGGACACGGCGGACTGTGCTTTGTCTGGAATTCCTGCGGCTGGATGAGCTTGTGTTGGACGCTGAACTTGGCTCCCTGTCCATCTGCAGCTGCTCGGGACTGTGCTGCACTCACTGGGTTTGACCTGCCAAGGGTTGTGGGTGAGGAAGAGTTGGGTTAAGGACACGGAGAAAGGTGGGAAGCAGAGCCAGGGAGGGGAGGGGGGGTTGGGAAGATGAAGCCTGGCAGGATGTATTGCCATGAGCCCCTGTAAGCAGCTTAGCCTTTAGACTGGCAGCGCTTGGGGAGGGTAAAACCTCACCCCGTGTTTGCAGCTCTGAGCTGAAGCCTCGCTGCTGCTCTGGGATGCCTTGGGGGGGGTGTTTGGGGGGGGTATTTTGGGGGG
>NW_016690182.1:13481790-13486686 GCF_001604755.1 Lepidothrix coronata
TCTGATCATTATTAAGCAGGACCGACTGGGAAAAGAAATTGCTGCCTTGTGAGAAATGTGGGTGTTTTGATGTTGGTTTTTTTTCCCCTCTGGAACTGGGCTGAAAAAAATTGATTTCCCGGGAGGAAGGATTTTTTTTTCCTGAGGGAGAAACCATAATGGCAGAGTCAACATTCGGGGGGTTTGATCTGGCAGGTTATGTGAGCTGGGCTGTTAAACCCAATACCCCCAGGAAACACGATCAGAGGCTACTTCGGCATCATTTTAGAGCCTGATGGTTTTCCTGCAAGCTGAGACTTCGTGCAAAAATCCTTTTGTTGAGGTCTAGCTCAGCAAAAATCCAACCGGTTTGGGGTTGTGTCCCTTCTTTGCACAGTCATGGGAAGTGTCCTGCTGCTGCTGCCCGTGGCTGGCAGGAGAACGTGGTTAGTTTGGCCCCGAGGAGAGACCATTTGCAGGGAAATGGTGGCATGAAAAAGCATCTCTTGGAGGTCTTCAGCCTCTGAGCCATCACGGCAAGTCCCTGAGCTGGGCAAAAAAAACAAGGAGGGGGTGTCTGAAGGGAGTTCTCTCAGTCTCCAGGACAGTGGAAAAGGCATTTCCCTGGTGTTGCCTGTTTTGCTGCCTTTTCCTGGGAATGTTCCTGTATTTGGAGATGTTTCCAGGACTGGAGCTGCTGCTGGTCTGTCTCTGGGTTGCTCTGAACTTGTTCTGTCCTCTTGTGCTCTCCCCTCAGCACCTCCCACCACCCAGGATGTCCATTTTACTCCAGGGGTAAAACCAAGCCTTGTTCATCTCCCTTCCCTCCTGTTGGATTGGGAGGTGCTTTTTTAATTCCCAAGAGGTGACATAACCCTGCTCTTCAGGCTCTGCCTCTGCACAGCTGGGTTAAACTGATGCTTCTGTCACCAAAAACTGGGGAATGAACTCCCAAAGCAGTTTGTTGGCTTAAAAAGTCCATGTTACTTTATCCAGTGCTGAGGTACCTGGAGATCCCTCCACAAAGCACCTACTTCAGTCATCAACACTTTTAACTATTTATACATTTTAGGAAGCAAAGGAATTAGTGTTTATTTGCTGCAAATTATAGTTCTCTTATTAATTAGTATTTTAACTTCTACTGGTTAATGGTTCTCTTGCTCCTCATGCTCAGTTTCTCTCTCCTTTTGGAGGTTTCTTGGGTCAGTGGGGTCACAGATCCCCCTTCCAGAGTCACCTTTTCCCCACCTGGAGCTGCTCTCAGCACAGTTACTGCCTCCTTCCCTTGGGAGTCCTGCCAAAGCTCCTGGTGGCCCACAAATTCTGCCATTGCCAGTGGCACATCCCTCTTCCCAAGCCTCTTCCCCCGAGTCTGAGTGCTCTGCAGCACGTCAAGCCCAACATTTTCATCTGTTTTTCTAACAGATGGACATTCCCCAGAGTTTGCCCGTTGATGTTCTCTCCTTCACACATTAAATCTCCCAACCTTCTCCCCCAGTGCTGCACAGGCTCTCTTTTTAAAGACATACATCTTGTCTGGGGACACCCCAAGCCCTGGAGCAGAGCACCAGATGCTGCTGGAGGTGCTGGTGGACAGGGCTTGGAGCAATCTGGGCTAGTGGGAGGTGTCCCTGCCCATGGCAGGGGGTGGAATGGGATGAACTTAAAGGTCCCTTCCAACCCAAGCCAGTCTGGGATGCCCTGGTTCCATGCCCTGGTATTCCTGATCTTTGGATGGGACATGGCCTTGTTGTGGTCACCTGTCATTGCCCTTCGGAGGATCCCTGTGGGAGCTACAGCCAAAGATCCTCCCCAAAACAGCTGCAGCTCCAGGGCTTTGGGGAGGATCCAGGTGGCCCTGGATTGGCTTTGCTGTGACGTGGGAGTGGAACCCCTGGCCTGGCACCTCCCAGGAGGGGCACATGGGCAGGGGGGTGCAGCCCATACCTGAGGGAGAGGTGGCCTGCACGTGCAGGGAGGGATTAGTCCCGTTATCTGCAGAAACCCGGGGCCAGGAGGGATCCCTGGGATTATTTTAATCTGACCTGCACCGAGCCCTCCTCAGCTTTTCTCATCCTGCTGGGAAGGACTGCGGTTAACAGAGCCCTGGTCCCTTCCCACGTGCCAGACCACCCACCTCCTTGGTCCTAAGGATGGGATTTGGGACAGTTTTAGGATGATTTTTAAGATAACCCCCCAAGGGGGTCTCCTGGCAGCAGGTCCCATGGTGGGGACAGTGTCCTTTGAGCTCCCCGGGCACCAAGGAATGTTTTCATGAAGAGCTTCCAAAGTGTGTTTTTCCTCAGAGGGATAACATAACCCACCCTTTCATTTAGGGATGCCCAGAAGATCAGCCATCCCAGAATAAAACCCCTGGTGGGAATGAGGTGGAGCAGGAGCTCGGGGTGGGTCTGCCTTCCCACAAATTGCTGGTTGCTCATTCTGCACAAAACCTGCAGGAACTGAGCTTAAGGAAAAGCCCAATCCCATCTGGCTCCATCAGACACTTCTGCCACCCCAAGAGAACATCTGGAAACACTTGCTCTGTCTTCACCCCCTCTGTCTTCACCCCCTGTTTGGTGGCAGTTTAGTCCTGCCCTGCCCCAAAGCTGAGCTCTCCCCATCCTGCCCACGGCAGTAAGGATGGAGCACATCAATCCCGAGGGACTGGGAAGAGGACAAGCAGGGTCCTGTGGGGACCAGGAGATTGGAGAGGTTAGAGGGGAGGCACAAAACCCCCGTTCCCAGCCCAGAAATCCCATCCTGTCATGGGAGACCAGGTCAGCACATCCCAAAGATCTCAGCGACTTGATGGAGCGTTGAAATAGCAAAGGATTTAGAGATCAAGAAACACAGAAAGGGTGGAAGCAACAGTAGCTGGAAGTTGTAACCGAGCTCTTCTACTCTCATGGAATCATGGAATGGTTTGGGTCAGAAGGGACCTTAAAGCTCGTCCAGTCCCACCCTTTGCCATGGGCAGGGACACCTTCAACTAGCCCAGGTTGCTCCAAATCTCATCCAACCTGGCCAAAGTTTTCTTAATTTGAAAAATAACCCCCCAAAGCCCCTCTCTTCACCAGCGTGGGCACCCACCACTGAGAAGAACTACCAGAGACACAGGGGGGTTCTCTAATTCTTGGTGCAGAAACTGCAGCCTGGATGCTCCTCTGGAGGAGGGGGTTTAACCAAACAAGGTTCCAGGCTGGGTTTAGCAGCTGCCAGCAGCTGGCTGGGAGGTGCAGGGGTGAGACACTGTGCAGAGCAGTGCAGGCACCTCTGGGCCTCCTTCCTGGGGCTCCAGGGGAGGCAGGAGAGGGGAGGCAGCTGAGCAGGCAGTGTTTGTGTCTGCTGGAAGTGCTGAGAGCCAGGAGATCCGCTGGGTTCCGATGGCCGCCCAGAGCCAAAGCTCACTGCCAAAGGAAGCTCGTTCTGACAGCTTGTTCTGAGCTAAAGCAGGTTGGACTCGGTGACTGGGTGATGTGCAGATGGTTTTCTTAAAAGGCTCTTGCAGTCAGAAAAGTTTTGCTTAGTTCTGGGTGATGGATGGGCTGGAATTCTCTCCCCCTCCTCTGGGAGAGCTGGACAGGATCTGAGTGAAAGATGTTCTCGCAAACAGACTAAACCAGATTCCATCTCAATCACAGTCAAGTCCAAAGCACAATCCCTGTATCCCAGATGTCTGTTTGCTCTCCCTCCTTACCCTCCTCCAGGATAGACACACCAGGATGCAGAATCCACTTTGCCAGGAGTATCCTGACTGAGCCCCTCAAGGCCCAGGGCATCAGGACAAATCTCCCATGGGAAAGAAATCTCCTTTCCATTCCCAGACTAAAGCCCAGCCTGTGACTCCCCAGACTCAGCCCAAAATGGGATGATGAGGTTGAGCAGGAGGGAGAGGAGGAGACAGCAATTAGAGAGGAGAAACAGCTCTTTGCTGCACACTCTGCCATCCTCCCCTGCAATTCCAAACAGACCATAAAGAGGGAAGAAGAGCATTTGTATGGAAAGCACGAAGCATGTGGCTGGTGGTATTGGAGGAGCTGCACAAGCCCAGCCTTCCTGGGTTCATTTAGGAGCTCTGGAAAAGGCCGATCAGGGCTAGGAGAGATCTGGAAGTGTCCAAGGCCAGGTTGGATGGAGCTTGGAGCAACCATGTCTAGTGGAAGGTGTCCCTGCCCATGGCAGGGGGTGGAACTGGAGGGGCTTTAAGGTCCCTCCCAGCCCAAACCATTCCAGGATTCTATAGTTCAATTTTATCTACATTAATTTTGGAAGGAGGATTTACTTACCTTTTCCATAAAAAACACCTGCTTTGGGGATCATTTGCAAGTTTTAGGCTCCCTTCCCACCCAAACCCTTCTGGGATGCCTCGGTTCCATGATCTGATATTCCTGATCTTTGGAGCCGGTGAGATGGAGCGTGGCCTTGTCCTGGTCCTCTCCCATCACATTTTAGAGGATGTCTGTGGGAGGGCAGGAGGAGCCCCTTCCATCCCCTTTCTCTGCACCCGAGGTCCTCGCTGTGTTCTCCCCAGTTGCTGCCCAGGGCCCAGGACTGGGAAGAGCAGCCCCTTCCCAGCACGAGCACACAGAAGGTGCTGCAGGTTTTGGGGCCGTTTCACAAGCAGCAAAACCACACAAGAAAACAGACTTGGTGGGATTCCTGCCCTCTCCAAGCTCCAGGGGAGAGGACTTGGCAAGCCCTGGAGTGCACCTGAGATAGGTTTATTTAGTTTAATTTGTCTAGTTCACAGGTCCCTGGTGGAGACAGAGAGAGGTGCTGAGCAGAGCTGGAAGATTGTGGAATCATGGAATGGTTTGGGTTGGAAGGGACCTTAAAGCTCATCCAGTCTCACCCCTGCCATGGGCAGGGACACCTTCCACTAGCCCAGGTTGCTCCAAGCCCCGTCCAACCTGG
>NW_016690182.1:13487039-13492945 GCF_001604755.1 Lepidothrix coronata
TCTTGTCCAGGTGAACCCCCCCCGCTCTCCCAGCCTGGCTCCAGAGCAGAGGGGCTCCAGCACTTGGAGCAGCTCCGTGGCCTCCTCTGGATTTGCTCCAGCGGGTCAAGGAGGCTCAGATGCTTCAGTCTTGTGCTTTGAGCCTGGATCTGGAAGGAGGCAGCAGGACCTTTGACAGAAGGAAAAGTCCCTAATGGAAAGGCAGCAGGACAATTACTGGGACAATTACAAGAGTGGATTTCTAAAAACTGTTTTCTTTATTTAAGGAAAGGGAACATCAAATCCAGAGTAAAGCTCAGTGGGAGGGTACGGGAGTCTTGGGAGCATCCTTGGGGATTTCTGCAGCTCCCAAAACCTCAGCTCTGGGCACACAGCCATGGAGCCACCACACAAAGCCTGGGAGTAGGGATATCCCCCTGTCCAGGGCTTTTGGAGGGGTCTTCCTGCTCCGTGGAGGAAGCTGCAAAACCCTGGTGCTCCTCACAGAGCAGGACATGAAGGAGGGCTGAGCAGGAACAGCCCTGGGAGCTCCCACAGAGGACAAGGGAATGTTGCCATACAAAGAAGCAAGAAAAACAGGCTTTGAGGCTGTGCTCTTCCCTCTCTTCACTCCCCAGGGTCAGATCCTGGCTCAGCCCGTGCTCTGGAGCAGGACCATGGGAGCTCAGCATGGCTGAGGTCTGGAGAGGTCCCTCCTCTGAGGGGGCTGTGGACTCCCAAAACCAGGGGACAAGGAGCAGCTCTGGGGGCTGCAGAGCTGGTTATACCCTTTAGGGGCAGGAGGAACATCCTGGTCCCTGGGAACAGATGCCTGCTGGCACTACCAGGGCCCACCACCACCCCCTTCTTACTCCACCCCATAGATGGGCACTGAGGGCAGGAGAACCACCACCTCTCCAAAAAGTCCCTCCCAGCGAGCTGTTCCCACCTGCCCAGGCTGCATCCTCATTCTCCTGCTCCCAGAACCCTTGGAGAGGGGTGGCTTCCCCTCCAAAGCTCTCCCTCACAGGCAGGGATAAGGCACAGCCAGGATCCTCCTTCCCTACCAGTGTCCCAAAAGACAGAGCCACCTAAAGAGGGGGATATTGGGAAGAAATCCTTCCCTGTGAGGGTGGGGAGGCCCTGGCACAGGGTGCCCAGAGGCCAAGATGATCTTTCAGGCTGGAGCCCCTCTGCTCTGGAGCCAGGCTGGGAGAGCTGGGAGGGTTCACCTGGAGAAGAGAAGGCTCCAGGGCCTAAAGGGGCACCTTCCAGGGCCTAAAGGGGCTCCAGAAAAGCTGGAGAGGGACTGGGGACAAGGAATGGAGGGGTAGGACACAGGGAATGGCTTCCCACTGCAAGAGGGCAGGGAGAGATGGGAGATTGGGAAGACATTCTTCCCTATGAGGGTGGTGAGGCCCTGGCACAGGTTGCCCAGAGAAGCTGTGGCTGCCCCATCCATGGAAGTGTCCAAGGCCAGGTTGGACGGGGCTTGGAGCAACCTGGGCGAGTGGAAGGTGTGGGTGCTCATGGCAGGGGGTGGAACTGTATGAGCTTTAAGGTCCCTTCCAACCCAAATCATTCTGGGGTTCTGTGACTCCTCTGTGCAGGTACAAGCAGGTGATCCTGTCCCACTGACCCCAAAATCCCTGCACCTGTGTGCAGGTGTGCCAGGGCCCAGCACATCCCACTCTGAGCCCATCCTGAGGGAGCAGGAGTGGCTCATCCCTCCTGCTTTTGCTGGATTTCCCTCGAAAGTCCGCTCTTGACTTTGTTTGGCTTTTAGTTCGGGGCCCTTTTCCGTGACAAGGAAGAGCTCAGAATTGCAAAACCAAACAAAGGCCCAAATGTTTAAGGCTCAAAGGCAAAGAGAAGTAAATAAAGGAAACTGTAAAAAAAAACCAAAACAAAACAAAACAAAAAACCCCAACAAACAACCCTCAAGTTTTCCTTAACTCAGCCTCGTGCTTTGGGGTTGGCCAGACAGAGGGTGTTCACGGGGACCAGATGAGCAGCACGTGGAGCCAGAGAAGGTGGTGGCTCTTGTGACCCTGGAGAACCCAAAGAGAGAAGGTTTAGTGAACCCAAAGTGGGGCTTCTGCCTCTCCCAGCTCAGCCTGCCTCGGTTTCTGCCCCCACAGCACAGGGAAAACCCCATCTGGGGTCCTTGCAGGGCTGTTGTGCAGAGCTGAGCTGTCCTGGGGGTGACGAGATGGATCCCCCAGCACCTCCCTCACCTCTGAGACGTGGTGAAAGCCCTGGTCCTGCACAACACAGGGCACAGCCTGCCCACCTCTGCCCTCCACCCAGGGACCCAAAGCTCTCAGCACGGAGACAACCATGGAATACGGTTCTAGGATCTCAGAATGGTTTGGGTTGGAAGGAACCTTAAAGCTCATCCCGTTCCACCCCCTGCCGTGGGCAGGGACACCTCCCACTCTCCCAGGTTGCTCCAAGCTCCACCCAGCACTTTTTGTCCTCAAACGTGTTTTAAAACAGCCTCCAGTCCCCGGGTTCTGGGTTTGCCCCACCTGGGCATCGCTTCCTCAAGAGCTGAGGCTTTCAACCAAAAAAAACCCACCCCAAATAAGCTTTAATCCTTCCCCTCTCCAGCAGAACAAGGGATTACAGCTCGTTTAGAGCAATTATGCCCTGAGTGCAGCTATTATTGCCATTACTGCCGAGTTGGCTGGTTAATATACTGTTTTAATCAAGTCAAGGGATTAAATGCCATTAAGGACCCGGGAGGATGGTCTTTTCCAGCTGCAAGTGGAGGGGGCAGGACTGCTGAGGATGCAGGGTGTCCTTCTGGGGCTGGGCTGGTTCAGGGCTGAAGGAATGGGGGGCACAGGGGGACAGGGCTGGTAAAAGCAGCAGTTTAGGAGGCAGAGTCTGTAGTTAACTGAGAAAAAGAGAAGTAAACAGGAAACTGTTTCACAACCCTGCCCAGAGCTTCCCCATGGACCCCAAGGGCTGCTCAGGGATGTCTCCTTTTCTGCCTCAGCTCCCACTGGATCTCCTTGGCACGTGGAGGTTGCAACAGCAGACCTGACCCCCCCAAAAATCGGGCTCAGACCTTGCCTGGGGAGGGGGAGCCTGATCACCCCCTGATATCTCACAGCAGGGAGAAGAGGAGCTGCCACGGGCTTCCCATGAGAGCTCCCAGCAATGATTTTTTGAGCAGGCAGAGCCTCCTTGACATTCGTAACTTCTTATTTTTCCTGCAGAACTCGCTTTTTTTTTTAGGGTTTTTTTAGTTTTGTTTTTTTTTTCAATTCGCTCCCGGCGCAGCTGCTTTTCCAGCTCCTCGTCCATGTCAGTGGAAACGTCTCGTTTGACTTCAGGCACTTTCATGGAGCGGCTCCAAACCTGAGGAAAACCGAGGGTACAGCCAATGCTTCCCCCCTCCCGGGCGTTCCCAAATCGTTATTGTTCTTTGCGTGCCTGGAGAGGATTTAACACAAACCCTCGGGGGAACAACACAAAGATTAACGAGCCGCCCCACGCTGCCGCAGCCTTTTAACGCTAATTTTGCTCCGGGGGAACCGAAATCCCCAGGTCCTAGTTTGGAAGGATTCCCAGTCTTCTAGAAGTCACACCAGTGAAAGGGGCCAGGAAAGCACTTCCCAGCAGGCTGGAAAGCTGAACACATCCCAGGCATTTCGGGGTTAGGATAAGGGCTTGTTCTTACCTCATAGCCCTCCCTGCTCCCTCAGTTTAGGGGTGTTTCTAAGTCCTCCCCCCTCCCAGTAAATTTTGCAGAGCCCGGAAAGAGCAGCTGTTTCCTTCCTTTGGGATGTGTTCGTGTTTGCCAGGAGGGATGAGGTCTCGGCACCAGGGATTTTCATCACGAGCAGTTCTTTTCCCTCCCTCCCTCCCCTGGAGCTGACCGAGGTCATCCATCAGCGTCATGTAAATGAAGGACAAACCGTCCTGTCCCCTGCCAAGCTGAGGGTTGGCAGGAGCCAGGAAACCTCTCCCTGTTCCCAGGTTTGCTGGCAGACACCCTCGTGCTGCTGGGTCCTCCTGGGGGAGCCCCTTTTCTGGCTGGGCATCCCCTGCTCCCCACAGCCACTGAATGCTGGAGCAGCATCTTCTTACAACCATCATAGCATAGAATAACAGGATGGGTTGGGTTGGGAGGGACCTCAAAGCCCATCCCATCCCACCCCCTGCCATGGGCAGGGACACCTCCCACTAGCCCAGGTTGCTCCAAGCCCCCTCCAACCTGGGATGGGGCAGCCAAAGCTTCTCTGGGCAACCTGTGCCAGGGCCTCCCCACCCTCACAGCAAAGAATTCCTACCCAATATCCCACCTAGCCCTGCCCTCTGGCAATTTGAAGCCATTTTTTGGACACACCCCCAAGAAGGGGCTGCAGGTTTCCTGGAGGGGGGACGCACACACGGCTCATCCAGGAGCTTCTCCATGTGCTCAAGGCCCAAATCCCAGACACCCCCGGGCTCACAGCGGTCACTGTGACCTCCTGTGCTGCTGGAGGTCCCTCCTAGGATAAGATCAGCAGCTCTGTGTTCTCCCAGATAATTAACAAGATCATTAACAAGGATGGAAACCTCAGAGGGGGCCCCGGAGCAGCTGCAGCACCACATGTGCTCTGCTCTTGGGATGCCACACCGTGGACCACGTCCTTGGAAGTCAGCAGCTGGCCTGGAAAGGTGGGAAAGCAGCAGGAGACAGTGTCCCCCAGGAGCTTGGTCACTCCCTTCTCCACACACCAACACTCCAGCAAGGAGGGTGCTGTGGCTGCCAGGCCAGCAGGTGGAGAGGGGTTGGATGCAGCTCAGGTTGCACCTTCAAAGCAGACCCGTTGCCAAAAGTGGTTCTTGACTTGCTCAAAGCTGGCATTTTGTGCAACCAAGGAGCTTGATCTGCTCCCCCTTCGTCACCCTCGTGGTGGATGTCAGAGCCTGGTTGTCCCCAGCACCTTTGATAGCCCAGGAGGAGTGAAATCCCTCCCTCCCCAAACCATTCGGGGATTCTGGGATTTGTGCTGCCCAAGGGGAGCCAGCAAAGGGTGGAGAACAACCTCAGGCAGGATCCTCATCCTGAATCAGCTCCTGGGGCTCTTGGAGCTTCCGAAACCAGCTCAGCTCCATCTGAGGGATGGTGGAGGGTCCCACCCTGTCCAGAGGCAGACAGCCCAAATCTGCCCCTCCCCAGTAACCCCCAGCCTTAATTACCAGCCCAGAACAGCGTTTGGGGCTGGGGGGAGGAGAGAATTCCATTCAGTTGCAGTTGTGTCTGGAATTACTCAGCACCACCTGCAAAACAGCCTCTTTTCCACTCCCACCGCGCGTAATTCCAAAGCCCGAGGCCATCCCGGCGGGGGAGGACCTGGCCGGGATCCCAGCCCGGCTCTGCGTCTGCACAAACAGGATTTGGGGATGGATCCGTTCACCGGGGCTCAGCCATCCCCGAAAATAACATCCCTAGCCTGTGTTTTAACCTCTGGGAAAACACAGCCCCAGCCCTTTGCAGACCGAAGGGACAAATTGCAGGTTTGGGTCGTTTGCTGTGGCTCAGGGGAGTTTATTTTCTCTTTGGCCGCGTTTTCCAGGACAGCACTTCCTGAGAAAGCTGCTTGTCTGGGAGCTTTCAGCGTTGGCTCAGCCCTGGATAATCAGGAGACCCCGGGATAGAGGGAGAGTCACTTGTGAAACGAGTTTTGGGGGCTCATCCCCGCTGTGGGGGTTGCAGGGACTTTCTAAGGGAGTCTGAGCCTTGCTGGGAGGGGAGCAAACCCGGAAAACCCAGGGAGAACAAAGGAAAAAGAACAAATAACCCAGAATAAATGAGTTTAGACCCAAAACTGGGCCCACAGCTCTAATCTCTGCTGGCATTTGTGCTTTTGAGCTGAGTCTGTGGCAACAGGACAAGGGTTTTAAACTAGAAGAGGGAAGATTTAGAT
>NW_016690182.1:13494751-13496882 GCF_001604755.1 Lepidothrix coronata
CCCATCCCATCCCATCCCATCCCATCCCATCCCATCCCATCCCATCCCATCCCATCCCAGTGTTCCCATCCCATCCTGGTATCCCCCTCCCATCCCTCCCCAGTCTCCCCACCCCAGTGTCCCCGTCCATCCCAGTTAAACTCTGGTTTAACTGCTGCAAGTAGGAGCAGGCTCAGCCTCTCCCTGCTGTCGGGGGGGACATTCCATGCCCAGGAGCTGTGCCAGGGTGCCCCCAGAGCCCTGCCCAGAGCAGGCTGTGCTCTCTCCCAGCCCAGGGTACAGCTTTTCCCTTGTCCCTGCCCTGCTCCACGCTCCTCCCCACCACAATTATCAGGCTCTGGGTGTGAAAACACACGATTTGCAGCCCCACAGGTGGCCTTTCAGCCAAGCCATCCCAGCAGCAAGCTGAGAACCTCCTGAGCTCGGCTCAGACACGAGCCCAAGAGCGTGACCCAGAGCTCTGCAGCCTCGAGCACACAAATATTCCCTGACCACCCACTTGTCACCACTTCTCCCCGGGCAGTCTCATTGCTGATCTGAGGTTTCCTGCCCAAAATAGTCCCTGGGAGGGGGGCTGGAGTTGACTGGGCTGGGCAGGCAGCAAGAAGTTCCCTCAGCAGGGCAGGAAGAGCCCAGGCTCTTCTTCTGAGCGGGGTTTTGCAGTTTTCCACCTCTTGGAGAAAACCAGGGCACAGTCAGCTCCTAAATATCTCGGAGTGGTCGTCCCCAGTTCAGCACTGGGGCAGGAGAACAGGCAGTGGGAGCTGCAGGAGGGCTCTGTGGTCGAGATTCTCCTGAACAACTCGCTGAGGGCGAGACGGGACCTGCGGCAACTCCCGGGGGGGGGCTCTGAGCTGAAGGACACGAGTTCCAAGGGTGGCTGGGGGGCTTTGCACAAAAATCTGCTCCAAAGTGATGTGTTTGAAGGACCCTGAGTGGTGGCAGAGCTGGGGAATGTTGTTCTCCTCAGCCTGATGGGGGATTGGAATGTCCCGCCTGCTTTGGGACGATGGGTTAAGGGAGATGTTGCTGGGCTGGAGGAATTCCAGAGGAGGAGAACGAACAAGATGAGGTTCAGCAAGCAGAGCTTATTAGGAAATGCTGGAGGAGTGGGGGTTGTTTAGTCTGGGAAGCAGAGGACATGAAAACAGTCCATCATCAGGCAAAGTTTAATTATAAAACGGGTGGTAATCAATTATCCCGTGAGGTCACTGGAGAAAGGGGAATAAAACCACTTCATTCTCTGCAGGGAAGGTTTGGGAAACGTGCAGCACAGCCAGGAAGGGCTCGGGGGGGAGCACTGGTGTCTCCTCCCTGGAAGATTTAGGGCTGTACAAACATCCATCAGAGATGATCCCTCGGGATCCTGGGGGCTGAGAAAGGGAGGATTGGAGCATCCATGCCCTGGAATTCCAGGGCAGACCCCTGGAATTACTGACTGTAAAATCAGGGGCAAGGGCTTGGTGTACCAAGGCAGGAAGCATCCCCGATATTTGAGCAAGGGGTGCCACTGGATGCAGCCAGAGCCTGGAATAAATATCCTGCCGTGGGGAAATCCTGACAGAGGAGGAGGAAGAGCTGCAGCAGTTTGGATGCAAATGCTTTTTCACTGGACCCAGCACTGACAAGTTTACAGGGATGTCCTTCCCTGCACCCAGGTGTGCACAGGAATGTCCTTCCCTGCACCCAGGTGTGCACAGGAATGTCCTTCACCTGCATCCAGGTGTGCACAGGGATGTCCTTTTCCTATATCCAGGTGTTCACAGGGATGTCCTTTCCCTATATCCAGGTCTTCACAGGGATGTCCTTCACCTGCATCCAGGTGTGCACAGGAATCTCCTTCCCTGCATCCAGGTGACACAGGGATGTCCTTTTCCTATATCCAAGTGTGCACAGGGTGTCCTTCCCTTCATCCAGGTGTTCACAGGGATGTCCTTCACCTGCATCCAGGTGTACACAGGGATGTCCTTCACCTGTATCCAGATGTGCACAGGGATGTCCTTCCCTTCATCCAGGTGACACAGGGATGTCCTTTTCCTATATCCAGGTGTACACAGGGATGTCCTTCCCTTCATCCAGGTGACACAGGGATGTCCTTTTCCTATATCCAGGTGTACACAGGGATGTCCTT
>NW_016690182.1:13497987-13504229 GCF_001604755.1 Lepidothrix coronata
CCTGCTCCCCTGTCCCTGTTCCCCTGCTCCCCTATCCCTGCTGTCCCTGCTCCCCCAGCCCTGTAAGGACTTTTTCCCAGTGCCATCAGGTGGGTGTCTCTGAGCTGACCCTGCTCTCAACCCACTGCCCTTGGACACCTCCTGGGATCCACCAGCTGGTCCCCGGGAAAGGGGCAGGAGAAGGAGTTTGGGTGGTTGAACTGAACGTGGTCTGTTCCAGTTCTGGCAATATAGTGCTGACTTAATATTTGGGGAAAAAACCCTTACACCACTCCGTGTGGGAGCTGAAGGTATGGGTCATGCTAAAGACAGGAGCAGCTTTCCCACAAATTACTGCAAGAATGGATTATGACAGAAAAAAAGGTGACCAGAACAAGTGAGAGACTCCTGAAACAGAAGGATTTCAGTGTTTTAAGCTTTAAAGGGCCCAAATGGATGTTGCAGGGAAAGAAAACATGAAGGACACGGGGAAGTACAAGATGCAATCTAGTCCTGGGGCAAAGGATGTGTCTGAAAGGACAGCAGATCCATTCCTCCAGTGATAATGATGGAACAACAGACAGAAACAAGACTCTGAACAAGGGGAAAACAAGATTCTGCACAAGAGACAAATCAGTGAGGCCGAGAGAGAGGTTTGAAAGGCCCCTGGGAGCAGGGATGGCAGGGATGAGCAGGGCAATGCCTGGAGAACCCAGCAGGGCACGTGGGAGCTGTGGGTGTTACAGGTGCCTGGGGTAAAACTGTCCAGGCTGTGTTCTGGGCAGCCTGGACACACACACACAGAGAGCCCAGAGAACACAGAGCACATCCCAGGGGCTGAAATAACCCAGAGGGGCAGCTCTGGGCAGTCTGGACACACACACAGAGCCCAGAGAACACAGAGCACATCCCAGGCACGGTCCTCTGAGATGCAACCAGCCAGGCAAGGATGAACTCCCTCCACATCAGATCACTTGTCAAATCCCCAGGGTTTGCCATCCTCAGGAGCAGGGCAGTGGCTGGAGAGGGCTGGTATTCCTGACACTTGCAGTTAGCACAGTAAAGCACCTGCTGGGCACCTGCACTGGACTGTCCAGTCAGTTCTGCCCGTCCTGTTGGATGGTTCAACAGGAGCTGATCCCAGGGAAGGCTCAGAGCAGAGGAAGGAGGTGCAGCCTTGGGGATTCTGAGCTCAGGAGTTCCAGCTCAGTGGCACATTCCTGAAGCCCAAGGACAGAGAGTTCCCCGACTCCAGGAAAGGGCCCTCACAGGAGCTGTGCCAGGGCTGCTCTGGGCTGTCAGTGGGAGTGCTGTCTGTGAGTCAGGTTGGGGAATTCCTTCCCAATAGCCCACTTATCCCTGCCCTCTGGCATTGACAAGCCATTCCTTGTGCCCTGTCCCTCCATGCCTTGTCCCCAGTCCCTCTCCAGCTCTCCTGGAGCCCCTTTAGGCCCTGCAAGGGGCTCTCAGCTCTCCCTGGAGCCTTCTCTTCTCCAGGGGAACCCCCCCAGCTCTCCTGAGCCACTGAGGCTGATTTAAAACCCATCCAGGTGTGTGAAACCTTCCAGTGACATTTTCCAAGGCACATTCCTGTGCCCTGTTTGCCATTTCATCACCCCCCTGGCAGACTCTCCATCAGCTCCTCCTCCAGCTCCCTCTTTCCACCAACCTCCACCAGCCCAGCCCATTTTCTATTCCCTGCAAAACTTTTCCACTTGACTCTTTCACCCTTTTCCCCTTGTATTGTTTGGTAATAAAAGACCTTCATCCTGAGATGGACTCCTGGGGCCACCCCATTATTACATTATTTATCTGTTGAGAATGAACTCCTGATTCCATTTCTTCTTTCCTCTGTCTTAATAAACTTTTAATACCCAGTGGAAGTTAAACAATCCCCCCCTGGCTATTGAGTTTCCCTAAAAGCCTCTTTGATGGCCTTTATCAAAAAGCCCTCAGGAAAATGTATTAACTGCTCTCCATTATCCACTACTTTGTTGACTTAACATAAGAGGAAGGGATTTTCCCCCCCTTCCCCCCGTATTCCAGGCACACAGGAGGGTTTTTAATTCTGCCTTTAATTATTATTATTATTATTTCAACTTGCCTCCTAAAAGGATCTTTGCAAAGTGCCCAGGTAAACCATTTCTCTGCTGCAAAAATGCAGGTTTGGGGGTTAATTAAAGCCTGCTGTTGCATTTATCAGAAATGCAGCATTAGGGTTAATTAAAACTACTTGGAAATTTATCAGAAGGTCCAGGAAATGGTGCTGAAAGCCCCTTTTTTGGCATGTGAAAAATGTGTGTCTTTCTGCAGCTCTTAAATGAAACATTCTAATTTCCCCTTTTCAAACAATATTTCAAGATTGAGTGTAATTTTAACCTCCCTCTCCACATTGTATTAATGGGTTTCTGGGGAAAATGTCTTTTCAATAGCAACCAGCTCGAACCAGAGAGGGAGAACTGCCTTTTTCCAGCCCACTTTTCTCCCTCAACAAAACAAAATGAATTAATAACCCGTTTGGGGCCGTTCCCAGACTTTCCCCTCCTCCTCTGGAAGCAGAAAACAGGTTGTTTATGACATTTTACAGCTCAGAGATGGAAACCAGGGGCTATTCAGGATTCCAAGGAGCACAGGGGCCTCTCCAGGTGGACAAAGCAGAGCAGAGACATGGCAGTTGTGATGGCCAGGCTTGGTCTGCTCCTGAATTTTCCTCATCCCAAGGGAAGGGATGCACCAGAGGGTTGTCTTGTCCCTGAACCTACAGGACACCTTTGATAAAAAATGCTCCCTTTGAAAAAATTCCAGTTTCTTGCTGGTGCAAGGGCATCCTGACTGGAACAGCGGGATAGGTTGGAGCTGATGAACTTTTTCATGGATTAAGGGGAGTTTCACCTGACTTCCTGCTTGGAAAAGGCATGAAATGCTCGGGAGGAGCTCAGCAGAGACATTTCGGAATAAAGCCTAAAACCTGGCTGAACTCACAGCACTTCCAAGGGAAATTCCCTGGAGATAGTTTTTTATGGGATGGGTCCACAAAGCTCTTTTTTTTCCCTTGCATCCCTCCCAACTGGATGTGAAGTGAAGTCCCCAGAAATCCCTCGTGAAGGAGCAGGGAACCAAACCTTCGCCTTGTCCTCTGCTTCCAGGTCCTGTTGGACGAGGCCAACTCTCCAGGCAGCTCTCCAGGCACTGCAGCCTTCCAGGTAAAACCATGGAAAGGGATGTCCTGGGACAAGCCTGAGGGTGGATGAGGGTGCTGGTGAAGGAGGAGTCCACAGGATCTGAATTCCAGCAGTGGCCTTGTGCCAGTTGTGACTCCCAGGGCTTGGAGGCTCCTCGGTGCCTTCCGTCCCTTCCCCGATCTGCAGGTGTTGTCCAAGATGGGATGTTGATGTGTCCAAGGATGTTGATGTATCCAAGGATGTTGATGTGTCCAAGGACGTTGATGTGTCCAAGGATGTTGATTTGTTCGTGGGACAAGATGGGTTTGAGGCCAGAAGTGGAGCTGAGCCAACACCTTTCAGTGGGGACTTCCAGGTCTTCCCAAATCCTGGGCTTTGATGTCTCCAAAATGTCTCCAAAATGTGATCCGAGATGGCATCGAGTCGTGCCAGGGGAGGGTCAGGTTGGATATTGGGAAAATTCCTTCATGGCAAGGGCTGTCCAGCCCTGGCACAGCTGCCCAGGGCAGGGGTGGAGTCCCCATCCCTGGGGGGATTTAAAAGCCACGTGGATGTGGCACTTGGGGACAGGGGTCAGTGGTGGCCTTGGCAGTGCTGGGGAAGGGTTGGACTTGATGGTCTCAGAGGGCTTTTCCAACCCCGTGATTCCATGTTGGGCAGTCTCAGGTGGATCTCCCCTGGAAGCTCAACCTGCCCTCCCACTGCTCAGCTCGGCCTTGGCTCCCACACCCGCCCGGGGAGCTTTGATCCAGCACATTCCACAGCTTTTGGGAAAGGCCACACTCCAAACCCACAAAGAGTCGGTGCCCAAAGGACTTCCCGCTCCAAAAAGGAAATGGGAAGGGGAAAACTGCAGCTGGAAGGTGGAAGGGAGGTTTCCAAGGGCTGGATTGGACTCTGGCACATTTTCCAATGAGCGATATCTTGGATTCAAGCTCTCTTTGAGCGGGAAAAGGTGCCGAGAGTGGGAGAAAGGGGAAGGGGGGGGGAATAATTTGCAGGCTGTAGGCTCTGTTTTGGGATGAGGGGGATTTAGTTCTCTGCAAATTGCTTCATCTCCCTATGGCTGGAGATGGCTAGAGATGGATGGAGATGGGCATTCCTTTGGACAGAGGTAATGATGCTCTTTGGGATGTCTGCTCTGGCTGGAGTAGGATTTGTTGGAGCCCTGGAATAAGGGATGGGACCCAAGGGTCTACTGAATCCACCTCCATGTCCTGGGACGTGACTGAGCTCATGTGATTGAGGCTGCAGTGATTTTGGCAGCCCTTTGATCCCCAAAAAAGAAGGGAAAGCCACAAAGTCTGGTGTGAGCATCCACAAGGAAGAGGCTCAGCAGGAGCACCAACCCCCAGAGCACCCCAGGACGTGCTGCTGTACCCACAGATCTGGGTCAGACTGGACAGACTTCCTGCAAAATAGGACAAGAGTTCCCGAGAGGGGAAGAAAGAGGCCAAAACTCTGCTTGGATGAAGGAAATGTGGGTCCATGCTGCTTGTATGGACTCCCCCTGCTCTGTGTGGACCAGCAGTGCCAGTCCTGGCCAACCTTCTTGCTTTTTAGGAATTTAAGCCCTTTTCTTCACCAAATGTGACACTTCCCTTTAGTGTTGGGCAAAAAAACAATGAGTTTGGCCGGAGGAAAAGATCCCAATTTGCTCTTTCCCCTGGGATATTAAGAGTTGCCCCAATTCCCACCTTTCCCATTTGCCTTCCTGCTGCTGCCAGCTTGGCCAGCCAGCTGAGAAACATCCCAGCAGTGCCTGGGATCTCCCCAGTTCCCCAACTCCCAGCAGTGTGTGGATTTTCTGCTTGGCAGAAGTGTCCACATGGGAAGCGAGAGCAGTTCCAGCTGCCTGGAAAATACTGAACAGGCTGATTTCTGAAAGGAACTCTTGGAAAATTCAGAGAAAAGCAGATTCCTGCATAAGGAAAGACAGCTGGATGCATTTTTGTGCAGCCAAGGAGTGATCACTGGGAACAGAATATTCCTGTGTACAATCCTCATGGAAACTGTGACCTGGGGAACACCTTTCCCACCTTTCCTCGGTGATTCCTTGAGGCTCCTGAAGGAACTTTCCACTTTGCACACGAGGCCTGTTAGTTGGATTTTTTAGAAATCAAATTCATGTATCTATATTTCTATATTTCTATGTTTCTATATTTCTATATTTAAACATATATAAGTATACATTTATAAATATATATTTGTATAAATATATATTTATAAAAATATATTAAAATAGGTTTAATTTTTATATATAACCTAAATTCATAAATTACTAATTGGTTGAGTTTTTATAAACTGGTAATACCAAAAAAAAAAACAAAACCCAAAAAGCACTTGGGTGGGAGCTTTCTTCCATCAAAAAAAGAGGAAGGAATGGCTGAGTTTTGGCAGGAAAGAGCAAGCTCAGACGAGCTGAACTGTTTTCCCTGCAGAGAGCAAGGAGCTTGGAGAGGTGGAAATGTTGAGCCAAGACAGTGCTGCCCTTGTCTCCTGGACAGCAGAAAGTCCTGAAGTGGAATTTTCATTTATTATGGCCGAAGTTGTGCCTTGCTGATGGAAAACAGCTGAGGGAATGGCCCCAGAAGAGGAGGATATAAAGTCTGAGCTCAGGAGAGGGGGTTCCCTCGCAACCCTGGCCAGGTCTTGGTGCCTCCTGGCCTCTCTTTCCCTGCCTGTTGAGCCTGAGGATGGACACAGGTGACCCTGTCCTGGTGGCCTCACTCCTCCCGTGGGGTCAGGGAAACCAGGGGGCTTTGGTTTCCTTTGCTCCAGTCCTTTCCCTCCTTGTGGGAAGAGATTGGCAGGTGACCAACAAAAACCTGGATTTCTTTAAGAACTGCCTCCTCCTGATCCAGTCCTGCCAGAGGGACGAGCCAGGATCTGGATTTCCTCAAGCTCTGCTCTGTCTGACTCCAATGGAGAGTTCATTTCCTGGCTCTCCCTCTCCTCTCCCTCCCCTCCCCTCCTTCCTAAACCTTCCCTTCCCTTCCCTTCCCTTCCCTTCCCTTGCCAAATCTTCCCTTCCCTTCCCAAACCTTCCCTTCCCTTGCCAAATCTTCCCTTCCCTTCCCA
>NW_016690182.1:13504563-13506030 GCF_001604755.1 Lepidothrix coronata
CAAACCTTCCCAAACCTTCCCTTCCCAAACCTTCCCAAACCTTCCCAAACCTTCCCAAACCTTCCCTTCCCAAACCTTCCCAATACGCAGGGTGTTATTCTCCCTGATAATTCCAGGGTTATCCTCCCTGCTGACTCCTTGCAAAAAACCCCACCACCTCAATCCTATTTGGAAGAAGCTGTGGAATTTGCTGCCTCACCTTTGGCTCCAGGCAATTAAAACCTATTTATCCAATGTCCTCCAGCATCGATGGAGCTGCCTGATCCCCAAACTTAATTCATTTAACAAAGGGGACAAGGAGGGAATGAAATACTGAGCAGAACTGGGAAGAAAAACTGGGATGAGGGAGGCCTTTATTGCCGTGGATTTAACCTTAACTATAGCCTGAAATTGCTCTGGTTCTTCTCAGATTTCCAAGGAAGTCACGTGTTCCAGCAGTTTCCATTGTGGCAAAAAGCCTCTTGTTTTTTTTTTTTATAAGCCACATCACTCAGGAAGCAAGGGGGGCAAGCAAGTGGGATCCCTGCAGGAGGGATGCTGGCAGGGAGTTTGCTTCCAGCAGCCTCCTTTGCAGAGAAGGAGGAACCTCTGTGTTTGTTCCAGCCCGGGCCAAATCCAGGCTTCCCATCCCAAAGGGTCCATCCAAAACTGGAAAGAGCAGCTGTAATTTGAACCAAAAAGGGGGATTAACGGTGTTTTTCCAGCTGGGGTTGTGGAGCAGAGCACAGACCCCTCTGCCAGCTCCTGGGGGGTGCTTTATTTTCCCTTGGCGCCAGGAGTGGGGAAAGCTGGGAGGGAGCGGTTTCTCCTCCGTGTCTCTGCTCCCAGACTCCACCACCTTCCCTGAGGGATTAACCCCAAATCCCCGAGACCTGAGGGGGGCTGATGGAAGATGAGAAAACTTCCAGAAAGTTCCCCCAAGGTGTGCAAAGCCTCTGCAAGGAGAGCAAACCCTCGCCCTGGGCTGGCACTGCACTGTCTCTCCTCCTCCTCCTCCTCTTCCTCCTCCTCCTCTTCCCAATCCTATTAGTATTAGAGAGGGATGGAGCTATAAGAGGAAAAGCCCATCTTTAGCAGCAGTGCTGACAGCTTGCCTTTTAAATCTTTAATAAGCACAGGCTTGCACAGCCACTCTCCTCTGCTGCAGCTCAGCACGTGGAAGCAGCGACCCGGTGCCCCTGCGGGGCTGCTGGATGTTTGGGAGGCACCTGGAGAACCTCAGCCACCCCAATGAACTTCAAATTGCAGTTCTTGCTCCGTCAGAAAGTCTCTTCCCCTTCCACTTGTGTGCCAGGAACCTCCATTCCAAACCTTGTCCTGTGTGGAGCTGTTCATCCCAAAAGGGTTTGCAGGGCCCCGCTGAGACGGGATTCAGCTCCTCTGGGGCTCAGTTTGGGACTGCAGATGGTCCCTCTGCTTAACTGGGGGCAAAATTAGCCCCTCTGGGACATTAATTAGGAACATTCA
>NW_016690182.1:13506427-13509686 GCF_001604755.1 Lepidothrix coronata
GTGGAGAGGTGGAACAGCTTCTGGTTGTATCCCAAATCAGGGGCACCTTGGCCAGACTTTTCACTGGAGGAGCAGAGGTGGTTAAGTTGTGTGAAAATGGAATTAGGCACAGCCAGAGGGGCAGAGTTAGATGGGATATTGGGAAGGAATTCTGGGCTGGGAGGGCAGGGAGGCCCTGGCACAGGTTGGGCAGAGAAGCTGTGGCTGCCCCATCCCTGCTCCAAGGGCAGGTTGGAGCAACCTGGGCTAGTGGAAGCCATTGTCCCTGCCCACGGCAGGATCTGGATGATCTTTATGGGGGATGATTCTGGGATTCTCTGTCTCACAGAGGCAGCAGCCTCTGGGCTGGGTAGAGCATGTGGAAATGGAGCATTTACTGGATTTATTGCTTTGTGTGCCAACAGGATGATCCAGCTCAGTCATGGAGAGGCAAATCCCTTGTATGGGGCAGGAACTGCAGCTGGATCCGAAGCCTTATCTCTGCTATAAGGCAAATTTAAGTGTCTGTGCAGGAGTGTCAGGGAAGAAAACGAGGGAAGAGCTGAAGCATTTAATCTCAGTTTAGGTTAAACACTTTGTATTTCCTCGCTGTTTGCAAATTCATGTAAATGAAACAAGATCTGGAAAGCCAGTGATGGAAAGGTCTAGGAAAGAGGCAGGAGAGCAGCACCAAAGAAGGAGGAAGAACAGCAGTACGTGGTGGGAGGCTGGGGGAGGGGGCTACAGCACTGCCCAAAGCCCAAGGATCACCCTAAGAAGGTGTGGGAGGCATGGGAGGGTCTCAGCAGGTGTTGTCCTGCTCATTCCCCAGCCAGGCACCCACTGTGGTGCCCCAGGAGGTGCTTTAGATTCTATTCCCAGCCAGATGTGGAGTGTGGTGACCACACACCACCCCAGCCCCTTCTCACACTCCCTCCACATCATTTGCCTTCTAAGATTTTCTTTTTTGGGTGTTGGTTTTTCAGGCAGCTCCTGGCTCAGCCTGCCCGTTCCCCAGCCTTCAGAAGCAGAGCACAACCCCAAAAAACCCATGTCTTCTTCTGAGCCCATCCTGGACCTCAAGACAGACACGGCAGAAGCAGTTCCAGGTGAGAACATCCCTTTGCTGCCTGGGTGTCCCAGTCCTACCACGCAGAGCCACACAGGGGTCGTCCCCATGGACCTGCACTCACACCCAGGCACTCCACAGGGATGTGGCTTCCTTCACAGTCTCCCCCTCTTCCTCCTGTATCCATTCCTTCACCCCAAATGGCCTGATTCCCTCCTGATTCCAGCTGTGCCAACGCCAAGACGAGCTCAGGCTTGGAGTCAAAGGCTTGTGCACCAGGGCTGGTGAGAGGCAGATGGCACAGGCAGACTGTGGCTGGGCTGGCACTGCCAATACAGCCTCTTCCCACCAGCTGGGAAGGTGGGATGTGGCTCCAGGCTCCAGGTATCCAGGCTTCATGGGTCTGCTCCAGTGGAAGGTGTCCCTGCCCGTGGCAGGGGTTCGGAGCTAGACGAGCTTTAAGATCCCTTCCAACCCAAACCATTCCATGATTCCATGGTTCTGTGATTCTCCACTCCCTGCTTTCACCCTGCTGTCCATCCTGGGCTGCTCTTGTTTAGCCCCCATGACCCTGATGCTCAGCTCTATCCCTGGAGAGTGGCAGGGAACGTTCTGGTCCCGGCAGTGCGAGGTCTCCACTCATGAACATCCATCCTGGGCAAGGTGGGCCCTCCAAGTCCCCCCTGTCCCAGATGTTCCTCTGCTCTTGTGGACTTGCTGCATGTTTAAAGAAGCCATAAGTCAATACAGGGGCACTGCAGGCTCTTCCAACTCAACAAATTTCCCACGCTGAGCTGCTTCCAGAAATGAGTTTCCCGCTGCATGTGCCATGCCAGGGAGCAGATGGAATACTGGAACACCTCTCCTGGGCTGTAGCAATTCAGCTCTTCCCAAAACCAGGATGGCAAGCCATGGCTAATCTCCTTCTCTCATATGAGCACCCTTGACCTCCTCCTGAGGAACTGCAGGACAATCTCAGCCGTTTCCTGACAGTGGAGAAAGTAAAAACACCTCTTTGTTGGAAAGCCCCACCAGGAGCCACGAGGATGGAAACCCCAGGGTGGGGACCTGCTTTGCTGGACTCACTTGTCTTTCATTTGCTCATTCAGAGGGAACCCAGTGAAGCAGAAACTCCACTGGTTGGGATTCATTCCTGGGACATGTAACCACAGAACCCTCCATGTCCTTTCCTGGTGTTACAGCCAACGACCAGGAGAGCCCAAGAAACCCTTTTCTCCCCAAAAATCCACTCCAAACAAACCCCTTTCTCCCACAAATGTCAACACCAAACAATTCCTGTGCTTCATTTTTTTCATTTGCCTGATTCATTCCCTCTATAATCCTTCCAAAGCTTTCAGAATGCTGCCATCCCACCTCAGGGATATGGCCAGGGATGATTTTCTGTGGTTGGGGATAAGTTTGTCCTGGAAAGAAACGGATGGTCTGAGAAGGGCACCCAGCCCACAGTCTGTCAGTGCCTGGCAGGAGCCAGTTGACCCCTCTTTTAGGTACATCTGGGGCATCTTTGTGGCTGCTGGAGCGAGGTTAGGAAACATGAATAACTGATATGATCCCTCACACTGCAACATCCATTCGGGGCTCAGCGATGGTTTGCTCCAGGTGGACATTGCCAAAACTAGTTCATGCCCTTGGAAAAACCTCCAGCTTGAAGGGTTCAGCAAAGGGGTGGCTGTTCCTCACCTGCTGCCCTGGGGACTCCAAGCCTGGGAATCAGCTCAGGCAGACCAGGAGCTGCTCCTCTTGGCAGGGGTTTGTCACACACACTATTGATGACTAATTCCTGCCAGGCCTTGGAGTCATGGAATCATTTAGATGGGAAAAGACCCCTAAGACCATCATGCCCAACCATCCCCCAGCACTGCCAAAGCCACCACTGCCCCGTGTCCCCAAGTGCCAGATTCACAGGGCTGTTAAATCCCTCCAGGGGTGGGGACTCCACCCCTGCCCTGGGCAGCTGTGCCACGGCTGGAGAGCCCTTTTGGGGAAGGAAGGGAAATAAATCCCCCTCATCCCGAAAGAGAAACAGAGCCTACAGCCTGCAAATTATTCCCCCCACTTCCCCTTTCTCCCACTCTCGGCACCTTTTCCTGCTCAAAGAGAGCTTGAGGCCAAGATATCACTCATTGGAAAATGTGCCACAGTCTAATCCAGCCCTTGGAAACCTCCCTTCCACCTTCCAGCTGCAGTTTT
>NW_016690182.1:13512709-13516015 GCF_001604755.1 Lepidothrix coronata
ATAAATATATATACCTAACATGTATGTATAAAAATAAGACGGAAAGTAAATATATGTAATATATATATTATACATATGTATAAAAATAAGAGGGAAAGAATATATATAAAAATATATCTAGTTTATATATGTGTAAAAATAAGAGGGCAAGAATATATATATAAATATATATACCTAACATGTATGTATAAAAATAAGACGGAAAGTAAATATATGTAATATATATATTATACATATGTATAAAAATAAGAGGGAAAGAATATATATAAAAATATATCTAGTTTATATATGTGTAAAAATAAGAGGGCAAGAATATATATATAAATATATATACCTAACATGTATGTATAAAAATAAGACGGAAAGTAAATATATGTAATATATATATTATATATATGTATAAAAATAAGAGGGAAAGAATATATATAAAAATATATATAATATCTATATAAAAATCAGAGGGAATGAATATATATATTATATATATGTATAAAAAAGAGGGGAAGGAGATATATATAAATATATCTATTATACATGCATAAAAATAAGAGGGAAAGGATATATATAAAATACATAATATATATAATATGTGCACATAAAAATAAAAGGAAAAGAATACATATAAAAATATATGTGTAAAAATAAGAGGGCAAGAATATATATATAAATATATATACCTAACATGTATGTATAAAAATAAGAGGGAACGTAAATATATGTAATATATATATTATACATATATATAAAAATAAGAGGGAAAGTAAATATATATATATAATATATATATTATACTTATATATAAAATAAGAGGGAAAATAAATATATATATAATATATATATTATACATATATATATAAATAAGAAGGAAAGTAAATATATATATAATATATATTATACATATATTTATAAATAAGAAGGAAAGTAAATATATATATAATATATATTATACATATATTTATAAATAAGAAGGAAAGTAAATATATATATAATATATATATTATGCATATATATAAAAATAAGAGGGAAAGGATATTTGGATGGTAAATATCCTGCTCCCACTGAGCAGGACTCACAGTGTAAACCTCCAGCAGAGCTCGTACCCCCCAAAAAACAACAGCAAAAAAAGAAATGTCTGGGAAACAAGAACGGCCTCCAGGGCCGGGCTGGGACGGCAGCAGTCCCAAGGCAGCCAAGGAGCACAGGGCCACCCCCTGCTCCCCTTCCTCAGCTCTGCCAGCGCCAGGGAGAGCGGGAGATAAGGAGGAAATTTGGGATGAGGGGAGTCAGGGATGTCCCGGGAGCAGCGATTCCCCCGCTGACGGAGATCGCGTGCGCTGAGGGGTCAGAGAGAGCCGAGGGCTGAGCGGGATCCCAGCGGGGGCTTGGCCGGGAATTCACGGCAGGAACAGCCTCCGCCTGTTTGTGCCACCTCCAACAGCCGCCGGGGCTCCTTGAAGTCACGTCTGACAAAAGGTGGTGGCTGGAGCTGCGGATCCATCTGTCATTGCTGACAGACATCCTGATTTAAAGGCTAAAAAGGTCCGGATTACGCAGCATTCCTCCTACAGAGCTGCATTTCTCCCGTGCAGGAATTGTGGGATAGAATCCCAGGGATGGTTTGGGTTGGAAGAGACAATTAAAGGTCACCCAGTCCAACCCCCTGCCAAGGGAGCCAAAACCAACAGGGATTTGTGGAAGTTTGCTGAGGAAAGCTGGCTCCAACCTGGAATTTGCAGAATCCAACAACAGCCAGGTGTCAAGGGGCAGATGTTCATCTTGGCCACTCTTCTGAATTGTCCACCAGGAGATATCCCAGCACTGGCAAAGATAGTTGGGCCTAGGAATCTGTGCTGGACCCTGTCTGGGAGATGGAGTTTTCCTGACCCCAGCTGAGGGCTGGGATGTGCTGTTGGCACAGGGGGGTGTTCTCCTTCCATGTGTCAGTGATTGCAGCAGTGTGGGGATCACTTGGGCTAGAACTGGACCTGCACCAAACCCAAACTCTGGGCAGGTCTTCCAGGTTATTTTCTAGGCATTGATCTTAGGGATCCACAGAATGGTTTGGGTTGGAAGGGACCTTAAAGCTCATCCAGTCCCACCCCCTGCCATGGGCAGGGACACCTTCCACCAGCCCAGGTTGCTCCAAGCCCCGTCCAACCTGGCCTTGGACACTTCCAGGGATGGGGCAGCCACAGCTTCTCTGGGCACCCTGTGCCAGGGCCTCCCCACCCTCACAGGGAAGGATTTCTTCTTAAAATCTATTCTAAACCTGCCCTCTGTCAATTTGGAGACATTTCCCCTTGTCCTGTCATTCCAAGACCTCATAAAAAATCCCACTCTGGCTACTTGGGGAAAATTTGGGTCTCTGCAGTGGGAAAGGAAAAGCAATTCTTGATGCTGATGCAGTTTGAGGTGCAGATCCCACACGTGGCTGAGGAAGCAGCCCAGGAATGAGCTGCTCTTGCCCTGTCCATGTCAGGACCATCCCAATCCCCTTCAGCCCTGTGCTCCTGCCACGTGGGGGGTTCATCTCCCTGTCAACCACTCCGGAAAAACAAACCACTGTGCAAAGAGCAGGGAGGGCTTGGGACAGAGTGTGCAGGAGCCCGTTAATTGCTCCCAGCAGGATTCCATCAGCACCACGGGGCTGTGGAGGAAGTGTCACTGCTGCACTTTAATTGCTGTTCCAGAGCAGACAAAGGTGTCACAGAGGAAGCAAAGTCTAAGAAAAGAAGGAGGAAAAAAAATCAGTTGGAGTGACAGATCCCTTTTCCCGGTTCAGCAGCTGGGAAGGGCACTCAGAGGACCGGGAGGTGTCCTCGGATCATCTGAGGGGCTGAACCCCCCTTATTGCCAGACAGGGCTGGCCCCACAGATCTGGGAATGTGAGGGAAGATAAACCTGAGATAAAATGAGGATATTTCTCAAAAGATACAGAAAAGAGGAGGCCTTGGAGATGCTCCGAGGGCTGGAGCCCCTCTGCTCTGGAGCCAGGTTGGGAGAGCTGGGGGTGTTCACCTGGAGAAGAGAAGGCTCCAGGGAGAGCTGAGAGCCCCTGGCAGGGCCTAAAGGGGCTCCAGGAGAGCTGGAGAGGGACTGGGGACAAGGGATGGAGGGACAGGACAAGGGAATGGCTTCAAGCTGAAAGAGGATAAATTTAGGTGGGATATTGGGAAGGAATTCTTGGCTTGGTGAGGGTGAGAAGGGACTGGAATGGACTCGACTTCTTCCCAGAGAAGCTGTGGCTGCCTCTGGCTTCCTGGAAGTGTCCAAGGCCGGGCTGGAGCAACCTGGGCTAGTAGAAGG
>NW_016690182.1:13516243-13534036 GCF_001604755.1 Lepidothrix coronata
CCATCTCCCAGACAGGGTCCAGCACAGATTCCTAGGCCCAACTATCTTTGCCAGTGCTGGGATATCTCCTGGTGGACAATTCAGAAGAGTGGCCAAGATGAACATCTGCCCCTTGACACCTGGCTGTTGTTGGATTCTGCAAATTCCAGGTTGGAACCAGCTTTCCTCAGGAAACTTCCACAAATCCCTGTTGGTTTTGGCTCCCCTTCAGTTTTTTGGGAACACGTGTGCCCGTGCAGGTGAACTCCAGGAGTGGGATCCTTGGCCAGGACGTTTGGCCAGGAGGAACCACGTGTTCCAGCACCATCTGGGGGGGAAATCAAAACCTGCTGAGCTCTGGATTTCTCACTGACCATTTCCAGAGCTGAGTGTGAGCAGCAGGCAGGGCAGGCTGAGGTGACACGGCCTTGGGGAGTGAGACAGAACAAAGAGAAGTGAATTTTTATGGGCAGTTAATGAGTATTTCCAAAGACAGGCCGTTAAGACTCACTCTCTCCTTTACTCAAAGTCCCTTGGCTGCCTCAAGATGCTCTAAATTACCTCATCATGCCTAAATTAGGAGAATTACTCTGCTGGTGCCTGCAGAAGATCTGGACTGAGCTGTGGTGACACAGGACTGTGGGAATGGCCTGGACATCACCTGCTCTGCCCTTCCAAAACAAAGAGATCCAAGAGTCCAAGTGTCCAAGGCCAGGTTGGACAGGACTTGGAGCAACCTGGGCTAGTGGGAGGTGTCCCTGCCCATGGCAGGGCTGGGACTGGACGAGCTTTAAGGTCTCTTCCCACCCAACCCATTCCAAGATTCTGTGATTAAGAGCAGAGGGATTGCAGGAGTGTGGAGGCTGCAGGTTTGTAGCTTCCCCCCAGCTTTTCCAGACCTCCCAGAGGGCATCAGGGTGGTCAGGTATGAGGAACCTGCAGGAGCCACACCCAAGAAACTTGGGATTGTGCCCAGCCCAGTGACCTTAACAAGTTCTTTCCCTTCCCTGTGCCTCAAATGGGAATAATGTGATCTAAAATATGTGGAAACCATTAGAAAATAAATACTATCTAGAACCAGCTGGTCTGGGAGCTGAGATGCTGGAGAAGAACTGAGAAGATTTGAATTCATTCCCCAGCTAATTCCTCACGGGAATTTGGGAGCATCAGTTTATGCTCCCCGTGCTCAGCTCCTCAGAGCACAAACACAGCCATGAGGTTCACAGATAAGGTGATTAAAGCACTCTAAGGACTTGGAGACTTCATCCCATCACTCAAAGAATTTGGGGCAAAGAGACATCCCTGTAACTTCCCGGAGAGATTTGCCAAAGCAAATCCAGCCTTCAAGGTTTGTGCTCGCCGATGGATGACATTTCCACTTTCCACTTCTAGTCATTTCAGTGCTGGAGCTGCTCAGTAAATGTCAAAATGAAAAAAAAAAAAAAAGAGGGGGAAAAAAAAAGAGGAAGAAAGAGGGGGAAAAAAAAAATCCAACTCCGTCCTTACAAAAGTTTTTAAAGAAAAAGAAAATCCCCCTTGACATTTTCTCCTTCTGTGTGAGGGTCGAAGTGTGGGATGAGGAATTTCAAATAGAAATAATTTACCTTTTTTTCTCTCTGCTACCAGATGTGTTTCAAAAAAAAAAAAAATCCCAGCAGGTCAAGAATTT
Source organism: Lepidothrix coronata (assembly GCF_001604755.1). Lineage (NCBI taxonomy): Eukaryota > Metazoa > Chordata > Aves > Passeriformes > Pipridae > Lepidothrix > Lepidothrix coronata. The sequence continues at coordinate 13,517,892 of NW_016690182.1, forward strand.
AAACATTTCAGAGAAAAACCTTTGCTTCGTTTTCCAAGGTCTTTGATTTTGAGAAATGGGACTTTCCGTGGGGTGGGAGCCACCCTGAATACAAACTGAGCTGGTGGAAAAGTGTCTTAAGGGATAAGGAAAGGAGAAAAAAAAAACCAAAACAGGAGAGAAAAGAGAGATGGAAAACTCCCCCAGGAGAAGCAAGGGGGGGTTTCACAGCACAGCCTGTCCCAGACTCCACTGCTTTTCCTATAAGGGATCCAAACTTTTGTCCAGGGCTTCCCTTTGGCTTGCTCTCATGGGTTAATGGCAAAGACTGGAGCACATCTGGGCAGGGCAGATGTTGCATCAGTGGGTGATGCTCTGACCCTGCCACATTTTGGCTACTCACGAGATCCAGGGATCCCTGAGTGCTCCTTGTCTAAAGTCCTACATGGAAAACTGCACTGGGGTGTGGGGAGAGGAAGGGTGAGGGTAATTCATGTCCTGGTGGGAACTGCTTCCTATAACCACCCCCCCACAACTGCATTGTCACCATCTGTGCCAGCCACAGCATTTGGAATGCAAGGACAAAGGAATATTCCTGAATTCCTGAGGTGGGGATAGTGGAGGGTGGGAAACTTGAAAGGCAGACAATGGGTAAACAGAGTCAGAGAATCCCAGAACTATTTGGGTTGGAAGGGACATTAAAGCCCATCCAGCCCATGGCAGGGGCACCTCCCACTAGCCCAGGTTGCTCCAAGCCCTGTCCAACCTGGCCTTGGGCACTTCCAGGGATGGGGCAGCCACAGCTTCTCTGCCCAAACTGTCAGGGCCTCCCCACAGCCCAGAATTCCTTCCCAATATCCCATCTAACCCTCTGGCAGTGGGAAGCCATTCCCCCTTGTGTTGTCCCTCCATCCCTTGTCCCCAGTCCCTCTCCAGCTCTCCTGGAGCCCCTTTAGGCCCTGCCAGGGGCTCTCAGCTCTCCCTGGAGCCTTTTCTTCTCCAGGTGAACCCCCCCCCAGCTCTCCCAGCCTGGCTCCAGAGCAGAGGGGCTCCAGCCCTGGAGCATCTCCGGGGCCTCCTCTGGATTTGCTCCAGCAGCTCCACGCCCTTCTGATGTTGGACCCCAGAGCTCTGCACAGGGGTCTCACCTGAGGGGACAGAGTTAAAGCTGTACGACAGCAGGTCTTGCTGTGCTCTGAGAGGAAGCCACGAAAAACAGTGCCAGGCTACCCAAAAAAACCACATCTGGTTCTCCAGAGGGAACAAAATCCCCGTGTGTCTGATCCCATCATAAAAGCAGCCCCGCACATGGGAACAATGACAAGGAACACCCCTTGTCCCAGAGCTTTCAAAGAGCAGGAAGGGCCATGTTTCTGCCAGAGATATTTAGAAAAATAGGAACTTTAGGGGAAAACAAAGTGAAACAATGCAAAACAAAACAAACAAAAAACCCAGCTCTCAAGACAAATCGCTGCTGAAACAGCCACATTCGGGGATTGTCTGTGCCACCCGTGGAGTGAGATCTCTCCCAGACCTGAACACCCCACGTGGTCAGAACCTGAGGACATCTCTGCTGTCCCACCACTGAGTCTGCCACATGTCCAAGGCACCTCCAGAGCCCATCTCAGCTCCCTCAGCACCCCCTGGGTGCTCCCTCGTGGGCATCGCTGTTGGTGCGACAGCACCGGAGGTGATGGCATGTCCTAATGGCATCAGGAGCGGGGAAGGACGTGTGGGAAGGCTCTGTTGGGCTGAGTGAAGACCCCTCTCTCCTCCTATCCATCCCCACTCCTTTCCCACAGCTCCTCTCCCACCCCATCCCTGGAGCTCAGCTCCCGCAGTGCAGTTTGAACTCGCTCCCACCCCGCTCTGGGGGGCAGGGGCTCGGCCTGGCTCCAAAACACTGGTCCCACTGGGAGCAGCTTTTCCCTCCACCTTTTGGAGGTGGGCTGGGATCATCCATGTCCCACTGGCTTCCTGCAAAGGGAATTTCAGTTTAAGGAAGAGACGCTCCTGGGATCAGGGCCTGGGGACCAAGTGTCATCTCCAGACTGAGGGTGCAGAGGGATGAGGGGCTGGGGAAGGTTTGGGCTCTGCCCCCGAGTGCTGGGAAAGCTTTCCTGCCCTGCTGAGCACAGCCAGACCCCTTGGACTCCCATGGAGCTCCAAAGCCTCCTGTCACATCCTGGCTTTCTGGCTGGGGCTGTTCCTGTGCTCAGCACCACTGCAGCCCAACCCGTGATGCCCAGGCAGCCCAGACTCTTTCCAGGACCACCTGAGCCTACCCAGGGCATGGTTTGGGGATGGGTTCACCGTGGTGGCTCAGTTTGGCCTGCCCAGAGGGCATCCCACAGGGACTTGGCTGTAACTGTCCTACGATCCAAGCCACTGGCACTGCGTGGCTGAGCCCCAGCCTGCCCCCAGGGCTGAGCCCCAGCCTGTCCTCAGGGCTGTGCAGCTCCAGCTCCTCTCACACCTCTCTGCTTTCCTTCCCCAGCCCACAGCGACCCAGAGGAGCCGCAGCCAAGGCCCGGGACGAGGCAGGACCCAGCTAATTCCAGCAGTGGGAATGCTGTTGCAACCTCCAGCCATGAGGAGCCCATCCCGCCCCCGACCATGGCCGAGACCCTCCCAGGCACAGACACTGAGGCAGAGGAGAAGAACCCCAGCCCCACCAACTCCTTGCCATGGCCAGAAGCCCCCGAGGAGTGCCCAGCCCGTGCCCCCGAGGAGTGCCCAGCCCATGGCCCCGAGGAGTGCCCAGCCCATGGCCCCGAGGAGTGCCCAGCCCCTGCCCCCAAGGAGTGCCCAGCACGCCCCAACACCCTGGACTTCTCCAAGTCGCTGAAGAAGCTGGAGGAGGTGAAGCAGGCGGGGCAGAGGCGGAACAGCGACCAGGTGGTGGTGAAGGAGAACGGGGTGGAGGTCAGTCCCGCTGCTCTCCCAGTGCTCAGCGAGGAGAGGAAGGCCCTGGAGTCCGAGCTGGGCAAGTGCATCGAGGAATTCCGGAAGATCAAGATCCCCGTCGCCTTCCCCAACAAGAAGAGGCAGTGGCAGAGCGAGCTGCTGAAGAAGTACCAGCTCTGAGGGCCCAGGGGAGGATGTCCTCTGCTGTGCTGAGTGTCTCCACTGCTGTCCCTTGGAGAGCAGGAGGCAGAGGTTGTCCAAACGCTCCCAAAATGAGGAGTGTGGGTTGCTCACGGAGCCCATCCAGACGTGGAAAGGGTTACAGGCCTGTACCCACCGTGGGAGGGATGCACCACATCCCCAGGGGCATAGGCATAGCTGGAGGGGTGGAGGAAAAAGGAAGGAGATCCAGGGCCAGAGCTGCCATCCAGCAGGAGTTCCCACATTTCTGAGAGTGAATTTTCCTGGCGTTTCAAACAATAAAATCTAGTCGGTGTCGAAAATGAATTCCAGTCTCCTCGTGGCTTTGGCGCAGATGGTTTTGAACTCGGCTCTTCCAAACTGTACCAGTGGTTTAGACATCCAGTCTCCCTCCATTGCTTGGCCCCTTGGGAGTGGAGGGGGAGACCAGATCCACATTCTTCTTCCTTTTATATGCAGCCAGGCCAGGGAAGTGTTTACAGGAACTTTGGAGAGCCAGAGCAGTGGGAGATAAGAGCAGGGCAGAGCTGGCAGCCAGCAAAAGGCTCTGGAAAGGGGGAGGAACCACATCATCCCCTGCCCAGGACCTTCAATTCCCAGGACACAGGCAGTCAGGGAGCTTATCAGAGCAGGATGTCACGGGAGGGGGATGAGCCAGAGGCCTCCCATCTGGAGCCTGTCCATGGCTGCACCGGGGGCACTTCAGTAGGAAGAGCTGCAGAAGACATTGCTGGTGCCAAAAGCAGCTGGCAAACAGCCCCACAGCTGACCTGGCAACTGCAGGAGCCCTGGCTCAGCCTGTTTCCCTCAAGGTTTGTGTCGTGGGGATCAGGGGGTCACAGCTTCTCCCACTCAAGGACACGCTCCAGCCTCGAGCAGCCTCCAAGGGGCACTTCCGCAGGGGCAGGATGGCTTTTGGGGGAAGGACCAGGAGGTTTGTTCCTGGCAGAAGGCCTTGGAGGTCCTCCTGAATCCTTTCTGGAGAGCCCCTTGGTGGCACCCACCGTGCCTGAGGGGACTGCTCTAGTGGCAAACAGTAAAGCTCAAAAGAACTCACCCGTCTGAGTTCTGCACTCAAAAAGCAAATGAACAACTCAAACTGGGCATTGGCCAACATTGCACTTGGACAGGAGTTGTGGAGTAGTTTGTCATCCTCCTTGGATGGTCCTCTGCTCTCCAGGAGCAGCAGGAACTCCTCCTCAGGCTGGAGGAGTTCAACCCCCACAGGTCCTGCCAGAGGTGCCTGAAATATTTATACCCATCACACCCAGGGCTCATTCCACATCACAGAGGGTTTCTACAGCCAGGAACAGCTGGCAAAGTGATTCATTCCTGTTTATCCTTCAATATTTGTCCTTCTTTGCTCAAAACAAGGCTCTGTTCAGTTTGAGTCAGGGAATTTATTGTCATTTATCTTCATGTCCCAGGAAATTCATATTTTTTCGGTGCTGTCCTGAAAGTCAATAGGACACAATTTCCTCCCAGACTCTTTGATCCTTGACATCAGTGAGAGCAATTGCAGGTGTAGACGTGGCAGAGGCAGAGCCTGAGTCACCCTGAGCAGAGAGTTTGGAAATCAGGTCTTGTTTGTGCCTCTGACCTGCTGTGGGAAGCTGGACACATCAGGTTTGGGCACTTTTCCTCCTTGCCAGAGATTTCCCTGAAGGTGTGGGAGCAGGGCCTGGCTGCTGCAAGGACTTCTTGCCATGAACTTGGTCTTGGTGCTGGCCCAGGAGAGTCAGAAGTCACCAGGACACGAGGGAATAAACACCTTCAGCTTCTCCCCTCGATTTATTTTCCACAAATACCTCGGCTTTTCTTGAGCAGCAGGAAGCCATTAATTACCCAGTGACAGTATTCCACAAGCATCCCTTAATTGAATGCCATTATCCCTTAATTAATTAAACACCAATTAATTACCAGGAACATGCAGCAAATGCCATCAGCTACTTGAGACAGAATAATTTAAAACCTGGAGAGCGCTGGCCCAAATAATAATGACCAGGGATTGTCCAGCAAGGAAGACAATGAAGAGCTCAGTGGCATTTCCCTCCAGGCAGGTTGGGATGTGCTTGTGGGGAAAAAACAAACCACCCTCCCAACCCACATCCCTCCAGGAAAGTTTTACTTTCCAAGCATGGCCTCAACTGGTTTCCTCTGGCACTTCCCATGGATTCTGAAATGTCCCAGTAGCTCAAGGCTCCTTCCAGTGGTGCTGAGTCCGAGGAACTGAGATATTTCATGGGCACAAGGTGAAACAAGGGGTTGCCTCCCTTTGTTGGGTGGTGTTTGTACTCGGTGGGCTTTTCATCCACAGGAAAATGCACAATTTGGACTTTTCTTCCCAATCCAAAAGAGTTTTATTCCCATGGAGGGGAATTCTCAGTGGTGACATGTTTCTGCTCAGGGAACAGCCCTTCCCCAAAGCACCCCCTGAGCGAGGGGACACGGGTACAGGGGGTGAGACGTGGGATTTGCCACCTCCAGGGTGAAGCCACCAGGGTTCTGCTCCTTGTCCCAAACCACACAGGGCGGGAGCAGATCCGAACATCCAGCTGTGCCTCCCAATTTGCAGGGCAAGACCCCCCAACCACCACGGTCTGGGTCCTCTGCTCCCTTCAGGAACGCTGATTTTCTGAGCCCTGGGCAAAGAAACCCCATTTTTGCTTCTTTTTTGGACATTTAGGGGCAAAACCTCCCCACAAACAGGGCGAATTTGCAGCCCCTCAGCTCACGGCAGCAACGCAGCAACGGGACAAAGCCAGGAGAGGCCCCTGAGGTCTCAGAGCTTGGGAAGGCAGCAAAGCCAGGCACATTCCAGCTTTTCCAGACATCCTGGGAAGCGGGATGCTCCTGCTCAGCCATGCAGGAGTTAAATCGTGCCGCGGCTCTGGCTCCCCTGCCAGCCAAGCACAGATAATAGCCTTTCTCAGACGAGGCTTAATGGCCGTGAGGGAGGGTTGTAAATGGATTATATTTTTATTTTAAACCGGCAGGAAAGCCAGGAGCTCATCCAGAGAGGAGAAACAAAGGCACATGCATGGGTGGAAAAGGCAGAAAATGGAATAACTGGGCTTCCAGAACCATTTCCCTGTATAAATATCTCTGTTTCTAAAGGTTGGAGGTTCTTCATCTGAACCAAATTCCTGTGTTCTTATCTTGCCTGGAGATCCTCGTTGTGGGGCTGCTTGGGAGCTCACTCTGCCTTTCCTCAAGAAGCTCCTGCTGCCAGCAGGAAAATCAACCCATTTAAAGAAAAAGTTGGGGGTGGGACTCAGGGATTTTAGCCCCTCACATTCTCCCTCAAGGAGGGTTTTCCCTGGAAGACCTGGGCTTTTCCCTGCCCCACCCAAGGCAGCAGGGAAGGGGCTTGGGGTGACAGAGAGAGTCACAATGAAGAACTAGGATTGTTCAGGTTCTCCTCTGCTCTGGAGCCAGGCTGGGAGAGCTGGGGGGGTTCCCCTGGAGAAGAGAAGGATCCAGGGAGAGCTGAGAGCCCCTGGCAGGGCCTAAAGGGGCTCCAGGAGAGCTGGAGAGGGACTGGGGACAAGGGATGGAGGGACAGGACAAGGGGGAATGGCTTCAAACTGCCAGATGGGATATTGGGAAGGAATTCCTCCCTGTGAGGGTGGGGAGGGGCTGGGATGGATTTCCCAGAGGAGCTGTGGTTTCCCCGTCCCTGGAATTGTCCAAGGCCAGGCTGGAGCAACCTGGGCTAGTGGAAGGTGTCCCTACCCATGGGGGGTGTGTGGAATGAGATGGGCTTTAAGGTCCTTTCCAACCCAAACCATGATTCCATGATTCCATGATCTTCCAGCTCTGCTCAGCACCTCCATCTGGAGGATCCCTGAGGTCCCAAACCACAACCCCTGCAGGGCTGTTTGAGGAGGGGCTGACTGAAATGTTTAGCCCCCACAAAACTCGAAACTACTTTTTTTTAATTTCAAAAAAGAGCATTGGATCAAAAACAGTCCGTTGTGCAGCCAGCGAGGAGGAAAACCTGCTCTGGTTTAACACATCCAGTGATTTAATTGATCCAACGATCCCAATGTTCTCCCAGAGGGATTCTGCAGCCTGAGTGATGTCAAATAAACTCCTTTTTTTCCCCCTCTTCTGCAATTAATATGATTTATGTCTGTTTTTTTCCAAATACTGGGAGATTAAGATCAGGATCAATGAACTCTCTGGAAAGTATAAATCAGAGAAGAATCTTGGATTAAAAGGCAAATCCCACCTGGGACTCACTGGTGGCTGACAGGGCAGGCAGAGGATGCTGAGGTGGGGATGGAGGGGCAGGAGAGCTCGGTGGGGACCCTGGGCTTGGCCAAATTGGAGGTGGGAGGGGAACAGAAGTTTCTTTCCCTTCCCACACCTGTAGTTCCCTAACTTTTTGACCCCACCTGACAGCAGGAATGGGATCCCATTCAGGGGCAGACTTCAGGAATGATGGATGGGCCTCATAAGCAGAGAGGAAGGAGAGATATTGTCTTCTGCATTAAAGGGACTAAATCTCTTAGTAACTATTTTATTAACATCCAGGAAACCCACCGGGATTTTGCCTGCATAAGGAAAACTTATTATGGGCTGTATAACAAACCCCCATCAGTTCCAGGCACTGCAGGGAAATTAAGCTGTTTGTTCAGTGCCTTTTCCATGGTTTTTTATTAGGGATAAACAGCTTGGATCTCCCAGGAGTCGCCTCACCGGGCCTAGGCCAATGCTCTTCTCTCTTTCTGTGGGGGGTTTGCTTATGATGCCATCTCTAATTCCTGCTCTCCTCTCTCCCCATTTCCCCACAGAACTGGTGCAACGTGGAGGCGCTGCTGGTGCTCAGCCTTGGAGCCTCATCCCGAAGGATCCCAGGAGGATATTCCTTGTGCCAGATCCTCATGAGTTTCCTTCCTGACCTCTGCAGGAAAAACACCTGCAGAACAAAGTGAGCTCGGCCACGAACACGGTGGTGGGCACACGGTGGGTGGTGGGCACATCACTGAGGACCGACAGAGATCCCAGCTCCTGGCTGTATCCATTATTATCCTGGCTAATGCTGTGTAATTCCACAGCAATTATATGTCATCCACAGGGAAAAAAAAAAAAAAAAAGGGCAAATTAAGATGAGGAGGTGCAGTGGGACCCACCAGGCATTTAAAATGCAGGAGCAGCCGCACGCCGGGGCTGCGGCGTAATTAAATAACGCTCGCTCAGAAGATGAGAAAGCATTTATTGAGCAAGTCGGGAAAACTTGCCAAGAAGTTTTCAGCAGGAGGATTTTCCACCAGAGAAAGGGGAGGAAGGCGCAAAAAAAAATTCAGACATCTCGCAGGGATCCGCTGGGAGAGACGAAAACCGAAGCAAGGCTTGTCACGCCCCCGGTCTGGAGCACCGGGGCCAACGTGGAAAATCAAAGCAGTTTGGTTGGACCTTATTGTTTTACTTCATTTACTTGAAGCTTTCTGTTGCAGAGAAACATGGAGTTTAATATTTGTCGGCTGGGTAGTAACGTATATATGTTAGTATGGGAGCTGGAGGGAGACTCTGGACAAGGGATGGAGGGACAGGAGAAGGGGGAACAGCTCCGAACTGCCAGAGGGCAGGGATAGGTGGGATACTGGGGAGGAATTCTGGGATGGGAGGGTGGGGAGGCCCTGGCACAGGTTGCCCAGAGAAACTGTGGCTGCCCTATCCCTGGGAGTGTCCAAGGCCAGGCTCTGAGCAACCTGGGCCAGTGGGAGGTGTCAGGGTGGCACTGGATGGGCTTTAAGGTCCCCTGCCCTCCTGGCTGTGTGACCCATCTTGGCTCCTCTTCCTGAGGGGACCAGCCCTGCTTTGGCTGCTCCATGAGGACTGGGACCAAGTGGGTGGTTCCAACCCTCCAAGAGCTGCAAACCTGAGTCCTTCACTGGGAGCATCACCAAGAGTTTGTTTTTTTTTCTTGGAAGTTCTTCATGTCTTTTATAAAGAAAAAAAAGCATTTTCATCACTGCAATTAGGGGTTTTTTTTTGTCCAGCTGAAGCAGGAAAAATAATGCAGCCAACCATACTTCCTGCTTTCTCAATCAAATCATTCTTGGATGGTGTGATTCTCTGATTCTCTGATACAGATTAATGCAATGTTAACATGTTCAGTGACATATAACTCAGCTGGTTTGCAGCTTTTACCATGGTTCTCCTTCCTCAAGGGGAGCACCTTTGCTTAAAGACAGACTATAGAATATAGAGAATATAGAATTTAGAATTATAGATTATAGAATATAGAATTTAGAATTACAGAACATAGAATTATAGAATATCCCAGTTGGGAGGGATCCCCAAGGACCATCCTGCCCAACCCCTGATCCTGCCCAGGATACCCCAACAATCCCCCCTGTCCCTCAGAGCGTTGTCCAAACCCTCCTGGAGCTCTGGCAGCCTTGGGGCTGTGCCCACTGCCCTGGGGAGCCTGGTCAGTGCCCAACCACCCTCTGGGGGAAGGACCTTTCCCTGAGATCCAACCTGAGCCTGCCCTGGCACAGCTCCAGCCATTCCTGGGTCCTGTCCCTGGTCCCAGAGCAGAGGTTGGAGCTGCCCCTGAGGAAGCTGCAGACCCCCATGGTGTGCCCTCAGTTTGTTCCCACAGCTGGTGGTTGCCCATCTCTGTGATTTGTCCAGGTCTCCCTGCAGGGCTTTTCTATCTTCAAGGGAGTCGACAGCTCCTCCTAATTTAACATCAAATATTGTTACTGAAACAAAACAGTTGGTGTTCTCAGAAAGAAGCCATGTGGGGTCATGGAGTTGACCAGAACCTTCCTGTTCTCCTTTTCTCCTGATTTCACCTGGGACTTTGGCCCGTTTTCCAACAGCAGAACCTGAAGTGCCAAATGTGACCCTGCAAGTCACATTGGTGTCAGGAAGCTCAGAAACACGAGGAGCTTCCTGGAGGAGCAGCTTTGGAGCTGGAGGAGCTCCTCGACCCTGAGGATGAACTTCTGCAGCAGCTCCTGGGAGCTGGCAAACACTCCCACCCCTCTGCCAGCTCTCCAAGCACGTCTTCTGGATTTTCCCCGAAGGACTTGGTGTCTCCCTTGTTCCCCTGGGGAATTTTTGGAGTTTATCATAGAATCATGGAGTGGTTTGGGTTGGAAGGGACCTTGAAGAGTCTGCTCATCAGCTCAGTGGTGAGGTGGTCATCCCTCCAACCTTTCTCCTGGGGAGGAACATTCCCAAATCCCAGCCCAGAGCTCTCAGTCCCTCTTTTTCCAGACATCAGCAGCTGCCCTGGACATCACCCACCCCAAAACCTTCTCATGGCCAGAAGCTGTGCTGAAATGGGTGTCCTGGGCACCACAGTTCGACCCTTGCAGGAAACTCTCCTGTGCCAAGGGCACATTTGGACTCCAACACCTCTGGATTTTCCAGGCAGGGGATTACTGGAGTCAAGTGGATTCGGGGCCTTATCTCCCCTGCACATTCCCTGCCTTGGCACTTCTTGTCCTGAATTTTCAAACACTGTTCTCTGAAAGTGCTACCAAGGAAGAGAGGCAGAAAGAAAAGAGTCTGAGATGTTTGGATTGACCATCCATCTGATGAGCCAGGAGAACAACTGCTCACCCCAGAATCATGGAATTCTTTAGGTTGGAAAAGCCCTCTGAGATTATCAAGTCCAACCGTTCCCCCAGCACTGCCAAGGCCACCACGTCCCCAAGTGCCACATCCACACAGCTCTGGAGGACTTCCAGGGCTCTGTGCATCCTGCTGTGAGCTGGTGGTGGCCCTTGATCCTCTGAAGCAGCAGCTGGACCACTGGAGACATGAGCAGGGCCATCAAACCAGCTCTGCTGGCCACCAGCAGCTCGGATTCAGGGCATGGTTTATGGATTCATCTCCCCCCAGACAGCCAGGGTGCAACTGTTCCAAAGGGAAGTTAAGCAGGTGATGGCAAAAGCTCTCCAGGATTCCAGCCTGAGATGGATATGGTGATCTGGAACATCTCTCCCACATCTGCCTGCTGGTCCTCGTGCCAGATCTCCAGCCAGGACAGGATGTGCTGGAAAGGAAGCAGGTCACAAACCACATGTGGAGCAATGTCTCGTCTGCCAAACCCAAAGTGATTGTTCTTACAAGTAAATATTGGCCATGGCTTCACCTCAACCAATATTTACTTTGTGGATCACTGGAAGTGAAGGAAGTGTCGTTCACCTGCTGTTTCCACTGATACTTCCTTCTTTTTATTCTGGAGAAAAGTTCCTGATTCCAGGGAGTGGCGAGTTCACAGAGCTTCAAAGTCTTTCCTGGAATGCCTTAAAGGGACACTGTAAAATACCAATAATATTATCTTGAACTCTGTTTTTCAGACAAATGAACATTTCACTTGAAGCTTCATGACCTGAATGTGTTGCCTCAAGCCCAGTGTTTGCTGGAGAGTGAGGGACAATGTTGGTTCCCAGAGATGAAGGAATTGCAAAGATTCCTGAAGGAATCCCCCTGAGAATTCAGATCTACACAAAGTGATTGCTTTCAGTCCTTTTAACTGATACTGGACTTTATTGCTATTTATTTATTAAGAATAATCTTGTTTGTTCCTCTGATTTCTGTTTTCACTCACTTGGGCACAAGCCTGGGGTTGCTCCTTTTGCTTTGGTCTCCAGCTATGCACAGATGTTAAAGGGAGGAGATCCCATAAATCAACTCAGGCCTCAGGGACAACCTCCCAAGGTGGCAGCTCATCCCATCATCCAGAGAAACTAAAAAGCAGGGAAAAGTGATAAAGAACTGTCTGCTTGGCAGGAAAACTGAGACCAGGAGTCAAACAGCTCCTGAAAGAAACCCACCCTGAAACCACTGGACTCAAAGATGGGGAGAAAGATGGAATTTCAGTCTCCTGGGAAATGACAGTAATTTTATTGGGATTTTTTTTTGAGATAAGAGAGGAAATCTCACAACGTGTTGCCAAACAAACACGGAATGTCTTTGGGAAGTGCTGAAAGAGAGAATCTCTGAGCTCCAGTCCTGAACAAAGACTGTGCTCAGAGAAACCCTGAGTGTGCCAGGGAGAGGTTTGGAGCCAAGAGCCTGGATCTGTGTTTGGCTTCCCTGGCAGGAAGATGGGATGGCAAAGGGACTGAGCAGATGGTGGAAGCAGGAATAAAAGAGGAGCCCCATGGAGAATCCTTTGGGCAGGAGGGAAGAAGACACAGAGGGGATTTTTAGGAGGAGAAAGGTTGGGGTTTTTTTCTGCAGGAGCAACCCAGACAGAGAAAAAACTAATCAGGGTGGGGACAAACCTCAGGAGGATGGATGGGGATGATCTTGGAACTGTAGATTCCCACCTTTGGCAGGGGGGATACCTGGAGAGGAGGCATCTCTGCTGGGGGGTAGCAGTGGGGCAGCCTGGTCTATCCCATCACCCAGGGCACAAGAATTTGGGCTCAAACAGCCAAAGGTCTCACCACCAAGAGGACTTGGGCAAAGCCACGGCATGGGAAGGACACAAAGCACTGCCAGGCCTGGAAACCTTCTCAGGAGAGATCTAATTCCTCCCATTAAACTCTCCTTATCACCTCAGTCCACAGGTGCTCCTGCAGAGCAGACAAACATCAGCCACATCCATCTTCCCAAACCTCCCGTGGGAAATCACTCCCTGGAAATACTCCAGGGCTCTCCTGGGTGTTGGAAACTGCTCTGGTTTCTGATGCTGAGGACAGTGGGAGGATCTGCAGGAGACACTGGGGAATGTTGGGGCTCCAACAGACAGGACCCACTTCCCCAAAGGGGAGAGATGAAATGGTCATGGAATCATGGAATGCTTTGGGTTGGAAGGGACTTAAAGCCCATCCAGTTCCATCCCCTGCCATGGGCAGGGGCACCTTCCACTATCCTAGATTGTTCCAAGCTGGCTTTGGACATTTCCATGGATGGGGCAGCCACAGCTTCTCTGGACAACCTGTGCCAGGGTCTCACCGCCCTCACAGCCAAGAATTCCAACCCAATATCCCATCTAACCCTTCCCTCTGGCAGTGGGAAGCCATTCCCCCTTGTCCTGTCCCTCCATCCCTTGTCCCCAGTCCCTCTCCAGCTCTCCTGGAGCCCCTTTAGGCCCTGCAAGGGGCTCTCAGCTCTCCTGTGCAGACAGGAGGAGAGACTTGGGATTGTCCAGCCTGGGGAAGAGGAGGCTCTGGAGACACAAAGGATGTCCCTGGACCTCCCTCTTCCCATGCATTTTCTCCAAGGAACAAAGCCACCAACAGCAGGGCAAAACCACCCCAGTGGCTGCTGCTTCAATATTTGTTCCTAAATATTGTCTAAGCAGGAGAGAGGCTTTCCCAGCACATTTCTCCTGTCAGCTGAATCCAGCCACTCCCAGAGATACAAACAGCAGCAGGGTGCTCCTCCCCTGCTTCCCACCCAGCAGGGATGGGGGCTGATCCCAGGGACAGAGGGACAATAAACCCACCCCGAGTCCTTTGGCTGCTGGTTCCCAAACTTGTGCTTTCCCCTGGTCCGAGCAGCAGCTGAGGTTGGAACATCCCCCTCCCCCAGAGGCCCAGCAAGAGGCTCCAGGGTTTCTCTGAGCACAGTCTTTGTTCGGGACTGGAGCTCAGAGATTCTCTCTTTCAACATTTCCCAAAGACATTCCGTGTTTGTTCGGCAAAAGGTTGTGCGATTTCCTCTCTTATCTCAAAAAAAACCAAACCAAAACAAAAAACCCCCCAATAAAATTATTGTCATTTCCCAGGAGACTGAAATTCCATCTTTCTCCCCATCTTTGAGTCCAGTGGTTTCAGGGTGGGTTTCTTTCAGGAGCTGTTTGACTCCTGGTCTGTTTTCCTGCCACTTTTGTGCCACACCAGCAGGACCAGCTCCTGCCTCTGCCCACGATGTTGCTGCTGTGCCCTGAGCCAGAGAGGTGAGAATTTCAATGATGTTTCTTGGAAAAATCCATTTCTGTCCAGAACAGGCGATTATTGCCAAATAACAGCAAGAGCTCAGCACTCTGAGGCAAACAACATCTTGGAAAATCAAGCACTGACTGTGCTCTGAAAGAGCTCCAGCCAGGAATGACCAGATCTCCTTGGACTGGCCCCAGGTCAGGCTTCAGACACCCCACGGCAAAGGGATGCAGTGAGAGGTGCAAGGCTTAAATTTGGGTACAAATCACCTACTTGGGGCATTGCAGCATGAGCAGAAGGACCAGAGGCACAGCTGGGATGGCTCTTCGGGCCTCCTGGAGGAGAGATGGAGGGAGGAAGGGAAGGAGGGAGGCAGGGAGGGAGGTTGTTCCCTCCTGCTGTTCCATGTTAAGCTGCCACCTCCGATTTCACGCTTGTGAAAGCCTGAGACAAACAGCTCCCAGCAGCAGCTGAGGGCAGGAAAACACACCCTGTGCTGCTGTGAGGGGCAGCCTCTGCTCCGTGGTGGCACCAGAGGGCAGGAGGGCACAGGGGCATCCCTCCCCCTCTGCTCCAGCTCAGTCCAGAAAGGTCCAAGTGCCAAAGGATGGGGAGAAGATCAGTGTGTGAACCCCTGTGCCACCCCCGGGGAGGAGCTCTGAGCGATGAGTAACGTGTAGAAACAGCCTGTAAACTCTGCTTTTTATTAGCAAACATTAGTTAATGCTGGAGTGTTGAGATGATCCCACATCCTGTAGGGATCTGTACCTGCTTCCCAGCCCTGACAGACACGCCAGAGGCAGAATTCCCATTCCAGGCAGCAGGATGAGAGTCTGGGCTCTGCTCAGGAATAAGTCAGCCATGCCCAGCCTGCACCAGGAACCTCTTGTTCCAGCCCCTGCCTCCACAGGTCACAGAATCCCAGAATCACTGAGGTTGGAAGAGCCCTCCAGGACCACCCAGTCCCCCCCTGTGCCCGATCCCCACCTTGTCCCCCAGCCCAGAGCACTGAGTGCCACATCCAGTCCTTCCTTGGGCACCTCCAGGGCTGGGGACTCCACCACCTCCCTGGGCAGCCCCTTCCAGTGCCTGACCACCCTTTCCAGGAAGAAATTCCTCCTCATGTCCAACCTGAGCCGTTTTCTCACTTTTGCCACTTTTCCCTCAACAATTCTCCCAAAACGCCATTTTATGCCTCAAAAATGTCCCCAAAAATGTCCCCCATTTCTCCCCAGTTTCGCTCTGGGACCCATTTTAAGCCACTTTTTCCTCAAAACTGTCCCCATTTCCCCCAGTTTCCCTCCAGGACACCAGCCATCACTACTCTCTCATTAACTTTCCATCTCCATCCCGGTGTTCCCTCCTTTTCCAGATGCTCCCCCCATCATTGGGACTGGGGTGGGAGCAGCAGTTTCCAGCCACTCTCCAAGGAAATCTATTTTGGGATGTTATAAACACTGTTGTTTTTCAGTGATGGGATAAAATGCTTTGATTTCTGGGCCTCTTTTTGTTGCAGAAAAGGCTTTGGGTTCGGATTTTTGGGGGGTTTTATTAACCCCACCGTGCTGGGGCCTCTCACAGAGGTGTGGGTTGGGATCTCCTGGACCACGTGGACTCTCATTCTCACAGGAAGGATATTTTTAGGAACAGATAACAGCATTTCATGCAATTCCCTGCTCTGCTCTCCCATTGCTGAGCCAGAGGAGGAACCAAAGACTGCAGAGCCCTCACCGGGTCCCCTGAGCTCCCTTCAACTAGGACATATCAACCACTTAATGAATATAGATAGATTTCCATGAAAAATGCATGATGAATGTGCATCTCCTCTCAGGAAGGGAAATGGGCATCTCCTCCAAGCCTGGGAATGCACCAGGACGTCGAGGGAGGGACCTGAAGTTCACCTGAATGACCTTGTGCACATGGAGAAATTATTCTGCTCATGCAGCCAAGGCCTTGAGAGCCCCTTGCTGCATCTGAATGACCATCCCAGAGCAGTTTGGGTTGGAAGGGACCTTAAGATCACCCAGTTCCAACCCCCTGCCATGGGCAGGGACACCTCCCACTAGCCCAGGTTGCTCCAAGCCCTGTCCAACCTGGCCTTGGACACTTCCAGGGATCCAGGGGCAGCCACAGCTTCTCTGCCCAACCTGTGCCAGGGCCTCCCCACCCTCCCAGCCAGGAATCCCTTCCCAA
>NW_016690182.1:13534160-13538999 GCF_001604755.1 Lepidothrix coronata
TCTCCAGCTCTCCTGGAGCCCCTTTAGGCCCTGCAAGGGGCTCTCAGCTCTCCCTGGAGTCTTCTCTTCCCAGGATGGGGCAGCCACAGCTTCTCTGGGCATCCTGTGCACTGGAGTTGCTGGAGGAGCAGCTCCCCCATGGCCACACATCCAGGGAGGTTGTTCCAGCCCAGAGTGAGATGGTTTTGGCTGCTGGAGGGACACAGTGGTGGGATGAGCTGGGAGGTGTCACTGAGTGCCCTCAGCTCACACAGCACACTGAAATGACTTCTCCTTTCACTGAAATGACTTCTCCTTCCTTCCAAAGACTCCACTCATGCATAAAACAAGAAGCTTGGCCAAGATGTTTTTATGCTTAGGAGATTCTCGGGAGGGAGGACAGGGAAGCTGGGGTTGGGATGAGGGATGAAGGACACAACCCAGGCTGGCAGCAGAGGTGGGAGAGTGCTGACAAGCCACAGCTCTGCAAGATGGGTCTCTGCCAGGGGGTAGAGCAGCAGGGAAAAACATCCAGGAGTTTTTCTTGGAGGGTCATCCCATAGCTTGTGTTTGTCCACTGCTGCTTCACTTGGGTTTGATTTTCTTCTCACTCAGAGAATTGTCTCCCCTCACCTCAACTGCCCTGCCCAGGCTGTTGTGCCTAAGAAAGCTGAGGGAAAAGGGTAAAAACGAGCACTGAAATCTTGGGAATTTAATGGAAAATAAATGGAAATGGGTGTGCTTTTGTAGTCACGCAATGCAGACACCACCAGGGCTGGAGACAGCAGTGCTGGCTTGGAAAACTACAGCTGAGCCTCAGAGGGGTTAAAAACACACTCCAGGAAACCCTGCTCCCTTCTTTCTTCCTGGCAGCAGCAGGAGGTTGGGATCCCCTTCTCCTCCCACCTGCCTTGGCTCAGGTTTCAGTCTGTGTCCTCATTTGTACCCCTCTGCTGCTTGTTCAGGGTTTTACATCCCCTTCAACACCCACCCCCCCCCCGAATCTCCAAAAGTTGAGAAATCAATTCAACCAGCAAGGAGTTCCTTTATTTACTTATTTATTTTTATCCCTGCAAAACTCCCCGTCTTGACCTGGGGATCAAGATCTCCATCTTGTGGGGTCTTGATCTCCATCATATCATTTTGGGCTTCCTGAAAAATGAAATAATGAAGTGAGAAATCCCCCTGAGGAGACACAAAGCCACCACCACGCCACCCTACAGTGCCAACCTAAGCTCGTGGGGGTCACACTAAGATGATGAACATCTCTCAGGGCTTCCCAGGAACTGGGATAACTCCCCATGTTATTCTGGTCGAAGAAGCTGTCAGACACCTGGAATAATGTGTGTTTGTGTGTGTGCAGGGTGTGATACCCCTTGCAAGCCTTTTCTGCCTACAGATGCCTCCGAGACCACTCTGTGCTCTAGTCCAGCCCTGAGATCAGCTCCCTCTTCCTCAGGCTTTCAGAGAGGATGGAGAGTGTTAATGTGGAAACCTGCTGCTCTTGTCAAGTCCCTAGTGATTGGTGTTCCCAGATTAATAGATACAGCTCCACTTAACAGCAGATCAATAGTTTTCACTCCCTCCTTTGGTGCCACTGCCCAGGGCCGAGGCGTGAAGTGATCCCTCCTGGAGATGTATTGCACAAGGTGCAGTTCTGGATGGAAATGAGCTTCCCTGGGAGAGCAAACGCTGGGATAATAGCTCATGCCTTTGACTGGGCCTTTATGGATGGTGACTGCCTGATCAGGGGGATGTATTATTTCGGGGCTGTGAATAATTCCTGACCTCATTTGGCGGCTGATGGCACTAGAAAAGTTTCTTTCTGGGGTGTTGGTGAATAAAGGAACGTGTGTCACTTGGTGTTTGCAAACCCAGGCAGCTTAATCATCCTGCCAGAGAGAAACCTGGGGAATGCCAGGGGCAATCAGGGATGTTCTGCTGTTCTCCAGCCCCTCACATCCATTTCAGATTGGGATTTGTCTCCCTGAGCCCCGCTTTGCCCAGACACCCTGAGCTGCCTGGAGAGCAAACTGGGAGCACAGGAGGCTTTTGGCTTTTCCTGCAGGCTGGTGACAAACCCTTGGGCCTTGTGACATCCTGCACATCTCAAATTCAGTGATTAAACACTTATTGCATCAGCACATCTGGGCAGCAAAGAGGGTTCTTGTGTTGCTGGTCCTCTCCAGGCAGGAAAAACTCCAGCTGGTGGATAATGGGCTCCCTGCTGATGCACCAGCACCAGGGCAGAGCACAGACACTTATTTTCCAAGCAGGAGATGCTCATCCTGTGACAGAGCCCTCTTGTCTAATGACACTAAATGATTGATGTGGTGGATGCAATCATCTGCTTCGTTGGACATCACAGAGCCGTGGTGACACACCAGAAAACCCATCATGGAGCTGCTCCACCCTCCCCGTGTCCCCCACGCCACACGGCTCTTGTCTTGAACACACAGCAGCCCATCTATAAAACAGCAGCTCATCCAAAATGCATCTTGAGTCAGTATCGAGATAAAACAGCAGCTCATCCAAAATGCATCTTGACTCAGTATCGAGATAAAACAGCAGCTCATCCAAAATGCATCTTGACTCAGTATCAAGAGGGTCCCCGACTGACTAAGCTTTATTTTATCTTTCAAAATGTTTTCCCGTCCTCTGCTCTTCCCTTTGCTGGTGGCAACATCTCCTTGGGAAGAGACTGTGCTCCAAGCAGCCCCAAAATGATGGGTTTGTGTGTGGGGACTGTTCCCTGTGCAGGGACAGGAGGGGTTTGTGTGTGGGGACTGTTCCCTGTGCAGGGACAGGAGGGGTTTGTGTGTGGGGACTGTTCCCTGTGCAGGGACAGGAGGTGTTTGTGTGTGGGGACTGTTCCCCCATGCAGAGAAATTCCACGAAACAATAAAACCTCCCTGCCCCAGGGAGCAAAAAAGCCCTAAAAAAAACAATTTCTGCTATGCAAATGTTGACAGATTTTTTTTTTTCCTCTGTCTGGCTGTGATGATTTTCTGGAAGGATGCAAACTTGGAGTAGGTTGTAGATGTTGAAGGGTGAAGGCTGAGTTTCTGTAGGAAATGGTTCCTACAGAATGTCCCCAAGGAGGTGCTGATGCCCTTGGCTTGGCCTGCCCTGGGGAGAGCAACAGGGTGTGATGGTACTTGAGAATCATGGAATCATGGAATGGCTTGGGTTGGAAAGGGCCTTAAAGCCCATCCAGTTCCAACCCCTGCCATGGGCAGGGACACCTTCCACTGTCCCAGGTTCCTCCAACCTGGCCTTGGACACTTCCAGGGATGGGGCAGCCACAGCTTCTCTGCCCAACCTGTGCCAGGGCCTCCCCACCCTTCCCAGTATCCCATCTAATCCTACTCTCTGCCAGTTTAAAACCATTCCCC
The DNA here is from genome assembly GCF_001604755.1 of Lepidothrix coronata. Lineage (NCBI taxonomy): Eukaryota > Metazoa > Chordata > Aves > Passeriformes > Pipridae > Lepidothrix > Lepidothrix coronata. The sequence goes on from NW_016690182.1 coordinate 13,537,535, forward strand.
CTTGTCCTGTCAGGCAAGGGACTGGTTATGGATGTCTTAGGACAATGTTGCAGCAGGGAAAGCTGATTTTAGACTTGTTTAAGCATCATTTGTTGGGGAAGAGGCAGGAGTTTTGTAAAACTCTGGGGGCTGAGTCTCCTCAAACCTCCTCCTGTGGATGCTGCTGTGATGGGAGACTTTAAGGGATGAGTTTGCTGCTTTGAACACAAACACAGGAGCCAGGGGGGCTCATGTGCAAGGTACACCCTCCTCCAGCAACACTCATTGCCAAGTGTTAAGAGAATTCCACAGGGAAAAAAAAAAAAAAAGGAAAAGCAGAATTGGGAACAGTTTAGAGAACAAAATTCTGTGTTCCTGGAGAAATCTGAGCTTTCCCTGCTGCTCTGAGAAGCAAACAATATTTTGGGTGCAGCGTTCATCCTCCACTTGCTTCATCTCTCAAATGAAGCACCTTTTCCAAGCCAGAGGTAACAACAAAAGGAAAAAAAAAACCTTTGGGGGTGGTTTCCACAATGTTTTGAAGCAGTAGGAGAAAGGGCTGAGCTGGAAGTGCTTCCCAAGCCCTGCCAGGTCCAGCTGGGGAGGGTCCTGGTGAAGGGGGTCCCAGGAGCTGCTGGCTCCCCTGGGATGGGTGATATCTTTGCTGGCCCTCAGGGTTGGGTGCCATCCCAAGGAATTTTACCCAAAAAAGGAAGGGAAGAGAGAGATAAGTCAGTAACTGCAAACTGGGGTGAAACCTGGCAAACACCTCCAACACAAACCAGGAGGGGAAAGCACTTGAAAGTGTTGGGACACCTGCTGACATTTCAGTATTCCCATTTGATCTTGTCTCCTGATATTCAGGATTTCCTGCCTTCAGGGAAACATCATCTTACTTTAAAATGACATCTGCTCTTTTTTCATTTACTTCATTCCCACAAAGCACAGGACCCCAGGAACCCCCACAGGCCATGGAAAGAGCAGTGGGATAACACAGTCGTTTGTTCCTTCTGCTGTTTCCAAACAACACCAGCCCCTAAATTCTGTTTGCTGGGCCCAAAAACCTTCTCTCTTTTCTTGTGCCTTGGTTGAGGGATCAGCCTGCTGGGGTTGCCCACGGGGTGGACAGTGGTGGGAGAAGCTGGACCTCCTTCCCTCTGGAGTGGTCGCTTGCCCAGTTGAAGTGGCACAGGTTGCCCAGAGAAGCTGTGGCTGTTCAATCCCTGGAAGTGTCCAAGGACAGGCTGGACAGGGCTTGGAGCAACCTGGACTAGTGGAAGGTGTCCCTGACCATGGCAGGGGGTGGGACGGGATGGGCTTTAAGGTCCCTTCCAACCCAAACCATTCCATGATCTCCCATCAGAGGCTTCTGGTGCCACACCAGGACTTGTGCAGCTCCTGCAGAGCTGTCGGGCAGAGGCCATGGAGATGCTCCAGGGCTGGAGCCCCTCTGCTCTGGAGCCAGGCTGGGAGAGCTGGGGGGGTT
>NW_016690182.1:13539060-13560207 GCF_001604755.1 Lepidothrix coronata
GAGAGCTGGAGAGGGACTGGGGACAAGGGATGGAGGGACAGGACAGGGGGAATGGCTTCCCACTGGCAGAGGGTTAGATGGGATATTGGGGAGGAATTCTGGGCTGTGAGGGTGGGGAGGCCCTGGCACAGGTTGGGCAGAGAAGCTGTGGCTGCCCCTGGATCCCTGGAAGTGCCCAAGGCCAGGTTGGACAGGGCTTGGAGCAATGTGGACTAGTGGGAGGTGTCCCTGCCCATGGCAGGGGGTGGGATGGGATGAGCTTTAAGGCCCTTTCCAACCCAAACCATTCCATGATTCTGTGGAAGGTGGTAGCAGGGAAAAACATTTTCGATCCTTGGATGATGCCAAGGGCGCAGGACAGGGGAGAGCCTCTTCTCCTGCCTCAATTACACGATCCACAGAAAACTGGCTCCCTTCAGGACATGCTACATGGATGCTGGGGGGCCCTCAGACAACATTCCCACTCTTCCCAGCTCACCACGACTGCATCAGACTGGGAGAGGAGGGTCTCTTAAATCCGTGGATCTCGACCTCTCTGCTGGAATACTGCAACGTCCAGGACATCTGCAGTGTTACACAGAGTTTTCCCAGATCTCCTGTTCTCTTTTGTGGCCAGATGTTCCCAGAGGTGCTGACCCCCTCCCTCACCCAGCCCCCTGTGTGATGGGAGGAAAGCTGTTACTTTAGGGGAACAGAGGTGAGATCATGATAAGTTGAAGGAATATTGGCTGAGGGAAAGGTGAGATCATGATAAGTTAAAGGAATATTGGCTGAGGGAAAGGTGAGATCAGGACAAATGAAAGAATATTGGCTGAGGGAAAGGCTTGCAATGTGCTCAAAGCCGTCAAAGATCTGGGAAAGGTGTGGTCACATGGCCTGGGGCTAACTGGGATTCCTGGGACTTATCACATCCACAAAAACCCCTCTGGGGTGGTGAGCTGTGATTAGAGCTCCCCCGTTTTGGGGCATCGACAGGGATTTGCCAAGTGCTTTTGGACTGATAAATTCAAGAGTTTTTGCTTGGCTTTAAAGCAGATTCCCCGAGCTGCTCTGCCAGAGGTGGAAGTGCAGGGAGCAGGGAAGGGCACTGGGCACTCCCCTGTGCCAGGCAGATGGTGAGGGCGCAGCTCCGGGGGCATTTCCCAAAGAAAACTGAGGTTTTGGATGAGTAACAGCAGCAGGGAGGTACCGGTATGCTCCGCGAGCAGAGCCGGGCTGGGCTCTGCATCGTTCCCGGCCGCGCCGGGGGAGCCGTAAATGCCACTCCCGTGATCCGCAGTCCCTGATTTATGGACCTGCCTCCCTCCTTCCCGCCGACTTTCCTTTCTGCTCACGGCAGCAGAGCCCGGGAGGCAGGGTCTGGGTGCCTCTGCTCCCACCGGCTCCGCTCAGAAGGCTCCCCCCGGCTGGATCCCCCCGCTCCTCACTCCGTCCTGCAGCCCCCACACAGGGTCCCCGCATCCCTGCGCACAGGGATTAGGCAGAGTCGCTCCAGCGGGAGCCAGACCGACCCCTCTCTCCTCCCAGCCTCTGCAACGCTGGTACCCAAACACCCCCTGCCCCATCCCGGCAAAGATAAGCCCTAATTAGTGCTCAGATCAAGGAATTTATCTATTACATTATTATACTATATCATTCTACTATTACTAATTTTGTTTTATTTGTTTTATTAGATTCCTTATAATTTAAATTATTAATTATTTATGTGTTTATATTGTTTGTTTATTATTTCTCAAACTTCTATTTCTCATATTTATATTTATTTATTACACATATTTATAATTATTACATTTATATTTATTGTATTTATATTTATTTATTACACATATTTATAATTATTACATTTATATTTATTGTATTTATATTTATTTATTACACATATTTATAATTATTATATTTATATTTATTATATTTATATTTATTATATTTATATTTATTTATTGTATTCATATGCATTATATTTATATGTGTTTATGATATTCTTTTTTTATTATTATTTATTTATTTATTACACAAGTAGCATCCTAAAATGCACAGGCAACATCCCTGCAGCTCATTTCTGGACCGAAGCCCCGTTCGGATCGCTCTGCAACGCTCTGCTTTAGAGAGAAACCTTTCCCCGGCGTGTTTATTCAACGAGGCTGAACGCGATGCGCTCCCGGGGCATTTAATTAGCCCGTGGTTAATTGCGCTCGTGGCGGGCTGGCCCCGCTCGGGAGCCCCGCCGGGGGGGCTGGCACAGCCCGTCCCGCCTCGGGTGAGGAGCCGCAGTGCAGAGAAGGCAGAGCGACCCGGGGGCTGGTGCAGAGGACTCTGCCCCTCGTTTCCTCCGGGCCAGAAAGCAGAGATGGGCTTTTTTTTTTTTTTTCTTGTTTTATGCTCAGTCTGCAAGTTACGTTTGATAAATCTCAGGGAAGTGCCAGTGGCTGTGATTGAATGGGAAGAGAGGGATGGTTTCCAACTCCTGAGGGCACAGGATGGCTCTGCAGGAGCTGCACAAGTCCTGGTGTGGAGCCAGAAGCCTCTGATGGGAGACTGTGGGATGGTTTGTGCTGGAAGGGACCTCAAAGCCCATCCAGTCCCACCCCCTACCATGGGCAGGGACACCTTCCACCAGCCCAGGTTGCTCCAGCCTGGCCTTGGACACTTCCAGTGATCCAGAGGCAGCCACAGCTTCTCTGGGCAACCTGTACCAGTCCCTCCCCACCCTCCCAGCCCAGAATTCCTTCCCAATATCCCATCTAACCCTGCTCTCTGGCAGTGGGAAGCCATTCCCTGTGTCCTGTCCCTCCATCCCTTGTCCCCAGTCCCTCTCCAGCCCTCCTGGAGCCCCTTTAGGCCCTGCCAGGGGCTCTCAGCTCTCCCTGGAGCCTTCTCTTCTCCAGGGGAACCCCCCCAGCTCTCCCAGCCTGGCTCCAGAGCAGAGGGGCTCCAGCCCTCGAAGCAGCTCCGTGGCCTCTGGATTTGCTCCAGCAGCTCCATGTAATTTTTATGTTGGATCACACACTGGTTTGGGTGGGAAGGGACCTTTAAAGCTCATCTCATTTCGCCCCCTGCCATGGGCAGGGACACCTCCCACTATCCCAGGTTGCTCCAAGCCCTGTTCAACCTGGCCTTGGATGCTACCAGGGGTAGGGACACTTTGCCCACCTTTCCCTCTCCATGTGAACCAGCAGATCCTCCACACCAGCTGCTTTCTGAGGCATCAGCCCCTGGAGCAGCAGAGCTCCATGGAACAGGGCTGCCAAACCCAGGGGGGTCTGGGATTAGCAGGACAAGCCCAAGGAGGGGGAAGGCTGTGACCCCAGAGCCCTCCTGTCCTCCCAGCCGAGGGCAGCCAGTGATGGACGGCTTGGGAAGGGAGAACAAGGGGTGGAGGGAGGGTGGAGATGATTTCCATCCCCCTGTGGAGTTGGCAGCCTGCAAGGAGCTGGCTGGGATCTGGGATGCTGGGGGTGGGGGTGGCCTGTCATTTATTTATTTCTCGCTTTCTCCCTCCCCACAAATCTAAAAATAAATCAAGCCACACAAAGAGCAGGAGCAGATCAAGGCCAGCAGTGGCTCCCAGGCCCTCTGAGGAGCAGCAGGAGCGAGCAGCAGGTTGGGATGCAAAGGACTGGCATTTCACTTCCAGCTTCCCCTTGCCTAGGATGCAAAGGTCACCTCATCTGCTGCCTCTTTGTCCTCCCAGCCCTGCTCTCCCTGCCTGCTGGGATGAAGGCTGGCAGGCAGGCTTTGATGTCTAAGCCTCCAGTGCCTCCTCTCTGTGATGGGAACCTCTCCAAGGAAAAGCTGGAAAGCTGCTCAGTGCCTGCCAAGGGCTCCCAGGCACCCCTTCCCACCCACCTCCTCAGGGAAACCCCCCCAAGATAAACTCAGCCCTGAGCTGTGCCTCGCTCCAGCAAGACTTGGGATGGATCTGGAGCCCAGGGAAAGGAGAAAGCGAGAATACTGTCTTTTCTCCTTGCATTTGGCACTATTCACTGAAAGCTGAAGTTCTTCTGGCACTTTGGAGGAGAACTGGCACTTTGGGGGTTGATGGGGCAGCCCCTCCTGGCTGCTCCAGCAGCCTGGCTCCTACAAGGCTTTGCAAAGTGTGTTGGCTCTGCTGTCCTTGCTCTTCCCTGGTCCAACAGGAGCCCAGGGATGTGATCTTTGAGCACTCCAGGCCGTGCTGTGACAAACTCCGGGTGGTGCCTCTTCCAGCAAGGTCAGGGAGATGAGTGTTTAGGGCAGCAGGAGCCCTTGGAGACCAAAATCCTGGGGTTTAGGCCAAGAGCTGAGGCTGAACTGTTGGCAAGTGCCTTCTGCCGGTTCCCCCCTGATAAAGGAAGGGTCTTGGTCCCTTTGAAGGAGGCCAAAGCCACCTCTACAAACAGCACAAGCCCATCAGAGGGTCCTTTGCTAAGTGTCCTCCTCCTGCCACATTCCTGTGACATTTCAACCCTGATTCTCTACGTGCCCCAAATACGCCATTAAGGGTTTGGATGGGATTGCAGTCACTTACGGGGCTCCTGGAAAATCCCTCTTCCCAGGAGGTGGTCTCAGGGCTGAGGTGGTGGGGCAGATGCTCCAGGAGCCTGGAGGTGGCTGCACAGCCACTGGCTCCCTATAAAAACTCCCTGGGATGCTGGAGATGCCACTGGAGAGGGGCCAGAGCCTATTTGCCAAACCAGATCAAGCCCCTCGAAGGAAACACGGGGGGTCAGACCCCTCATTCCCTTGGCAGAGGTGGTGGCAGGAGGCAAGTCAGTGGGTTTAGAAGTCGTGTCCCTCCTGTCCCCACAACAGCTCCAAACGATGCTCATCCCCATTTCCAGCAGTGGGGTTGGCTCTTACCCATCCAAGTCCGGGGACTTGAGGCACAGCCAGGAGCCCTCTGGGAAGAGGAAGCTCTTTGGAGAGAGGCTCCCCCTCGCCTGAACCCCAAGATTTTGGCCACTTTTCTTTGCGGCCTCCAGATCTTTGCTCCAGGTTTTTAGAGAAAACTAAACTGGGACAAAGTGGGACGTTCTGCCTCGTGCTTCCCATTGGCAGCAGCGCCAGGTTGGGATTGATGGTGGGAGCAGGAGCTCTCCCAGGGCTCCGGTGACATTCCCACTGTGCCTGCTCACCGGGGGTCCTGCTCTCCTAAATAACTCCCCAGCAACACTCCCTGTCCTTCCCTGGCTCCGTGATTTGTTCTGGGTGTCAGCCCAGCACTCCCTGGGAGCCATTAAGATTAATCTAATAAATATAAATACGACCTTGACGGTTCCTCTGCCGGCAGAGGCTGCAAAGGAAAGCAAAAAATAAATGTATTTTACATTTCAGAAGCAGAGAGGACATGCAGCACAGCTGCATTTGCAATCCCGGGTTTCAGTGGGGATTGAAATGGGTCAGCAGGGAGGGTCACCTGCCCTGCTGCAGCCTGGGGGGGTCCTGTGCACCCCTCCTTGTGAGGGACCCCCCAAAGCCCCTGCAGGAGCAGCAGGGACAGGGTGCAAGGGGTGCAGGGACAACGGGAACACTGTGGGGACTGTCCATCCCCATTCCCTGGGGACGAGCTTCTCACCACTTAGATTGGAAAAGCCCTCAAAGGTCATCAATTCCAACCATTCCTGACGCCACCACTGATCCCTGGCCCCAAGTGCCACATCCATAAAGCCCCCAGGCTCCTTCCAGCTCCCAGCAGCAGGATGGATCTGTTGCTCTGTCTGGGATGAGGGTGTTGGTAACTGCAGTTCCCCACCCAAAAAACCCCAAAACCCAAACACCTGAGGGGCTCCAGAGGGTTTAGTGCCTGTGGCTTCTCCTTGTGGGATCCCTGGGGCTCTGCAGCAGCTCCTCCAGCTGCTGGAGCTGCCTCTGGAGACACAACCACAGGTAAGGAGAGGCACCAGGGTGGTCTTGGGGATGGCTATCCAAAGGGTGGGATATTTTAGACCAGTGTTTACGAGGTCTGGGTGACGTTTTATGGCAGTCAAGGAGAGCTTGAACCAGTCCCAGCCGTGCCTGGGGAGGGCTCAGCGTGGTGTGGTGTGAGCTGAGCAGCCCCTCCCAGCCCCCCCAGGCTCAGGGCTGGAGCTTCTCTCCCCTCTGGCCGTGCTAATTAATATCACCAAGCAGGGACTGCACAGATATTAGCCCTTGATAGTGATTAATGGCTCTAATAGGATTCTGCCAGCCAGTCACTTTTGTTTGTCACCATGTCTTTCTGAGCCTGGCAAATCTAATAAAAACCCCAAAATAAAGAGCATATTGCTTTAATATTTCAGTGCTGTGTTATTGAAAACCATTAGCTGAGGCTTCTTGACACTGTGAACTCGTGCACTGGCAAAGCTCACCTCCCCAGGCTCATGGGATCAGGGGTTTCCATCCAGCCCAAATCCCAGTGATCCCATTGATGTGAGCAGAGTTTGTCCCCCTGAGGTGGGAGGACCAAAGGGCACCTGTGAACCAAAGGCTACAAACACATCCTTCTCCAAAAGATTCTTCTTTAGAAACTCTAAAGGTTGTAGAACGGTTTGGGTTGGAAGGGACCTTCAGGATTATCCAAGTTCCACCCCTGGGACACCTTCCACCAGCCCAGGTTGCTCCAGCCTGGCCTTGGACACTTCCAGGGATCCAGGGGCAGCCACAGCTTCTCTGCCCAACCTGTGCCAGACCCTCCCCACGCTCCCAGCCCAGAATTCCTCCCCAATATCCCATCTGACCCTGCCCTCTGGCAGTGGACGGTGACTCCACCCCCTCCCTGGGCAGCCCATTCCAGTGGCTGATTCCTCTCTCTGCAAAGAACTTCTTCCTGATGTCCAACCTAAACCTCCCCTGGCACAGCTGAAGACTCTTGTCCATGGAATGGTCTGGGTTGGGAGGGACCTTTAAGCTCATCCAGTCCCCACCCCCTGCCATGGGCAGGGATGCCACTCACTAGATCAGGTTGCTCAAAACCTCATCCAGCTTGGCCTTGAAGTTGTCCCTGAAAGTACCAGCTGGCTCCTCCTGAGCTTTCCAAGAGGAATGTGGCCACATCAGCTCCAAAACTGACCTTCCCAAACTCGGGAAAACTTTGCCCCCCCTCCAGCATTGCTGCAGAAGGGGTTAACAGAAAACAGCTGCTGGGCCATATTTCAAAGGTGTCCATGTCCTCCCCAAATGCCACCAGGCTCAGATGCTCTAATTGATTCCTTCCCCAGCCCCTGCTTTGTTCCTCGCTGACGAACATTATTAATTGCAGGCTGCCCTCCCCGGGGGTACAATCCAGCCAGGAGGGCTGAGCCCTTTGCTCCATGGCAGAGCTCATGAATCTTCCTAGAGGAGGAAAGGGAAAGCCCTGGAGGACCATGAGACTGAATGAGCTTCAGAGGAAAGTTCAGGTTGTTTTGCAGAACCTCCTGCAGCCTTGGTGTGACCTTAAAGCAGCAGGATTGGGCTGGGCTAGGAATTGCTGTAAAAGAGATGGAAAATGCACCTCCTGACGGAAGAGATGGGATCTGCCAAGAGCTCCCTGGAGTCTGCTGACCCTATATCCATGCAGGGCTTTCCTGCCCAGCCCCACAGCCACGCACAGCTTCGCTTTGCCATGTCTGCACCGAGGGATGGCTTGGGAATGGCAGAGGATCAGGCACTGGAGTCACCCATGGGTGCCTCGTTACTCCTGTCTCATCCTCCTGTGCTGTGACCCCACTGGCTCAGAGCAGAGCAGAGAGTGCTGGACCCTCCACATGTCCAAGCTGACACATCAATGACCCCTCATTGTATCCAGGTGGGTTCTGAATCTGTCTGTGGGGTCATGGTGCTGGTGCGGGCTCTGTGAGATCTTTGGGAGCCCATCTCCAAGCACAACAGGCCTTCCTTTCTCTCCCAGCAAGTGTGAGAAAGCTCTGGAGAGATCAATCAGCTCTGAAAGGATTATCCCCAGGCTTAGTGTTCAATTAATGCCCCGGATCTAATGATGGGGCTATTTTTCAGCAAGGACACCCCCCCTGGGGAGTGGAGCGGTGGCTGCTCCAGCCTAATCCCGCTTCCTGAGGAGCCCTGTCACTGATCCTGATGGATAGTGTTAATTACAGCAGGGCCAGCCCAGGGAAGGGTCCTCCCAGCACTGAGCAAGGACATAAATCCTTGCCAAAAAAACCTGGGAGGAGTTGCCCTCAGCAGTGGCCACGTGTGGGCTTGGGCACGTTCCGGGGCGACGGCGATTTCGGGACGGTTGGGTCGTGGTCTTGCGGGAAAAACAGGGCCATTTGCTGGAATTTTCTGGAATAAATATAACTTCTGGAATTAACATCTGATAACGTAGTGGAAGAGGCCAGAAATTCAGCTTCTGCCCAGCAGCTGCTTGACACAATTGTTAATGTGTAAAAGGTTGATCCATCCTCACTGGAGTGAAGGATTTGGAGCAGCAGTGTCTCCCTTTGATGGAATCTCACATGGGCTTTTTCTCCTCGCTTTTAAATGACTCTTCAAAGCCCAACTCTATCTGTTTGAGATAAGAAAACCAATAAATCAGCTTTTCCAGCTGCTGGCTGGAGGAAAGCAGGACATCCCTCTGGCTGAAATCCTTCCTGCCCCAGCTGCAAGGAGCTGCATCTCCCCCCACCTGAGCCTCCTTCCCTTTTTTTCCTCCAAACGCTGCTGGTTTGCCCCAGATTTGCCTCTCTGGCTGTACCCAGACATGTTTTCCGTGGGGAAAGGGAATGGGGAACCAGTGCCCCAGCACTGGTGCCCTGCTGGGGGTGGGAGCTCTGCTGGGGTGCTCAGGGGTGGAGGGAAGCTCCCGGGGTGTTCCTGGTGGTGCAGGAGCTATGGAATGGCCTCTGGAAGCAGATTCAATTAGTGAGGGAGCGATGATGTTCCTTTATTAAATGTTGCTCCCCAGGCAGCTCCTGGAAGCAGCCAAGCAACAGATTAGAGGCTTTCAGTTTGTTCTTTGTTCTCCTGGCCCTCCTGGGTGGACACGGGGTGTGGGGTGGGGAGGGCTGGACTCCTGGGGTTCTGCCAGAGGGGACCTGGCCTGGTGTCCCTTTCCCATGGCTGAGAAGGAATGTGGGGTGGAACTTGCCCAAAGATCCATGGGGTTATTCTGCTGCTGTCCTGGGATGTGTAAAATTCGGATCCTGGTGGGGGACTGCAGAGGGTTGTGCTGGTGTCCTGAGCTCCAGAGGGATATTCCCACACGGGGAGCAGGGCCAGCATCCCACTAGATGGCACAGCAGGACAACGGGGGCCACTGCAACCCCTCCACCTGCCTGTCCCAGGCAGCACTGGGGGTGCAAGGCCAAGGCAACCACTGAATCCAAGAACTACCCCAAGAACTGCTGGGAAACATCCCTTTGCGTGAAGCTCTGAACTCCAGGAGCCCAAGCAAATCTTCCAGTGCAGGTGTCCCATCCACCCATCCATCCATCCCTCCCTCCCTCCCCTGGGTGATGCTTTCAGTGACACCTTCCAGGACCTCCCTCCCCTTCATATTCCTTTTATTCCAGTACTATTTACGGAATTTTTCCCTCTGGCTGCTCTCCCAGCCAGACCAGCCACAGGAGCCTGGGAATGGGCTTTGAACGTGGAGCTGAGCCCCTCATCTTCCTCTGGGGCTCGCTCCCCGCTTCCCCTGGCTGGAGCATCGTCCCACAAAGCTCTGCCACGAAAGGATCCAAGGGGAAAGCGCCGCCCGCCTTCCTCGGGGGCAGGTAAAGCTCAGCCCGGGCAGGCCCGGCTCGCAGGCCCGCGGCTGAGGCTCAGCCAAGCGCGGGGCTCTGCTGCCCCAAGTGCTGCTCAGGCGAACGGCAGCGGGAGCCGGGAGGGACAAGGGATGGAGCGGGAGGAGTTTGGGGAAAGCGAAGGGGCCGGGGGTGAAGATCCGGCTCATCTCCCGCGCTGGGTGGAGCTGTGGGAGGGAGGAAGGAGCCTCTGCTCTTCCTCGTGCCTTGGCAGATGCGTCGGCTTCTCCTGAGCACGGAGACAGGGAACGGTCTGTGGAGTAAAAGTTTGTGCAACGAAAGTGTGTAGAATCCCAGACTGGTTTGGGTTGGAAGGGATCTTCAAGGCCACCTAATCCGACCCCCTGCCACGGGCAGGGACACCTTCCACTGGACCGGGTTGTTGGGAGCCCCCGTACTGGACGCAAGGGGGTGGAATCACCTCCAGGAACAAGCCCTGCTCCCAAAACTCGCTCTGGAGCGAGGATGTCCCCCCTCCCTGCGGCGTCACACGGACACAGCCCCCGGGCCGGGTTCGTTTGCTCGGAGCGTTTTTGGCAGCGCTGCCGCCCGGGCTGTTTGCCTTGGCCCCGCTCCGGGGCGGCCGGGCCGTCCCGGGTCACGGCAGGGGCACCCCCGCGGCACCCGCGGGCACTGGCCACGCTCTCTCTTTCGTGGCTTCCTTGCCCGAGGGAATGCAGGACCTCGGGACAGCGGGAGGGACCGGCAGGGTCAGGGATTGATGTCACCGCGGGAAAGATTCCCGTCACCGGTGCGATGAGTTGCAAGGTCTCAGCTGAACTGGAGTCCAGCGGGAGGTGGTGGGAGCTTCCAGGGACATCCCTGAGGATGCCCAGGCAGGGGCCGAAGTGCCCTGTGAGCTGGAGGAGATGATGGGAGCCGGAAGGGCGTTCCCTGCTCTCTTCACCCTTCCCAGTCCCGGGGGAGCCTGGTGTTCAGAGGGCGAATCCTGTGGCAAGGGGGGGGTTGAATTGTCCCCTCCTGACCCCAGAGGGACCCTCGGTGATGATCCTGGCCTCCGGGTGGCTGTAGGGAAGTGACCGCCCCCCTCCCCAACCTCCCCATGTGTCCTGTGCCCTCTAATCCTCTCCAGCTCAGGGTTTGTCCCCGCTCTTACCACCTTTCCGGTGCCTGAGACAGATCTGAGCCTCACTGGGGCCATTCTCCCCCTGGTTTAGAGCCCTCGCGCTCCTCCTGCCGCCACAAAGGGATTTTTCCATCAAAATATTTGTTGCATCCACCCAGGTTTCTCTCCAAACCCCCCGGGGGTGGTTTAGGGCAGAGCAGACCCCACCCAGCGGTTTGGGGTCCCCGTTTTTGTCAAGGCAAAGGCAATCCCGGGGGACACCTCCCACCCTTGTGGTGCCACAAAGACACTCTGGAAAAGGCAGTTTGGGAATAATTTGGGATAAACGCTGCCAGCGCCTGGGGGGGATTGGGATGGAACTGGGTTGCAAGGAGGGTGTGGAGCTGTTTGCTCCCTGCTCCATCCCCCAGCCCTGCTCCGTCTGTCAGGAGCACCGGGATGAGCCAAAAAGGGACGGGGGGGAGGAGGGGGGGGCGGGAAGCGGTTCCCCCTCTCTGGGGCCCCTCTGCCTCGCACATGCCGGGTAATGCCGGGTCTCCTTGGTGATGGATTACGGGATTAGAGGGTTCAGGTGAGCCCTCCTGGCTCCATTCGGGTACTCCGGGGAATGGCATTGTCTTGGCACGGGGAGGGGGGGGGGAACCTCCTGCTGCTGCCACGTGCCCAGGAGGACCAGGCACAGCAGGAGGGTGAGGAATCTGTCCCACTGCCCAGTTCTGGGATCAGTCAGGGCTCAGGTCGTGTTGGATCCTGGTGCTGAAAAGCCTGGGGATGTCCCTGCCCTTCCCCACCTCCAGGGAGAGGAAAAAAATGTCCTGGGATTGGGAAAAAAGGACTCAGACCTGGGACAGTGACTTGGCTGGGGCAGGGCTGGGACTGGGGGTCCCTCTGCTTTGGGGGTCCCTCTGCTTTGGGGCTGTGCAGCTTCAGAGGTGGGTGATGCCCCTCTACAACCCAAAGAAGGGTCTGGATGTGGATGTTCCCTATCCTGCCTCTGATGGGAGCAGGGAGTGGGATGAGCAGCCATTTGGGTGGAGATACAACGTGATTGGACACACAGCGTGGGGAAATCATCGGGAAAGGGAGGATTTCTTCCCAAAGATGATAAAAAGACAGGGGAAAGCTTGTAAGGAGCTTTTCTCCCACTGGTACCAGACCACCACCCCTGTACAGGGCTCCCCAGGGGCTGGGGGACAGAGTGTCCCTGTGGGCTTGGAATTCTGAGTTTCCTTGTGGGACAAACAACCCTTGTAGGTCTGGTCACAGCAACCATGTATCACCACGAGCTCCAGCACGTGAATCTTGGTCATAATCATCTTCAGGATCTCAGGGGGAACAGGAGAGCCTGCAATGATTCCTGGAAGAAAGAGGAAAAGACCTCGGAAACCATCTATTTATTCCCAGGAGCGGTCCCTCAAATGGTTCTGGGCACTCCCAGATTTCAGTGCTGGCAGGATCTTTGGGATACAATGGCTCATGTCAAAATACTCTCTATTTTTATGGATACAGGTCCTAGTTATTCTAGAAGCAAAGGCTGCAGCAAGGCCACTTTGCCTGGTTGAATTAAGGGCTGGCAGAGTTCACTCATCAGGAAAATAAACTCTACAGCACAACCCTCGTCTGAGCTGCAGTTCCCAAAAAAGGAAAGATCCAGAGCAGAAAGAGGTGCAGATTTTTAGCAGGACAAACACTCCCACCATAACCCCAAAAACTTTGCCTCCTGCCTTGCACAGAGCAGCCCCCGTGGGCAGCTCCGAGTCTCCTCGTGGGCTGGGAATACCGAGGTGTCCCTGCTTGGCCGGGCCTCTCCAATCCCTCCTCCCTGCAGCGCTGTTTGCCCTCTCTTATTTAAGCATTCATCTTGTTTAAGCACCACTTTAGCGCTGCAGGGCGGGGCGATATCTTGTAGAAAAGCAACAAGAGTCTTCCTCCCTCCCTCCCTCACTTTCCCCCGGGCCTGTATTACCCCAAATAAACACTCACTTTGGGTAATAGTTAACTTTAATGGCTCGGCCCCGGCTTGGGCTGCACGATAGGGCTCGGCGGGGAGACTCGAGGGGTTGATAGTCCTCGGGGGAGAGGAGATAAGGGCTGGGTTTGAAGGGCAGCGCTCGTGGCTGCTGTCACGGCCGTGCCCGGGGGGTGGGAGCCACCACGGGACACGCATCTCTCCGCCACCTTCCCCAACCCGTGCCCCGCTGTGGCACTGCCGTCCCAGCCCTCGTGTTTCCCAGGTGAGCGGGCGGTGGGGCCGTTCCCCAGCTTCGCCATCCCCGCAGCCCTGACCTGAACGTCTCTGTCCCAGGCCACAAACCTTTGCTGAGCTTCGGAGATGCCTGAAGAACCCGCCCAGCAGCTCCTTCTCTCTTAATTGCCTTTTCCCGAGTCAATGGATAACTTTACAGCCGGGCCCAGGGACACATCAAACGGCACAGCCTCGGGGAGGCAGCGCTTTGCCGCGGGGGGATGGCAGGGGGAGGCACTGGGGGGCAAGGACTGTAAAGTTCAAAACTAAAACCATCCTGAAAGTCACTGGCAGGCTGAGGGTGCACGGTGGGCGTCTGTGTGGTCCTCTCCAGATCCCCAGGGAAGCTGGGTGGAGTTTTCTCTCATCCCATCCCATCCCATCCCATCCCATCCCATCCCATCCCATCCCATCCCATCCCATCCCATCCCATCCCATCCTATCCCATCCCACCTGAACTTGGGCTGTCCCAGAGCAGTGGGACCTTCCAGCCTTCCCCTCCAAAATCTCGCCGGGGGGGCAGAGGAAGAGCAAAGCCTCTCTGAGCCTCCCACAATGAGCTGCCCATCTCCACCAGCCCACCAGCCCCTCCTGCCACAGTGGCTCCCGTGGTCCTGGACACGGTGTGGTGGCACCGGCGCCGTTTCCTTCTGGATGCCAAGGAAAGGGCTGAGAGGACTCTCCAGTTGGCACCTTCACCTCCTGGTGAAGACCCTGTGGCAGGACCCCCTCCCCCAGGCTTTCCCCCAGGTTTCTATCCCCCCCTCTGCCTCCTCCTCCCCTCCCTTGTCCTTGAGCAGCCCGATCCTGGCATTCCCGCAGCTTTAACAGCCCCAGGGGACGGTCAGTGGGATGGATCCAGGTTTTACAGCCCTTGCTTCACCGTGGCAGCAAAAACAAGGCGGGGATGGTGCCAGCACTGGGGGGGCACTGCGGGCAGTGAAAGTCAAGGGGCGGGTGAGGGGGGTCTGCAGGGGAAGGGCTTTGGGCAGGGCAGGGTCCTGCTCTGCTGGGCACCCACTGGGGAGGAGCCTCAACTCCCCTCTCTGCTTCGAGCAGAGCTCAAAAAGCCATCCCAGATTTACCCCTGTTGAAAGGGGATTTTTTTAACTGCCACCTTCTCCTCAGTGTTCCAGGGAGGGGTTGTCCCAAAGGAACCTCAGAAAGCTCTTCCATCTCTCCCTCCAGTGCCCTCTCCGGGGTTTTCCCCGCTGCAGCTCCACTGAGGAAGGACACTTCAGTTTCCCATGCACTCAGCTTTCCTGGCATGGTGGCAGAGCTTCCCCGTGATCCACTGTCCTGGGGATCTCACCAGGAACAGCTTGGCTGCACAGCCAGAGCAAAGTCCAGAGCACAGCATGTGCTGAAGGACAGGAAGGGGTTCCTGGAGGTGTTCAGGTGTTCAGGCACGTGATGGCTCTTTCCATGGGAATGTATTGAGCAAAGATGAACAGTGGCCTGGCTCCTTCCCTCCTGGACAATGTGAGACCATACACCAAAAATCAGTTTCCATGAATACTTGCAGAGCAGGAGATGGCTTCAAACAAGGCGTGTTGTGCCGTAGATCATGGAATCATGGAATGGAAAGGACCTTAAAAATCATCCAGTTCCAACCTCCTGCTGTGGGCAGAGACACCTTCCACTATCCCAGGTTGCTCCAACCTGGCCTTGGACACTTCCAGGGATGGGGCAGCCACAGCTTCTCTGCCCAACCTGGGCCAGGGCCTCACCACCCTCATTGTAAAAACATCTTCCTTTGTTTTGTGTTGGGGATCCCACAAAAATTCCTTCTGTCTGTGGGCTCATGTCTAGACACGTGGATGTGGCACTTGGTTATAACTGTGTTGACCTTGGCAGAGCTGAGGGAACAGTTGGACTTGGTGCTCTTGGAAGGCTCTTCCAACCCAAACGATTCCATGGTTCGATGTAACACAACTCGTCCGGGCATCGGAACAAGGTTTGAGCTGAAGGGGCTTAATCAGTCAGGGAAAGAGGATTTTCTTCACCAAAAAATGAAGCTGAAACACAAGACCTTTGGGAAGCTTTAGGGAATTGTTGGTTTGAACATGATCCTGCAAGTGTAGCTGGGCTGGGAGGTGACTGTGACAAAGGAGATGCTGGAGAAGGCAGGTGGGATCCTGCCAGGAACGGCTTAGAAAGAGCTGTTTGGTTCAGCCTGTGGAGTTACAAGGGCAGGGGGGGCTGGGGGGTCTGGGGGGTGTTGGGTGTGTCCATGCTAAAGGAATGAGCTCATCAGCCCTCTCAGAGCTGTTTGCATATGGACAAATGTGTTTATACACACACAACAGTTCACCCAGAGGGATTTCGGAGCCCAACCCAGCACTTCCTCATGTTCCCCTGCCTTATCTCTCTTCCCCCTGCCTGGCTCTGCTCTGGCTCCCTCTGACCCCCAAGGTTTGTGGGTGTCCCTTCTCCCCTCACACAGTGAAAAAGTGGGAGCACTTAGTGAAGGTGAAGAGCATTAAAAATAAATATTGTTTATAATATTGCAACATCAGCCTGGGACAGGGCTGCAGGCTCTCGCCATGCACAGATCCTTCCTTGCCCAGAGACCCACTTTCCCAATTAAAAAAACCTTTTTTCCCCATTTTCTTAAGCCTGTAAAAACAGAGGGTAAAGGCAAAAAAAAAAAAAAAAGGCATTTTTAACAGGAGGGAACAGAAGGCAGACAACGTCTCCACGTGATAAAATTTTATTACAAAATATGAGATGGATTAATAGTCGCAGGGGAGTTTGGCAGGGGAGAAGGAGTTCTGTAACAAACACAGCATCACCAGCGAAATAAATCTTCCACCCAAGTTCTCCAGGGCCCCAATTTCTTTCACATTGTGTTCATCTTGCACAGAAAAGGATCACCTTGAATCCACAGCCCCACAAAGCCACACCGTGCTTTTTTTGCCTATTTACAGCGATTTTCTCTCCGTTATCATACAGAGACCAGGCCCCACCTCCTGGCCTTCCATCAGCTCCTTGGAAAGCTTTTCCTAAGTCCCTGTCACCCCAGTGTCCCCTGGGATTGGGGATGGAGGCTGGGATCACCACAAGGTTCCCGTCTCCCCGCTCCCCTTCTCCCCGTCCTTCTCCCCAGAAACAGCCATGAAAATGCCATGAAATGCCATAAAATGCCATGAAAGGCAAACCTAAAGCTGTCCACTTCTGTACATATAAAAATAGAGAAATAAAAGCCAAGGCTTGCTGTGGTTTTCCTCTTTTTTAAAAAAAAAGAAAACACCCCAAGTGTTGCCTTTGCATAGCCAAGCATTTGCATGGCAGCACTTTGCATACAGAGCAGTGGGGCTGGGCTGGGCTGGGGTGTTAAGACACTTCTTCCTCTGCCCCCCCCATCAAATTTAAAAAAAAATATATATATTTATATATATATACACAGAGAGAGGACAAGGAGGTGCATTTTTTTTCTTTAGTGAAAACAATAAAAAAAAAAGATTATCAGGAAAATTATTTAAAATTTCAAGCTGCCTGTTGGTTGGTCTGGCTTTGGAGTGGTTTTTAGCCCCCCTCAGAATCACAGCAGAGCTTTCCTTCTCCAAAAAGCAGAGGGGGGCAAAGGGACCCCTCTGAGAGGGCCAGGGGTGGGGGTGACCCCCCGACAGCGGGGGGACCCCGTGCCTTGTGCTTTAGCTCAGGCCTTGAGGAGGTTCAACCACAAAAGGTGCACCAAAAAGCCATCTTGGAGCGTGGAGGTTGGGATTGCAGCCATGGGAGCTCCTGGGGGACGTGGGGACACAGGTTCCCCGTGCCAGGGCTCACCCATGGAGGGGCTGAGCTGTGCCAGTGGAGGGAGTGGAGCTCAGCAGGTCCCAGCATGGCCATGGGGGTCCCCACCAACCTCACCAAGCCAGCCTGAGCTTCCTGGAGACACCCTGAGCCTCCTGGAGACATCCTGAGCCTCCTGGAGACACGGGTGGGGGACTGGCAGAGGCATCTCCACACTGTGCTGAAATTCCTTTGGGATGAGCTTGTCCGGGCCGCTCCACCACTGCTCTCCAAGAGGCTTTTCCATCATCAGAGACCTTCCCTGGGGCTCTCCAGATCCACCTCCCAGGCACAAGGC
Source organism: Lepidothrix coronata (assembly GCF_001604755.1). Classification (NCBI taxonomy): domain Eukaryota; kingdom Metazoa; phylum Chordata; class Aves; order Passeriformes; family Pipridae; genus Lepidothrix; species Lepidothrix coronata. The sequence continues at coordinate 13,556,187 of NW_016690182.1, forward strand.
AAGAGGTAAAACTGTCCCCTGTGGTTCTACCTTAGCAGGGAGGGGGTGGCACCGCAGGTCCAACCTCCCAGGTGAGCTCAGGTCACAAGAAGGAGCCCAAGTCATGGGGTTGGCATTGGCAAGGTCCTGCCCTGTGCCCAGAGAGGAGCCAGAGCCCACAGCCAACAAGGGACATGGCCAACGAGCCCCTTGGCCCCACGGCCAGCCAATCCTCATGGAGCTGCCACGACAAGCAACGGAAGAGTTGGAAAAGGGATTGGAAAAAGCACTTGGAGGTCCATCCACGTGGTCAGCTGGGTGTGAGCCAGGCCCTCCGACTTTCACTTGAGCTCGGTGTCAAGAGGTTGCTGATGTCAGACCCTCCAGCCCTGGTGCTGAGGGCTGGAAAGCCCTTCCCATGCACCATTGGAAAAGCCACCTAAGCCACCTCCAGCAGTTCCATGGCCTGACATTCCCACCCTGCCTGAGAGCCAAAGAGCCACCCCAAGGGCTCACAGCAGCACTGGGCCATCAGCCGTGGGCACATCACCCACCTCAAAGCCTACACCACACCACGGACCCCCACAGATCCTCCCTGCCCTCCTCTCCTGCCACAGGTGCCCCTCAGCTTTATTTATCTGAGGAAAAGCACGAGCAGGACCCCAAGGATGGGCTGTGGCTCCTGTGCAGTTTGACACCAGCAGAGAGGAGTGGCCTCCACATTCCCACCACTCAAAGATGCCCCAGTTCAGCGTGGCCTCTCATCCCACACTGCAGACACACATCAGGCCACGGGGCACCTAAATTTGTTCGAGGAGAAATAAAAGAGGAGGAGGGTGTGAGGAAAATCAATATTCAGTTGGACACACCAGGCCCATTATTTGTTCTTGATTTATTTATGACCCACACAGCTGCTGTTGGAACTGGCAGGGCCTGACTCTTGTCCTGCCCAAATTTAACCCCTGGTAGGCTTTGGAGAGCGGGTGATGTGCCCCATGTGTCGTGGCACCCCACAGCAAGGGGGGGAAGGTGCTCACAGAGCCCGAGGTCATGAACTTGTGAGGTAGGTAAATGTGATTACAATCTGAACAGGAGGATTTATTGGAATTTGTTTCAAAGATGCTTTTTTTCTATTTTTTTCCCTCATCTGAAGGTGATGAAATGGCAACAGCACAGGCCTGGTGTGATCGGCGACCACAGAGTCCTTGTGTGCATCTTCTGGAGAAAGGCACCACCGGTGTCTTCTGGGAAAACAGACCTTCATCAGTGGCTTTTTGGGTGGCTTCAAACCCATGCCGGTCCTCCCAGAGACACCTGAAGTCAAAATTCATCTTGGAAGCAGAAATGCTAAGGACACAACCGAAAAACCTCGCCAAGCAGGGCAGGTGTTTGCTGAGCTGAGCTGCTGCCAGGAAACCACAGCTGGGTTCAACAGGACACAGGTGGGGCTTCTGTCACCTGCTTTTGTGCTGTCCCTTGCTTGAAGGCACGTCAGGTGAGTATGTCATAGGTCTTCTCCTCTTATGCCCCCACAGAGACTGGGATTGTCAACCCAAACAGCCCTGGGCACGTGCTCCTGTTCTCGCACGGCAGAGGTGCCACCTTCATGGTCACACCATGGGGCAAAGTGTCACATCCATGGTCACACCATGAGACAAGGGGTCACACCATGGGACAAGGTGTCCCATCCACGGTCACTTCATGGGACAAGGTGCCACATCCATGGTCACACCATGGGGCGAGGTGCCACATCCATGGTCACACCATGGGAGAAGGTGTCACATCCATGATCACACCATGGGAGAAGGTGTCACATCCATGGCCATGCCATGGGAGAAGGTGTCACATCCATGGCCATGCCATGGGGCAGTCCAAGAGGGTCCAAGCTGCTGACCCGTCGCATCCCTCCTGGGCCTCACCAAAGGTACCACCCTGGAAGGGGTAAAAAAACCATCCCAAAGAACTTGAGGCACGAAGGACAGTTGCTCCTGAGTGACAAATAAATAGCAGGTTTGCCAGAAGAAAGCCCTTTGGAATCCAAGGTCTGTCAGCCCAGTGGCACCGGGAGCCTCGTCAGGAGATCAGTCTGTAATTAGAACTCATTGTAAACGAGCCGGTTGGGGTTTTAATTTCTTTTAAAACCAGAAAGAGTCGGGGACAGGCCTGGCAGGGGGTTCACCTGCCATCCCTGCCCTGCCAGTTGATCACAGCGTGGGTTTGTTCCTATGTACAGCACGAGGGGAGGCCCCTCGGAGGAGGAAAGAGTTCCAGCTGCTCTTGGAGAAGTGTGGGAAGGAGGCAGCTCCTAGTTCTGGTGCCTCTTCATGTGCAGGGCCAGGTGGTCGGAGCGGGAGAAGCAGCGGCCGCAGGCGAGGCACTTGAAGGGCTTGGCCCCCGTGTGCTTCCGATAGTGCCGGGTGAGCTCGTCGGAGCGGGCGAAGCGCCAGTCACAGCCCTCCCAGGTGCACTTGTAGGGCTTCTCACCTGCGGGGGACAGCCACAGGTCACGGGCACAGCCTCCCAGAAACCCACCCCGTCCCCTGGGAGACACCCAACTTCCTCAGGAGAACCAACGGGGGCACCCTGGCACTGCCAGGGCTCGCCCGGAGTCACCGCGGGCATTGTGGACTGCTGAGCTGCAGCAGCCTCGTCTTGCCCCTCTTCTCCCTGCTTCCACTTTGCTTTCTAGGCTTCTTTTCATGTCCCCCTTTGCTTTCTAGGCTTGTTTTCTAGGGCTGCCCGTGTTCCTGTTGCATTTTGGAGCATTTCTGGCTTAAAAAACCCCAAACTTCTGAGTTTGTTGGGGTTTTTTTAAATGAAAAGTCAGGAATTCCTAAGGAAGGTGGTGCTGCCCATACAGGTGGTGGGGAGCATGAGAAGGAAGACAGGGATTACAGCACTGACGTTTTTTTGAGACCACCACCCAGGGATGGTGGCTGTCCCATGCCTAGAATTGTTCAAAGACAGGCCTTGGAGCAACCTGGCCTAGTGGAAGGTGTCCCTAAAGTCCTAGCTGACCTCCAAAGATCCCTCCCAACCCACACCACTCCTTGGTTCCATGATCTGAGAATGTTGCCCAGCTGCTTCTGGCAACTTGAGGGCTCCTGTCTCACCAAAGCGGAGATCAGAAGAGTGCCCCATCCACTGCCAACGTTTGCTGGCACCAAAATGGGTGAAGAATTAAAATTTTTCCTTTTCCCCCGGGGAACACTCCGTCTTCCTCTCCCAAACGCCCGTTTACAGGTGACATGAGGTGTGTGGGGTGACCTTGGCTGGCCACCAGGTGCCCACCAAGCTGCTCCACTGCTCAGCAGCAGGGGGAGGGAGAAAATAAGCTAGAAAAAAACCCTTTGTGGGTCAAGATAAATGGAGTTTGATGTTGGAGAATATTTTCTCCAGGCTGAGCCCCCCCGCAGCTCCCTCAGAAGTTCTCCTTGTGCTCCATTCCCTTCCCTGGACACGCTCCAGCCCCTCAGTGTCTCTCTGCCTCGAAGTTCACCCGGGAGTAGCTCTGTACACAACACATTGTGTTTTCCTCGGGGTGATGTAATGCTTCTGCCCTCCTCCCTCCCTCTCCCTCCCTCCCTCCCTCCCTCACACACCTATTTTCCTCAACTGAAACCCATTAAATCACGCAACTCCTGGGCCAGCTGGGAACTGGGCTGGAAAAGCCCGTGGCCGCTTCCAACCGCCTGCGTGCCCGGGTTGTGGAGCTTGAACCCTGGCTGCAGCCCTCTCCACGCAAGGGTGTGGCGCTCTCAAATATTAGCCCTCGCTCTTAACAGCCTGAACAAGCAGGCAGAGTTCAGGGAATGTGCTGACTTTCCCGACCTCAAATATTTACCGTCGCAGCGGCCAATTGCCGCGCGCGGCGTCGCGGCCCAGCGCACGTACGCCCGCGCCCGGCGTGCACAGGCATGTGTGCCCCGCTCTCACACGCTCCCCACGCAGCGGCTCTGCCTTCCCCGCAGCCCCTGGGCCTGGCACAGCCGGGGGATCGTGCCGTGGATCAGGTCAGAAGGCACCTCAAAGCTCGTCTCGT
>NW_016690182.1:13561700-13593818 GCF_001604755.1 Lepidothrix coronata
GGGCACCTTCCACTAGACCAGGCTCATTCCAAGCTGGCCTTGAGCACTTCCAGGAGTTATAAAGGGGCGGGGGCCCCTTCCACTAGACCAGGCTCATTCCAAGCTGGCCTTGAGCACTTCCAGGAGTTATAAAGGGGCAGGGGCACCTTCCACTAGACCAGGCTCATTCCAAGCTGGCCTTGAGCACTTCCAGGAGTTATAAAGGGGCAGGGGCACCTTCCACTAGGCCACATTGCTCCAGGCTCATTCCAAGCTGGCCTTGAGAACTTCCAGGGGAGGGGAAGCCACATTTGGGCAGGAAAGTGAAAACACTGGGCCACAGCAAGATCTCCAGGGCCTTGCCCGCAGTGGTGAAACCAGGAGGAGACAGGTCACCAGGACCACATCCTGCTCCTCAAAAAACCCCTGGAGGGTGCACCACGGGGAGGAGGGAGGTGTATTTTTTATGGCTCAGGGAAATACAGGTTCTGCAGAGGGTTTACCAGCAGTTGGCCGGGTGTTTTATGGGATCTGGGGGTGCCTCAGCGTGCCAAGACAAAGGCGGGATTCGCCTACCCAGTGCAGCCCAGATATTGTCCCCACCAGGTCACCAGGCTGGGTCAGCCACACCGAGGCCCTTCGGCTGTAAACAATACCAGGTTGATCTCCAGGACGGAAACCATTGTCCCAGGAGCTGGCTCCATCTCCCAGGACAGCACGGCAGGGCAGGCTCAAACAAAGGGCCCGAACGGGCATTCCCGGCCCCGGGGGGAGGCGGGGGAGCAGCCACGGGTTAGATATTTAATCTCACAATGGCTCCCAGGAAATGAATGGTGTCTCCAGGAGAGGGACACAGCCCAGCCCACAGCAAAACCACAAGGAAAGATCTCAGAGATCAGGTACTTCTCAGCCCAGGCAGGGAATGGGGAGGAAGGACATGATTAACCCTTCAGGTGATGGAGCTGAGATGGCATCGGGCAGGAGTTGGGATGGGTTCTGCCATTGCAGCTCCAGTGAGGTGAAAGCCTCAAAAGCAAAACATGAGGCTTAAAATATTGGATGCAGAAACCCTGAGCCTGCCTGTGTCTGGCCCTGGGTTGGATTCCCTTCTTTTTACTCGCTCCACACCACCAAAAGTTCTCTTAACTACTCAGGTCACACCCTCCCTCACCTCTATGCCCTTCCCTCTTCCAGTAAGTGAAGTGGAAGGAGGCAAACACACGAGGCTTTCCAGCCCAGTTACTGGGAAACCTGGAAAAACCACCACATTTGATTGGATTTAAAAGCCACCCAGGTTTTCCTGGACACTTCTTTATACTGCCTGACTCAGGTGGGTCATGGAGCTCTGAAGTGAAGGGGGAAAGAGAGTTTTCATTTTAAAGCAGAGCCCTGTGACAAAGGCCTGTCACCACCCAGCTTTGGGAGCAGGGACAACATCCTTCCTGTTCCTTTCTGTGCTGGTCTCCAGCCCACTCCTACCCAGATCCTGCCAAAAAAATATTGTACCTCACACACACAAAGAAAAATTCTTTGCTGGAGTGTTCAAGGGGCTGATAAGGGGAGAAGGGAAGGGAGCCAAGAGCAGGAAGCGATTCCCAGCCACGGGATGGGGTTTGGTCGTTGTTCATAAAAAAAGAAAAGTGAACTCTGGGCCAGCTTAATTGCTTTCAGTAAAGATCAGCCCTTCTATAAAAGAGATTTATGAGGGCACTGATGGTTCCTGGACTACCAGGGGATCTGATAAAGTTTCAGGTATAATAAATGCCTTAATGAGGGGACCTGGGCTTGAATGCACAAGTGGCACTGAGGGGAGCTGGCTGTGGTGGGAGCTGCTCTGGGCTGGGCACTCTGTTTGCACCAGCAAGGGCACCCCTGCCCTGGGAAGGGGGGCACAGCCCTTCTGGGCATGGATTTGGAGCCCTTCTGGAGGTGGGTTGGGAGTGATGCACCATTGGCAGCTGCTGAGGGGACACGAGTGGTCAGTGTAAACAGGGAGACACGAGGGGTCCCCTCCCTTCCTTGGGAGTCACGGGTGTGCTGACAAAAAAGAGACAGCCCTTGTCTCCTCAGAGGTCCTGTGCAGGCAACACAGGCCTTCACACAATCCTTCTGTGGGAGAAGCAGGATCAGATCTGGGGAGGATCTGGGAGATCTCAAAGGAAGAGCTCAGAGTGACAGAGGATCCCAGAATCCCAGACTGGGTTGGGTTGGAAGGGACCTCAAAGCTCATCCATTCCCACCCCCTGCCATGGGCAGGGACACCTTCCACTAGTCCAAGCTGCTCCAAGCCCTGTCCAATCTGGCCTTGGGCACTTCCAGGGATGGGGCAGCCACAGCTTCTCAGGGAAACCTGTGCCAGGGCCTCCCCACCCTCTTCCCAACATCCCATCTAACCCTGCCCTCTTTTTGGGGGGTTTAGGAGGCATCTCTTCCAAACCATTGACTCGAGAGCCTCCCAGAGTTCTCCTAAATTCCAGACCATCCCAGCAGAAGGCAAGCAAGGCAATCCACTGTAAACCAGCACAACCCCTGGAGTTTTCTCAGCATTAACAGCAGCAGACCTCCCTGTGCTCCTTATCCTGACCAGATGAATCAGCTCAGTGACATTCTCAGCACCATTAACAGGACAGGGAAGGAGCACAGGCAGCATTTCCTGGTGCTGTGCTGCTCTTACCTGTGTGAGTCCTCTGATGTGCCTTCAGGTGGGAGCTCTTGGTATAAACTTTGGAGCAACCTGCAAGAACAGGAAAAAAACCCACAATTTCCTCATGAGAAAGGGGCCCTTGCTCAAACAGTCTCTGATATTTGAGGTGAGGGACAGAGCTGGGTAATGCAAATAAGCCTGGCTGTATTACTTGGATTCAGCAGGAACTAAAGAGCATTTGTTCTCCCAGACAGACAGGCCTTTACATCATCTTTGGACACAATCCTGACACCCCTGGCCATTGTGCTGGGAATTAGGGGGGGAAGAATCAGGCACAAACATTCAAACCTCCCCTTCCTCCACCAGATCTTCCAGGCAGGATAAAAACACTCAATTCACCCCCATTAGCTGCTGGCTTTGTGCTGCCCTTTGTCTCTCTGGATTCCAGACATAACTGATATCACTTTGCAAGGCTGGAGGGAAGGTGTATTTTGTAACAGTCCCAGCCCCAGCAGACGTGGTAAAAATGTCCCAGGCAGCAGGAAACATCAGGTACAGTGTGGAGCCACTACTTGCCTTCCAGGATCCAGAATAAAGCCAGTGGGAAGTGTTTGCAGAAGCTCAGCAAGAACAGGTTTAGTCAAAGAAAGGGTCTGACTGAAACACTGTGATCTGGGCAGAAGTTTCAACAGCAGGTGTGTCAGAACGAGGCCTCAGTTCCTCTTTTCAGTCAGAGAGAGCTCAGGAGAGCCCCTCCTGCTGCCTTCCTGGCCCTGCTGCTTTGTGTTTTGACAAGCAGACTAAAATATGAATTTGAATTTTTATGACCTGCATAATGGTCCCATTTTCCATTCCAGCGTTTCCACCCAGCCTAAAGAAGCCTCTTGCCCCAGATCAGCCCTTGGTCCCATCCTGCTCAGGTGGTGGGAGACCTTATCCCTCCTGGCTCGGGGGGACAAGGGTTGGTGACCCACTTCAGTTCTGCTGCTGGTGCTCTGAAGCCTCACACTTGGAAGAGAAATCATGGAATCACAGACTGGTTTGGATTGGAAGGGACCTTAAAGCTCATCCAGTCCCATCCCCTGCCATGGGCAGGGACACCTCCCACTAGCCCAGATTGTTCCAACCTGGCCTTGGACATTTCCAGGGATGGGGCAGCCACAGCTTCTCTGGGCAACCTGTGCCAGGGCCTCCCCACCCTCCCAGCCCAGAATTCCTCCCCAACATCCCATCTAACTCTGGCAGTTTGAAGCCATTCCCCCTGTCGTGTCCCTCCAGGCCTTTGTCCAAATCCCTCTCCAAGTCTCTTGGAGCCCCTTTAGGGCCTAGAAGGTGCTGGATGGGGCTTTGCAAATACATCTCCCCCATTCCTGCAGTTCCAGGTGTGAATTCTCCCTGTGTCCCTTCCCTGCCTCACACAGCCCATGGCAGTGAGAGCTGCTGCCCCTGCCAGAAGTCCTGACTGGTCTCACCTCCAGCTGAACCTCAGAGTGAAGGCTGAGCCGGAGCCCAGCTCTGTCTCTGCACGTACACACCCCTCAGACACCCAGTGTTTGTTCAGCACAGGTTGCTGAGGGGTTTTTTGCACCACAGACCAAAATCCTGCTGAAAACAGGCGAGTTTTGCCTTGGTACTTCATCTTACAGGATGAGACTCTTCCTCAGAGCAGCGAGACAAGAGCAAGGAGTCTGTCCCAGAGCAGTGCTCCACTTACACCCTTCAGATGGAAGGTAAAAAGCAGCACATGCTGTCAACCCCAAGAACATGGGGGCAGCTGCTGGCTCAGAAAATCCCTGCTCTGCAGGTTGCCAGAGGGTGGGAAGGGGTAAGATCCTGGAGACAGGACCTGGCCTAGGCAAAGCCTCTGCGCTGCCCTGCTCCAGACGCTCCTACGCCACGGAAAGAGCACATAAATCTCCCAGGAGGCAGGTAGGAAATGACTCTCCTCAGTTCAAACACCCCCTTGGGAAAACTGTTTGCTAATCCACTACTGGTCAGCAGCTGGAGATCAGCCCAGGAAGTGGGAGGTGTGTGTCCCTGCCCTGGGAGTGGGGATTTTCAAGCCCTCACTCTGCTCTCAACTGGGATCTCTCACTTGGGATTTGCTTCCCTCCTGTGTGTCATGGAATCCCAGAACTGTTTGTGGCAGGAGGGACCTTCCACCCCCTGCCATAGGCAGGGACACCTGGTTGCTCCAGCCTGGCCTTGAATACTTCCAGGGATGGGGAATGAAGGAAGGGATGAGTGAATATGAGTTTGCAGCTGTGGGTCCAGGGAACTCGGCAAGGTCTCCACCTGCCAAGGCACCACAGATGTCCATCATTAGATGGACACCTCATGGAGTGGGAAGGCACAGGGAACAGCTTCAGCTCTGGGCTGGACAAGTTTCATACAATGAGGGTGGGCAGGCCCTGGCACAGGTTGCCCAGAGAAGCTGTGGCTGCCCCATCCCTGGAAGTGTCCAAGGCCAGGTTGGAGCAACCTGGGCTGGTGAAAGCGTCCCTGCCCATGGCAGGGGTGGAATTGAGTGATCTTTAAGGTCCTTCTCATCCAAACCATTCCATGATTCCACTGAAATGCCCTTCCACACCACCGTGATGCAGGACACGAAGCCATGGAAGGACATGACATGAAGACCCTCAACTTCATTGCCTGTTTGGAAGAATTGGGGCTACAGAGAGAGACCATCAAGGCTGCTTGTGGAAATTACTTCCTGGTTTTCCACCCTCTATGAGAGAGCAGGAAAGGAAGAGTCAGTGAGAAAGGCAGTGTGCTTTCACCTGCAGAGGTGATTCCACATGGGGTTATTCAAGACCAGAGCAAAACAGGCAGCTGAGGAGCAGCTTTCCAGGAGCATCCCTGTGTTTTGCAGGAGCTCTCTGCCCCTCAGAGCCGGGGTTGCTTTTGCCAGAGTGTGAAGGGGAGAGGGAAAGGGAGACAACAGGCATCAGATAGTGCAGGTGGGATCAACCTCTTCTATTCCTTCCCACTTCCCCAGGGCTCTCCGCTGGACTCCACAGCTCCCTCCATCACGCAGATAAGAGGATTTGAGATTACAAAAGAGGCCCAAGGCAGCCCCCAGCCATCCTCAGGGTGCCAAGAGACCCCCCCGAAGCCAAGCCCTGCACACACCTGGGTAGTCACAGTGGTGGATCCTCCTCTTCTCCAGCTCAGGGTTGTTGCGTCGGTTGTACTTGGGGGGCTGCATGACAATGTGCCCCTGGGAGAGGGTCCCGACGCCATTGGGGACCGGGGGCACCTGGGATGACTGGACCAGCTTCAGTCCAAAAGTGGCCTCGTAGGACGGCGGGGGGGAGATGGTGTTGATGAGCTCGGGCTGGTTCTCTGGGCTGCCCGGCTGCGAGTTGGGGGGCGAGGGGGGCAGGGTGACCCCCGGGGCAGGGTAGAACTGCCCGGAGATGTTGAAGCTGCCCTGTCCCTGGGACACGTGTGGGTACTGCTTCAGCGGGCCCGCCGGCGGGACGGGCCTGTGGCCCACGCTGGCCATGGTGCTGCCCGTGGCCATGGTGACCCCGCCGAGGCAGCTGACGGCCGTGGTGGTGCTGCCCGAGGACGTCAGGGCAGGGACGTCGGCGCTGCCGCCCAGGGGCAGCTGGTAGAGCTGGGAGGGCTGGGGGGGGGCAGACAAGGGGACCTCCGAGGGCATCTCCTGCTTGATGAAGATGTTGTTGACCGCCACCGACTGGGGCATGCTGAACACGCTGGTGAAGTCGGGCAGGGTCTGCGTGGGGCCGGGCGCCGACGAGCAGGGCTGGGCGAAGCCGGTGCCGGGCTCGGTTTTGATCTGTGGGAAGGGTGCCATGGGTTTGGGGGGCCGGTAGAGCCCCGTGCGCAGGTGGGTCGTGTCCGGCAGGATGACGTTGATGTTGACGCTGTAGGGGGTGGAGCTGGGCTTCTCCGTGGAGAAGAACTCGTCCACCACCGAGGCGCTCTCCCGACGGTACTTCTTGTCCGGCAGCATCGGGATGGGGGGCACCTCGCTGGAGAGGTACTTGTCCATCTCAGAGCGTGCCTGGGGCGAAAAAACACGGACAGGAGAACTTGGGAAGAGGAACTTGGGAAGAGGAACTTGGGAAGAGAGGTCCCCTCTGGTTGTGGGGGCAATGCCCAACAGGGATTTGAGCCAGCAGGAAAGGGGGAGAGCGTCAGGAATGGCGCAGGAGCCACAGGCTGAGCTGATTTAGCTCAGTCTCTGACTCAGCCAGACGCCCCAGCAGTGAATCACTGTCCTCTGCCCCACTTCCCTCCTCCATATCTCCACTGGTAACACAGAGGATGCAGTTAGGGGAGGAATACAGCCTGATAAAGGGGAGACAAGCTTTGGGCACAAAGCCTTGGGCACACAAAGGAGAGACTGACACTAGGAATGGGAGGAAAGCAGAAGCTCTGCTCCAGCCATGCTCTCACACCTTGGGCATGTTGGATTTGCAGTGCACCTTGGACATGCTGGCTCTGGTCTCCTTCAAACTCAGCAGCCTGAGATGGGTTTTATTCTGGGGCAGTGTCTTTAATTACCTGAGAATTCTAGGACAGTATCTTTAATTAATTGAGAATAATTTGGGCCTAGAAATCTAAGTGTTGTTGTTCAGTGCACTCTGAGCCTAAGATGGAAACCTCCAGGCACACTTACTGCCTCACCTTGGCAGAGTGACTCAGCCCTCACTTCACCTTTGGCTTAGTCCTGGTTTTACAGAGCTGTTTTTACAAGCCTGGGTCCTCCAAGCTAACAGGACTTCTGGCTCAGACAAGCAGGTTCCTTCCCCTCCTGGTTCCTGTCTGCTGTGGCATCCCACTGGATCCAGGCCCAATAACTCAGCAACCTGATGGAGCAATCCTCTAGGAAATTCATCCCCTGGCGTTGGATGACTCAAGTTCTGCTCTTTGTGGTTACAGATACCAGCTCTAATGCTCTTCTGCAAAGCTCCAGCCTTTAATTATGTGGTTATCCATGTGTCAAGCTCCTTGCAAAGCCCTCGGAGACTCATTCATATGTAGAGGAGCTGGCAGAGCCGCCAGGTTTCCCTGGCAGAGCCCTCAGTGCACTCCAGGAGCACGAGCTGATCTCAGCCCACGCCCTGCCCAGGGTTGTACAGCCCTGAACTATGTCACCAGAGTGCCAGGGGCCAAAGTCAGCCCTGCTGCAACTCCACTGCTCATAACAAAGCTGGAGGGGGGCCAAGAGACTTCCTTGTCCTTTCCAGCAAAACGTATCACCCGGGATCCAGCTCATTCCAAGGGCCTTTGCCCCTCCGGGAGCACAACTGGAGGCACTTGGCTGAGCTGGCACCTCCCCAGGCACAGGGACGGGCACAAATACAGCCTCTGCTCCACTAATACAGCCTCTTCTCCGCAAATACAGCCTCTGCTCCACTAATACAGCCTCTTCTCCAGAAATACAGCCTCTGCTCCACTAATACAGCCTTCTCTCCACAAATAAAGCCTCTTCTCCACAAATACACCCTCCTCTCTACAAATACACCTCCTCTCCACAAATACACCTCCTCTCCACAAATACAGCCTCCTGTCCAGAAATACACCCTCCTCTCCACAGATACACCTCCTCTCCACAGACACAGCCTCTTCTCCACAAGTACAGCCTCTTCTCCAGGGACAGGAGCTCAGGGGAGCCAGGCTGGGAAGGGCTACACTGCCCCAGAACAGAGTACACCAGACTGGGACTGGGGCGTGTGCCCACTGCACTGGGAATCCTATGGAATCCTGGAATCCTTATGGTGGGAAAAGACCTCTAAGATCATCGTCCAACCATAACATGTCCATCCTTATCAGGCCCTGAAAAGTCCCTTGTTAAAGGAAGCTCAAACAACCCCCTCACGTGCTCCGGAGAGGGAACTCTCACTCAGGAGGAACCTAAAGCCACTCACAGAACCATGGAATATCCTGAGATGCAAGGGATCCACCATGATCATCCAGTCCAACTCCTGGCCCTGCACAGACACCCCAACAATCCCACCCTGTCCCTCAGAGCGGTGTCCAAACCCTCCTGGAGCTCTGGCAGCCTTGGGGCTGTGCCCACTGCCCTGGGGAGCCTGTTCAGTGCCCGACCACCCTCTGGGGGAAGAACCTTTTCCTGAGATCCAACCTGAGCCTGCCCTGGCACAGCTCCAGCTGTTCCTGGGTCCTGTCACCAGAGATCAGCCCCTGCCCTCCCTTTTTTCCCAAAGGCATCAGCGGGAGGCAGGGAAGGGACTCTGAGACCCTTCACCTCCATCCTCCCAGAGGGCTCCAAAGCCCTGATTTCCTCCCAGGGTCCAGCCTGGGTTCCTGCCCTAGGGAGAACCACTCCAAAGCTTTGGAGCTGAGCCCTGGGTGCTCCTGGCACCCAGACTGGCACGGGTTCCCTCGGGAGTCAGCTCCAGGCAGTCGCAGTGGCTCCGGATGCCACACATACCTGAGCAGTGAAGGGCCCCGCTGGCCACTCCAGCAGGGAAGGTGCTGGATGCCTTTTACTTCCACACTTCTCTTATCTCTGGCATTTCACTTTCTCACCTCCAGTTCCCAAGGGAAGGTCTCCTCCCCACTCCTCCAGTGGGGCAGGTGACCAGGCAGGCGGATAAAGGTGGAAAGGTGTGGATCTTAGAGGTCCTTCCCAAACTAACTGGTTCCGTGGAGGGCCCTAATTTCAGATGCCAGAGGTGCATCCTCAGCTGGAGACCCCCTGCCCTCTGCCTGCCCCCCCCTTCGGTGTCACCCAACATCCCTTTCTCCCACAACCCCCCTACCTGCAGAGCACAGTCTTCTCCCTATTTTTCCACTAAAACCCAATTCCCTTTCTTTCCTTCAGGCTTCCCAGGAGGGTGTTGAGGGGCAGCAGTGGGGTGTCACCACGTGGGAGGACACCAGTGGGGACTGCCTGTGGCTGCAACCCCCCTGCTGTGTGTGTGTGTGCAGGACCTGGACAACAATGGAATTGTCCCATGGAATGCTCCACTGTGTCCCAGAGTTCCAGCATCCTTCCAACAGGGAGAAACGGGCACTTCTTGTTTGTGGCCCAGAAACACGTGGTAACCACAGACCCCCTGGCACTGCTCAGCGAGGGGGTGGCGCTTCAGACCCCAAAGCAATTCCCAAGCAGAGCTCCATCCAAAACCAGGGTGGCTGAGGGAGCTGGGGGGGCTCAGCCTGGAGAGAAGGAGGCTCAGGGGGGACCTTCTGGCTCTGCAACCCCCTGACAGGAGGGGGGAGCCAGGGGGGGTCGGGCTCTGCTCCCAGGGAACAAGGGACAGGAGGAGAGGGAACAGCCTCCAGCTGTGCCAGGGTGGGCTTAGATTGGATATTAGGAAAAAATTCCTTCATGGAAAGGGCTGTCCAGCCCTGGCACAGCTGCCCGGGGGAAGGGTGGAGTCCCCATCCATCCCTGGAAGAATTTAACAGCCCTGTGGATGTGGCACCTGGGGACATGGGGCAGTGATGGCTTTGGCACTGCTGGACCTGATGGTCTTGGAGAGCTTCTCCAAATTAAACAATTCCATGAGTCCGTGAAGTCCTCGGCCCAGGGTGGGCACAGCAGGGATGACCCAGTGCAGACATGCCTGTGTGGGATCCCCCTGAATTCAGGTGCCTCAGGCTGTCACTCAGGGCTCCTGTCACAGCCCCTGGGATCCAGTTCAGGGATTAACTGGAGCCATGAAGGACACACAGGTGCCTGGGGACTGGCAGAGTTGGAGGGACGTGCCCTGCTTGGTGGTGGGAGCAGAAGGAGGGAGTGGAGGTGCCACCTTGTCTTCACAGTGGATCTGGGTGGGTGGGGGGATGTCCCAGCTCCAGGGGACCTCAGTGGTCCCTCACCAAGGGGAGCAGGAGGATGCAGGGGGAGGAATGAGGGAAGTGACTCACCTCCAGAATGAGTGGTGGCATCCGCTGGTCCATCCTCATGGGGTGCAGCTGTGGGACACAGCACGGGGTTAGTGGGGTGTCCACCCCTGCAGGCCCCCCCAGACACCCCTGGCCATGGAGGACATTGCCCCCCACAGCCCCCACAGCCCCCACAGCCCCCACAGCCTGCCCACCCTGTGCCCGCCGTCTCCTCCCACTCCACACCCCATGCAAGCAGCTGATGGTTGCCCACCACAGGTTGATGGTTGCCCACCATGGGTTGGGACTTGCCCAAGGAGGAACAGTGAAGCCTCTTTGGCTTCTCACAGGGAAAGCAAAGCCAGCTGAGAAGCACAGAGCTCTGCAGAGGAGACTTTGAGGCACACAGAGCAAAGACCTTCGGAGACATCCAGCCCAGTGAAACCAGTCTGTCCTCCCAGTTCCCTGCTGGGCAGGCAGGAACGTTCCTGCTGTGTGCTGGGAATGGGCTGGAAGCCCCTGGAGCAGACAGCAAGGGCTGAGCCCCAACACTCACTCCCCAAGCCATGCAGGAGGGTTTTTTGGTGCAGAGCAGGGGCTGTGATGAACCCCAACACCCCCCAGGGTGGGCACCCACCACGAGGGGCTGGGACAGCAGCAGTGGGACAGCTCCATGAACTCAACCCAGCCCCTGCAAGGTGATGTTCTCACATCACACCGCTGCCAGGCTCCCACACACAGAGGACTTGAGGGAATCCCACCTCCCCAGGGACCTTCTCTGCCATTTGCCCTCAGCTGGCCTGTTCCTGTGCTTCTTTCCAAGGTGGAAAGACTTTGCCAGGATTTACATCTGCTTTAGCATTCCCTGTATGCCAACAGTAAACGTTGTGCATACACAGCCTCTCCTCTCCTGCCTCAGTCCCCCCAGATTTTCACAGAGGGCCAAGGACTCTTCCCAAATCCCTCCTCCAGACCCAGATCCTTTCCCCAAGGTCAGTGCTCCAAACAGGCCACAGTCCTCCGGCACCAAGTAGAGGGGAAGAGTTTTATCCAAATCCCAAACCAGTATTTATCAGCCTTCTGAGGGTTCTGCCTGTGTCCCATTCTCCCTCCACATCCTTCTCCTGCTCACTTCCAGTGTGTCCATCTTCTCCACAGCCCCTTGGTTCCATCTGCTCTCCCATTCCTCCAGTCCAGCAGGTGGTAAAGCTCCTCTCCCCTCCCGGTTTGGGGCCACTCACACATCATCAGGCTGGTCATGAGACCAGCAAGGGCTCAGAACCAGCACAGCCTTCCCTCTGTCCCACAGAAAACCAGCAAAACCAACTCAGTGGACTCATTTTTGAGGTGTCCACGTTCTGGGAGCTGCATCCAAATGGAGGATGTTCCTTGCAAAGCCACAACAGACCCCAGAGCCCCATGGCATTGAGAGGAGAGATGCCAGGCTGGGAATGCTGAGAACTGCCACCCCTGGAGAGCTGCTGGGCTCCGTGTGCCCATGGAAGCACGAGGAGATGCTTAAACATGAACTCTCCTGAGGCTTGGGCTTGAAAGCTGTGTCCCATCACCCCCATCAGCTGAAAGAACCAGCTTCAGGAGCACCTGCATCCTTCAGCCAAGCTCCTTCACAGGGAATCCTGAGCCTGCAGCAGCTGGATCCTCCTGCTGGGGTCAACCTCACCAGGAGACCACCAAACCCTCTGCTCTGGCAGCTGTCTGCAGTCCAGCCTGGCCTTGGAGAGTGCAGACACAGAGGAAGGACTGAGGGCAAAGGGGCAGGGAGCCCCATGGACACAGGGGCTCTGCATCCTCATCCAGATCCACGGACACTGGGGCTCTGCAGCCTCACCTAGATCCATGGACACTGGGGTCTGCATCCTCACCCAGATCCACAGACACAGGAGCTCTGCATCCTCACCCAGATCGGTGGACACGGGGGCTCTGCATCCTCACCCAGATCCATGGACACTGGGGCTCTGCATCCTCACCCAGATCCATGGACATGGGCTCTGCAGCCCCCTTTTCCATCCCAAGCAGGTCCTGGCTGCATCCCTGCCTGGGGCAGCTCCAGCCTCTTTGGGGGGCTCACACGAAACAGGAATGACCTGGACTGATCAGCCCATCCCTTCCTCCCTATCCTCCAGCCACAGGCAGGGAATGAACATTTCCTTACTTTTTTATGAAGGACTGAACTCATCATACCCCCAGGGCACTCAGTTCATCAGCAGGGCACAAGATGCCCACCATGACTCGATGGGGAAAGCCCTCAGGGCCTTCCAGATGAAGAACCAGACGAAGGTGATCCAGATGGGATCACCTTCCTATAGCAGGGACACCTTCCACTGTCCCAAGTTGCTCCAATCAGGCCTTGGACACTCCCAGGGATGGGGCAGCCACAGCTTCTCTGGGCAACCTGTGCCAGGGCCTCCCCACCTTCACAGCCAAAAATCCCTTCCCAATATCCCATCTAACCCTACTGTCTTTCATTTTAAGTCACCCTTGGTGTGGCCAGGAAGACAAAGCCAACAGGAACAGTCTTTCACACAGTCAAAGCACTGAACTCTGGGCGTATTTTCCCCTCAAACATCAGTCTCTGTTTTTGACCCCAAAGGAGCATCTCTTCAACTTGCCAGAGAAAAGAAAACTGAAATAAAACCGAGAAGGAAACACAAACAAGCACTTTGTCCACCCCAGTAAGGCCACTGGACACCAGTTTGTGTGACTGGAGCAGCAGGACCGTGTCACGCTCAGCACTGGCACGTCCCAACCTGGCCACCAAAATTCCCAGGAGGGCAAGATAACCTTGGGAGCAGCTCTGGGAGGGCTGTGTGGTGTGGAACCCCCCAGCCCCGCAGGCCAGTCACTCACTGAAGATGCAATGACACCCCAGCTCCCCAGAGTGGATTCTCCTGTGGCTCATGGGACACAAACCTTCCCTCTCTGCCAGTTTCCATAAATCCTGCAGGAACTTGGAGACCTGCAAGCCCTGGAGCCCTCTCTCCCTCCTTCAGGTGTTGTCAAAGCCAGGTGAGGTGTTATCAGGACACGGATCAATACAAGCAGAGTCCAAGACAAACATTTCTGGGGAGGACTGAGATAAAACCCCGCTGAAGCCAACGGTGGGGATTAACCAGGAGCATGGTTAGCACAGCGGGGCTGCCGAGGGGGGACTGTCTGTCCCGTGATTAAACGCTTTCTAATCTGCAGTTGATAAATAACAAACCGTCAGAGAAACATCAGGCGTTGTCAGCACAGCAGAGAGAACAAGGCGAGAAATCAATGTTTGCTAAACAGGCAACGAGCTTGTAAAGCTGCCACAGGGAGGGGCTGGGGGGGAGAGGCCTCAGGGGGGACTCTCAGCCTCGAGCCCAGTGCTCATTCCTGCCTGGCCAAAGCCCCCATCCCATTTTCCAGATAGGAGACCCCTTCCCAGCTGGGTTCCCAGCCACCCCCCAGCAGTGGTGCTGTGCTGGTCACTGGTGCAAAGAGCTTTGGGGACAGAGGTGCCAGCAAAATGTCCCTGCAGGGCAGCCAACGGCACAACCCTGTGTCCAGCTCTGGGGAACAACAGAAGGATGTGGAGCTGCTGGAGCAAATCCAGAGGAGGCCACAGAGATGCTCCAGGGCTGGAGCCCCTCTGCTCTGGAGCCAGGCTGGGAGAGCTGGGGGGTTCACCTGGAGAAGAGAAGGATCCAGGGAGAGCTGAGAGCCCCTTGCAGGGCCTAAAGGGGCTCCAGGAGAGCTGGAGAGGGACTGGGGACAAGGGTTGGAGGGACAGGACAGGGGGAATTGCTTTAAATTGGAGTAGGACAGGTTTAGGTTGCATATTGGGAAGGAATTCTGGGCTGGGAGGGTGGGGAGGGACTGGTACAGGTTGCCCAGAGAAGCTGTGGCTGCCCCATCCCTGGAAGTGTCCAAGGCCAGGTTGGAGCAACCTGGGACAGTGGGAGGTGTCCCTGCCCATGGCAGGGGGTGGGACTGGATGGGCTTTAAGGTCCCTTCCAACCCAACCCATTCCAGGATTCCATGACATGGGGGTTCAAGGGATGGGGGAATGGCAGGATTCTCCATCCAGAGGCAAAGGGGGCCCCTCCTTGGGCCCAGGCACAGACAGTTGTGCCCGTTGTGCCAGCCCTGGGATTACCCAGCACAGCCTTTCTCATACGTGCACCTGCATGAAACTCCAGCCTCCAAGGGAATCAGCAAACAATGGGCAGGATAATCATCAATCAACCCCCCTGGCAAGTACCTGGCAGTGCCCCTTTACAGGCTCACATTATAAATAGACCGTATTTATATACAGATTTGGTTCAATATCAGCATTTATTGTCTCCTAGTTAAATATTGACCTGTGTAAATATTTGTTTCTCTGATCATTTGGGTTTGATACCGACCAAGATCGACGTTCTTTTTTCTGTTTGTTCCTCAAGTCTTCTGGAACTCTCTGTAAAACGGGATTAGCAAAGAAAGCCCCGGGACTCTTCCTTTCAAGCACCCACCGTTTGGCTGCTGGAAACAACAGAGCTGAGCCACACTCGGAGCTCCTGGGGGAGGTGGCTGGGCTGGGGAAGGCCCCAGATGGGCTCCTCTGCTCACTGTCTCACAAGGCTTTGAAGAAACTCCAGGATTAGGTGCTGCCCTCAAAGAATCACAGAATTCTTTGGGTTGGAAAAGGCCTCTGTAAGGTCACAGAGTCCAACCATTGGATGTCCCAGTCCAACCGTTTCTCTGTTTCCTGCAGCAATTCCCTACCAGGCCATGGATAAGCGGAGTGAGCCCCCCACGCTGCCCAGGCCTGGGGGTCCCAAACCATCATCCCACTGAGCTTGTTGTAAAGATGCTGTAAAATCCCACCAGGAGCAGGGGGAATGGGGACAATTCTGCTGGGGAGCAGAATTCATCCCCTGCACACAGAGGGGGTCACAGCTGGCCCCCAGGGGTGTTGGGGGTGTCTCTCTCACACACAGTGGGCAAAGTTCACCTGTTTTGGCCCCTGGAAAGTGGGGATTGACATGGAAATCTCTGTGCAAGCTCTCCCTGGAGCCCATGGAGAAGCCTCCCACAGGTGATCCACCCCACCACCTTCCCACCTACGAGAGCAGCTGCTGGAGGAGGACAAAGATCCCCCTCTCTCCAGGTTTTTACCTCATGGATGGCCCAGGAGCAGAGCCACACAGCTCCACAGGGTTATTCCAGTGCTCCTTCATTTGTGTTTGAACTACCCAAGGTGATTATCACCTCTGAGGAACCAGGAATTTGCCTGAGGCCAAGAGTCACCATCCAGGCAGATGTGGGCAGCTGGGAGGCTGCCTGGCCTCTGGCAGCACCATTCCCAGCAGACTTGCTGACTCTGTTTGCTATCCCTTCCCTCCAACAGCTGATAAAGGCTCCCTCAGAGGCAATCTCCCTGGGTTAGTTATCAGGGGAATCATTCCACCGCAGCCAGGGATCCCAAAGGCCAAGGAAACCAGGAAAAACACCCTCAGCCAACACCAAGGTCAAGTGCCTGGAAGAGGAGCAGTCGAAGAGAGCAAGGAGAAACCTTTCCAGAAATAAAGCCATAAATGGACTGAAAAATAACCAAACAGAGCCTGGAGCCAGTTCTGGCCCAGCCACAGCTTCTCCAGACCTTATGGAGCAGCACCTTATGGAGCAGGTCTAGGTGAGGGGTCCAGGTTGGCATTAGAGCAGCTCCACACTGGTTTCCCCTTTTGCAGAACTCCAAAGTGCCACCTCAGCACCAAATGGAGCCCAAAGGCAGGTGGGACACAGGGACAGTGTGTCCCCTCCCTGGCATGAGGGCTGTGCTCAAGGTGTGGCAGGGGAGGCCAAGGGGAATCAAGGGAGCTGTACCTTCACACACAGCCTTCAGGAGATTCTGATCCCATGATTTCTGAGCTGCCAAACCCGCCTAAGCCAGCTGGAGGTTTTCCATCAGGCCAAGGAGGCCCCCAGTGCTGGAGGCTGAGCTGGGCTGACTCTTGGTGTGAGCTGCTACAGCCATTTGGATGGTTTTTTGGGAAAGATGAAATGATTTAATGCTGTTTCCACTCCTGGAAGGTCAGGAAGTTTGGAGCTACTTCAGCCCCAGCCAAAACATGCCATGTAAACTCAAGTGTTTCTGAGTTTACATGTGCATAAATCAATGCTGAATTTGGACACCAACCAGGAGCAGGTGCCACCATTTCTCCTTCTGGATCCAGCCCCCACCCCAGCACACCTTCTCCCCGACTCTGGGAAGATGGAAGCACTTGGATGTCATCACCAGGACGACCTGGACAAATTTATCCCCCTGTTTCCAGCCGTTTCCTGGCCACAGGACACTGGGCTTGTCCTTGAACCTTCCAGCTCCCCCTGGTTACACATCCCTGCAAGTCCTGAGCAGAGCATGATGTGGGAGAGCTCCCAGGGAGCTTCCCCAGTTGGCTTATGGTGGGATTGAGCCCACCCCACCCAAGCCATGGCGAAGCTCCCACTCATCACCTCACCCCTGATCCAAGGCAGCACATTCCCAGGGCTGACAAAGGCAGGGTGAGTCACCCACTGCTTGCTGGGGCTTGTGGAGCCCTCCTGGCATGGAGCACATCCAAAATCAGCCAGAGAGCCTGTTCTTCCCAGGGAAATGCAGCAGGCACCCCGTGCCAGGCCAGGTTTCACATGCAGACAGCAAATCCCCCCCTGTCCCTGCACTTCCTCCCCAAACCACTCGGCAAAACAAAGCAAACCAACCCCGAGGCAGGTGGGAACATCGTGTTGGAACGAGCAGGTCTTTGGGCCAGCCCTTCTCCGAGGTTTGCCCAGCTCGGGGCCAAGGGGACACTGCCAGAACAGGGATGGAGGGGATGTGGGAGCAGCCCCATCCACTGCAGCCCCTTGTGCCACCCTAGAACCATGGAATGCTTTGGGTTGGACCTTACAGGTCATCTCGTTCCAACCCTCTGCAATGAACAGGGACTTCTGTGCTGCCAGGAGGGCCCTGGTGTTGGCCTGAGAGCAGAAAGATTCTAGATCCAGTCCCTTCAGCTTAAAGCCTCTCTCTCCACATTTTCCCTCCGTATAAATGAATTCCAATCGCTGTTAATTAAGGGACACTGATTAAGGCAATCAACAGTTCCTGTGGGAAGGCTCCAAGCCCTGCAGAAGCTTCAGACAGAGCATTTTGGAGCCCAGGGTTTGCCAGCCCCCGGGAAACAGGAGGGCTGTGACACTCCCGGGTCCCAGAGGGGATGACAAACAGCCAAATTAATAGTTTTGAGCTCTCCCACGGCACAGAAACACCAGATATTCAAAGTCACTCAGAACAAAACGTTATGAAACGTTCTGGATGATCAGTTGGGAAGGGGAATTTGAACTTTCCCATTCAAATGAACAAACCTGGGTCATTTCCACTCTCAAACCTGTTCACTGGGAGAAGGATTTTAATTTGGGTATATCCATCCACCCCTGGGCACCCTCGACTGTCCCTGAGGAGCAGCACAGCGATGGTGTTGTGCAGGCAGCATTAAAACGTTGGGCTGGATGGGCTGGGGAGGATCCACATCCTCTGTCCTCTCCAGGAGGGGTTCAGATTCCTGACATTCGTGTGTGATAACAGAGGGAAAATATTCTTTCCTCCTGCAAGGTGATAAGTACCGTGGTGACCACCCCCCTGGCTTTGGATAAACCTGCATTTTCAGACCCACTTCACTGGGACCAGTTCCTTGTCATTCCCATCTCCTGCTTCTACTGGAAATACTACAAAGAGGAAGGTCAGGAAATGCATTTTAATACTTGCAAATCCTGGTCTTGGTCCCCCCATCACATTAAAAAAACCCCACAAATAAAAAATAACAATTTTGCACGAATTCTCCCAGCATTTCTGAACTTAATGAAAGATTCTTTGTTTGAGTTTCAAGCTGAGCTTGAAAGGGGCTGAACCTCTTTGATGTGGTAAACAGCCCATGGGGGTTTTTTTGGAGAGTTTTCATGCAAGCTCAAGTTCTGAGAACATCTGAATGGTAAACAGGAGTTCTCCAATCCCCAAAGCCCGGCCGGACCCTGTGACTCAGGTAATTCTCCAATGGAGCACAAGAAAAGCAAATACTGTAATCAAGGGGCTCAGCTAACGAGACGCTAAGTGCGATTATTTGCAGTGGATGGGTTAGATAAAAGAACTCACTGGAGCAGGGAAGGAGGAGAAAATAGCTCGGGGAAGGTGCCCAAACAGGTTTGAGAAGGGAAAACTCACAGTTGATGATGCACCGGCCAGAAATGCGTTACCCTAAACCCCGGTGAGTAAGTTCAGGTGACGGTGTTTGCTTCCCACACACTGTTCAGGAAGGGCGATAAAGGGAAATCCGTTGCCTTCGTTATGGAGTCGGAGTCTCCTGCTCATTCCCTCCCTTCCCAGCTTTCCATTTGGTTTTTTTAATGTTAAAAAAAAATGAAATACCGACCCCACCAGACGCTTTTGCAGCGAATCCCCAACCCCTGGGCGGGCACGTGGGGAAGAGTGAGGAGCACAAGGACAGCACACCTGTAAATCCTTGTCTTTCCCAGCGCTGTCCCTTTCCCTCTCTCTCCACCTCCCGAGCCAAACTTCCCCCGGGCAGAACAATCAGCCTTTGTCCCACCCAGACAAAGCCACGGAGCTCCAGAGCTCAAAGTTCGGAGCTGTTCCATCCTCCCCGGAGCTCCCCCACCCACACCTGGGGAACTCCTGGGTCTGGGGTGGGGGGGGCTCAGAAACATCAAAGAACAAATATTGTGAGCGAAACGCCCCGAATTTCCCAGGTTTTGGCTCAGTGGTAACACCATTTTTATCCACAGCCTGCTGAGCAAGGTCCTGCTGACTCTGGATCTGCTCCCACCACAGTGAGACCACCCCCCTGACACGTGGGTGGGTCAGGGGCTCTCCCTGAGGGTCTTCCTGCCAAACTGGAGGGATAATTGGATCCTTCCCGGGGATCTGGCCTAGTCCCCTGTGGCCCTGCAGGCACAAAGCCCAGCAGACTTGCAAATCCACGGGCTGGGCCTGAAAGCATCGGGATCAGCTGATCCCAAAGCAAAACAGCGGGAAGGGAGGGATCCCTCCAGCCAGAGACCGTGCAGGGCTCAGCAGGCAGCTCCCACCGGGAGGGGTCAGGGGATCCCACTCCTCCTTGCCCAGATTTAACTTGCTGTCTCTGTCCCCACCCTCCTGCCCACCCTGGAGCCGCACGGGCTGCCAGCACCCTCGGGAAATGAATTTTGTACACTTCCCTGGATTCAGTGGACATTTCTGACCCCTTCTGCAAAGCCAGGAGGATCCCAAAGGGCAGAGCATCCCAGCCACCTGAGGGGGAATGAGGTACCGCTGCCCAGGGAAGCACGTTCTGGGTGGAGCAGCTCGGGAAGAGGAAGAAGGGACTGGACACGGAGTCCTGGGCAGGTCACACCAGCCTGCTCCACTTCCATGCCTGGAAACGTGGGATCCTGAGCTCAGCTCGGCACAGAGGGAGGATGGGGGAGGGCTGAAGGAGTCACCAGCTCTCCCAGGGCTGTGGGTGGTGGCTCGGGTGACATGTGCTGGTGCAAACCTGCACAGTCCCCTCACACGGTCACCAGCTGGCAGGGACACCTCTGATTGCAACACCAGGAGCTCGGGGACTGTCCCTAAACACGGGCACAGCCTTGGAAATGGGCACTGCCCTGCAGGGCTCGTGGTTGGGGTGTCCCCACGCCTGGGGACACGTCCAGCAGCCACAGCCAGTACCTTCTCCTGAGCATGCTGGGCACAAGCAGGACCCTGGGAGAGGACACAATATTTTCAGCCCTCTCTGAGTACCCAAGGAGTGACATTAAACTGCAGAAAGATGCCCAGGCTTGGCTACCTCTTTACTGTGAGGGTGGGGGGGCCCTGGCACAGGTTGCCCAGAGAAGCTGTGGCTGCCCCATCCCTGGAAGTGTCCAAGGTCAGGTTGGACAAGGCTTGGAGCAACCTGGGAGAGTGGGAGGTGTCCCTGCCCATGGCAGGGGGTGGAATGGGATGAATTTTAAGGTCCCTTCCCACTCAAACCATCCTGTGATTCCATGATTCTATTCCCAGCCACAAGCTGTCAGCATCTCATTCCAGCTCCACAGCAGAACTCCAAAGCCACCATGTCCTCTTTTCCTGCAGAAAAGCCAAATTTATCCCCTGCCTGCAGCTCCTGGAAATGAATCACTCCTTGACAGAGGTGCTGTGACTTCTACATCTCTCCTAATAAATAAAGGTTCTTTATTTTTGAGGGCAGGACCCCTTCCTGGCCCTGACACAAACCACATCTGTACCAGCAGGACCCATCACCCTGGTTCCAACTGGGCTGTGCCAGGTGCTGGACCACCAAGGAGCAGGGAAGCCCATCCCTGGTCCAAGGGAAAGCCACCCTCTAGTCACCACCCCAGCACAGCCACGTTCCTGACAGGGATGTGGCCAAAAGGGCTCAGATCCAGGAGATGCAGGACATACAAACAGGGACAGATCCACCCCAGGGACTCCAACAGCTCCTGAAAGCTGGAGCACTCCTAAAGATTCTCATCTCAGCTTCTCCTGTGACACCAGGAGGAAGATCCCTGCCAGGGGAGATCAGAGGAACATCACAGCACATCCTTCCAGCCTGTTAAAAGGGTCTGGGAAATGCCATTCCTGGTGCTGTGGATCTGAAGCACCAGGAAAAGCTCTGGGGGAACACCAGCACCATCCTGGTACATCTGATCTGTTCAAGCACCTCCCACATGCTGGAGATGTTTTGCTGTTCCCGTGAGCCCCCCACCCAGCCCTGGAGCAGGGCAGGAGGGTGGGAGCCAAGCACAGGGTGAGGAACTGCCTGTGGGGCAGGAACTGGGCTCCAGGGACACAAGGGGAGCCCTTGATGCCATTCCTTATTTGCAGCAGCACGGCCCAGCCAAGGAAAATCCCCTTCCACGCTCACCAGGATCTTCCCTGTCACCCACAGCAGCCTCTGTCCCCACTGGGTGCTCACAGGTCTCAACACAACCATCCCTGAGGCTCTGCTACAGGTAGGAAGGGGTTAAACCAGGGGACAGGATGGGGGGTTTGTCCATCTCTGTCTTCCCAGCAGCTTCTGTGCCAGGTCCTGCCCTGGAAGCACAAGTGACCCCCCCAACACCAGAATTCCTGGCCAGTGACCCTTCAACACCAGAATTCCCACTGAGACAGGCACTGCCTTCCCCAAATCCTCAAGGACAGGCAATGGCAGAGTCATCTCACAAGTGCAGGGAGGCCACAGGAGCCACCTCCCGTCCTGCACATGTTGGGCAGGAGCAGGGAAGTGCCATTTCCTTCCTGGAAACCCAGCTCTGTGCCCCCCATCTCACTGTCCAACCCCACAGCTCTCAGGAGAGGGCAGGGATCTCAGTGGCACCACTGGAGACCACGGCACAAAGCCACAGGAGGCCCCAGAGGGACAGGGGGACCCAAACAGGACCTGGCAGTGGGTAACTCATCCCCCAAGCCCAGCCCAGAGGGACATGGTCACCTGCCTGAGAAGCAGCAGGAGACCCCAGGATGGTTCTCCAGGAGCTGCTGTGGCCCAGCAGACTTGGAGAGCCAAGGGCAGCCAGGTGGGACCACAGATGAGCCCTGGTGCCCCCAGTGCCCTCCCTCATCCAAGAGACCTGACAGCAAAGGGATCAGCTCCTCCTCTCCCCTGGAACACTCCCCTGGACATGCCTTGCTCTTACTTTTATTTATTATTATTTTTTACCTTCTCTCTGGGGAAAAGATTTAAAGGGGAAAATGCCATTTCTGGCCAACCTGACTCAAATCAGGAGGGAAAAGTGCTTTTCTCCCTTTTCTCTCTGTTTTGTAACTTGGCTGGAAAGACCAAGGAAAGGGAAAAACCTGCTCAGAAACCCTACAAAGAATCTATTCCCACCTGGCTCAGACTGAACCAAATTTTTGTCAGCAAACAGCTCCCACCTTCCCCTCCTGTTTGAAAAGGGATTTGGGGCAGTGGGAGGGGACACACACGACCCTGAAACCACGGAGATGGTTCGCTCCTGCCTTTGCCTGAGCTCAGGAGCAGCGGGAGATGCCCCGTGGGCGACAGCCCGAGCTCTGACAGGTCACAGCCCTGTCAAAGTGCCCTGATAAACATCCTCCCGGAGCAAAGGGATTCCAGCCTTTCCACCCTCCAGCCCCGGCAGCTCCCGCCGCGCCACAGCCTCTGGCATCGGTTAAGAGAAAGGGGCCAGGGCACGGAAAACTCCTCCCCGGGACATGTGGGGTCCAGCCCCGGGGGGTTCCCACCCAGAACGCTGCACCCTGTCCCGATGCTGCTCCTGGAGGCCCGGGGGATGATCCAGGGAGTGGGGCTGATCCAGGGAGCGGAGCTGATCCAACGAGTGGGGGTGATCCAACGAGTGGGGGTGATCCAGGGAACGGGGCTGATCCAGGGAACGGGGCTGATCCAGGGAACGGGGCTGATCCAGGGAGCGGGGCTGATCCAAGGAGTGGGGCTGATCCAGGGAGTGGGGCTGATCCAGGGAGTGGGGCTGATCCAAGGAGTGGGGCTGATCCAGGGAACGGGGGTGAGCTGGTGCTCAGCTCCAGCCCAGCAGCTTCCCAGCCACCATCCCAGGGACCCCAAAAGGGACACAGGATGGCCCGTGGCGAAGGGGTGACACCCCCAAGGTGCACCCTCAGCTGCCACCACCCCGGAGCAAAGTGGCAGTGAGGTGGCCCTGCCCCAAAGCTGGGGGAGAAACCCCCCTTCCCTGTGAAGGGCAGCAAGGATGGGGTTGGGGGGCGAAGGTGTTTCCAACCTGCATCCCCAGGTCCCTCAGGAGGAGGGCAGGAGGGGGCACAGGGCTGGGCAATGCCAGAGCTGCCGCTGCCCACCCACCCCAGGGCTGATGTGTGGGACCAGTCCTGGCCCCGCTGCCTCATCCCACCCCTCATCCCACCACAAAGGCAGGGAAAAGCAAACCTCACCCTCTCCCTGAGCATTTTGGGGGAGGTCTGGATGGAGCTGACACCCTTTCCCACCAGGACGGGCCCTGGAGATCACCAGCACCTTCCCCAGAGCCACCACCTGGTCCCTGTTCCAGGGAATCACCCCAAAGCCGGCACGGAAGGGCAAAGGCTCCACAGCCCCGGGATTATGGGAGAGGGCCCAAACCAGGAGCACCACAGGGGGAGGGGGAGGAGGTTGCACGGCCCTCTCCCCTCGTTTGACCCCCACATCCATGGCCACCACTGACAGGGATGCTGGATCACCAGGGAGTTCCACGAAATACGGAGACACGGCCTTAATCCCAACGCCTCCCTCGGAGGGACAGAGCCCCAAAGTGCCACTGGGAAAGGGGAAGTGGCTACAGAACCCCAACCCCTGTGCCAAACCAGAGCCACCCACCACAGGGACACCCTCCTGGGGGTCCCCAAAGGAACAGAGGCGGGGTGAGGGAGGTCCCCGTGGAGCCGGAGCCACCCTCCCTCCGGATCAAAATGGCGCTGGGGTTAATCATTACCCCGCGCCCCAAACCCCGGGGAAAAGCCTCGGCAGCAGGGTGGGGTCAGGCCTGGCTCACCCCCCTTCCCACCAGGAAGAGCAGCTGGAGGCTCTTGGTGGTGGGACAAGGGGTCTGGCACCTGAAACGCCACCGGGGAGCCTCGTCCCCTTGGCTGGGTGGGCAGCAGGGCTCGGACAGGGCTTCTGCCACCACCCAGGACAGGGGTGGACACGCAGGAACATCCCAAAGCCACTTCTCCGGGTCTTTACCTCCTGCACACAGAGGGAGGCTGCCCAGGGAATTTCAAGGAGTATTCCTTCCCTGCCAGGGCGGTGGAAAAATACATCTAATAAAATAAAATGGAAAACGAGGTCCCATTTTCCCCCTGGAAACGCCACGGACGCGGCGATCTCATGGCCCACGTCCTTCCCAGCAATCCAATGGTGGCACAGAACCCCCGGAGCCCCCTCGCCTGCTGGTTCCAGGGATCAAAAGCCCTACAAACCCCAGGTTCTCCTCCCAAACAAGGTGTTGTGAAGGAAGGCAGGAGAAAAAAAAAAACAACAAAAAACAAAAAACCAAAACCACCAAAACACAAAACCACACAAACGAAACCCAACACGCCCAAGAGAAAACCCGGCCGAGGGGGAAGCGGGAGCGGACAAAGCCACGGAGGGGCTTCGGCAAAGAGCAGGAAAACGAGGCAGAATTAAACCCAAACCCAGGCTGGAGTTTTTGGGAGGAGCAGGCAAAACCTGAGCCTTACCTGGGCCAGGTCGGGCGGGTTCTCCAGGGGCCGGGAGGGGGGTTTGATGTCCTCGAAGACGGGGGTGTCCTCGCCGGGCTCCCCCGACATGGTGACGGGTTTGAGCGGCGTGAACACCGCGGGGTCCTCGGGCAGCGGGGTGCGCAGCACCAGCCCGCTGCTCATTCCTCACACACCCCGGGGGCAGAGCAGGCTGGGTGCCAAACAATATTTAAAATAAAAAAAAAAAAAAAGGGGGAAAAAAAAAGGTGGAAAACGAAAAAAAAAAAAAAGGCAAGGAAGGGGAGGGGAAAGGGGAAAAAAAAGCTGGAGGTAGAGGCGAGCCGGAGCGAGGTGTAACCGTGGGAGGTGGCGGGTCAGGGAAGGCTCTACCTGGGCTGGGGAGGAGGAACGGGAGGAACACCAACGCCAACCTGGAAGCGGCGGAGAGGCCGCCGGAGCCAATCAGGCTCCCGGTGATGGCCCCGCCGGAGGCTCCACCGGGACACCAGCGCATAAAAGGCTGAGTGGGAGCTTCACAGGCAGACACGCTCCTACACGGGGCTTGGGATCACCTGGCACCACGGGAGCCAGCCCCCAGCCCCAGGCAGGTGGCCAGGAGGATCTCCAGCTCTGACACGGTGCTCGGGAAGATCCAGCACCCCCACACTCAGGCCCCAACCCCAAGTGGGTGACAGGAGCTTCAACACCAGCCACACTCCAACACGGTGCTCAGGAAGCTCCAGCAGCCCTGGACTCGAGTGGGTGGCTGGGAGCTTTACCAGCTGCCACGCTCTGACAGTGTTCAGGAAGGTCCACCACCCCCAGACTCAGTTCCCAACCCCAAGCAGGTGGCCAGGAGCTTCGGTGTCAGTCACATTCCAACACGGTGCTTGAGAAGCTCCGGCACCTCTGAGTTCAGTCCCCAACCACAGGCAGGTGGCCAGGAGGTTCTCCAACAGCCACGCTCCGACACGGTGCTCAGGAAGATCCCGCACTCCCAGACTCAGGCCCCAAACCTGAGCAAGTGGCCAGGAGCTTCAACATCAACCACGCTCTGACACGGTGCTTGGGAAGCTCCAGCACCCCAGGACTCAGTTCCCAACCCCAGGCAGGAGGTTCTCTAACAGCCACACCTGAACACGGTGCTCGGGAAGCTCCAGCACCTCTGGACTTAGTCCCCAACCCCGAGCAGGTGGCCAGGAGCTTCAACATCAGCCACACTCCAACAGAGTCCTCACAAAGCTCTGCCACCCCAGGCTCAGTTCCCAGTCCCACATGGGTGACCAGGAACTTCAACATCAGCCACACTGACACGGTGCGTGGGAAGCTCCGGCACTCCAGGACTCAGTCCCCGACCCCAGGAGGGTGGCCAGGAGGTTCTCCAGCAGCCACACTCCAACACAGTGCTCGGGAAGTTCCAGCACCCCTGGAGTCACTCCCCAATCCCAAGTGGGTGGCCAGGACACCTGGCCAGGAGCCTCCTCATCAGCCACATTCCACCACGGCATCCGGGCAGCTCCGGCACCACCGATCGGCTCCTCCGGGATGGAGGGACTCAGTCCCCACCCCAAGGGGCGACCACCCCCCAGCTGGGACACCATTCCCCACACCAAGTCCCCTGCACTGAAACCACGGGGTCATGTGAGTTTTTTTACAGCCACAGCTGTTTTTTTTAATAAGAAAACACCAGTTTTCTGACAAACGGTCAAATTTGGCACGAAAACTGGTTTTTAGAGAGGGGGTTCCTGCTTGCACTTTTCTCATTCCCGGGGAGAAAAAGGGAAGGATCAAAAACAAAAGGGACAAACCTCAGGGAGAGCAAAAAAAAAAAACAACTAATGAAAAGCTGGAAAGGCACAGCAACAAACAACACAAGTAACTGTGTTTGGGGTTCACTTTTTGAAAGGAAGGAGTGTAAAAATCCAGAGATACAGGGGAATAAAAATCACCTTTCTGACAAAGAAAAAAAAACCCAAACCATTCTCCTCTGGACACATCCAGCCCCAAGTGTCCCCAGCCCCTTCCCAAGGAGCTGCACTGTGCCAGGCTCACTAAGAGCCCGGTCTCTGCCTCCTCTCTGTGTTCACCCACCCCAAATCAGCCCCAGAACCTCCCTTGCCCA
This sequence comes from Lepidothrix coronata, assembly GCF_001604755.1. Classification (NCBI taxonomy): domain Eukaryota; kingdom Metazoa; phylum Chordata; class Aves; order Passeriformes; family Pipridae; genus Lepidothrix; species Lepidothrix coronata. Next base: position 13,588,500 of record NW_016690182.1, read on the forward strand.
CTTCCCTGTGTCTCCCAGGCAGGATTCCCACACAGGCTGTGCCCTTGCAGGGGGATGTTGCTGTCACCCCCCTCAGGGACAACCCACCACCTTCAGGGGACTCGAGGACCACAGGAATAGGAGAGGGAGGGGATTCCTGCCACTCTGGGGACTTCACAGGGGCCACACAAGGCCTGTGATCACTCAGATGATTCCAGGAGCCACAGCAGAGGTTTGGGGTCTCACAGCTGCCATTCCCACACCAGGCTCCAATAAGCATCAGCTGGCAGGGGCTCAGCATGTTGGGCCCTTGGAAGAGCAAACACAGGAAAAGCTCAGGCCTTGCCAGGAGCCCTGCCAGGCTTTGTTTTCCAGGGAAGCTGTGCTGCTGCTGGAGCACACACCAGAGCTCCCAGGGAACACCAGGAAGATGGGGGTGTCCCCACCAAGCCTTGCAGGACCACACATGGAAGGGTTTTTACAATGAGGGTGGGGAGGCCCTGGCACAGGTTGCCCAGAGAAGCTGTGGCTGCCCCATCCCTGGAAGTGTCCAAGGCCAGGGTTGGAGAAACCAGGTCTGCAGGAAGGTGTCCCTGCCCATGGCAGGGGCTTTGGACTAGATAATCTTTAAGATCCTTCCAAGCCAAACCATTCTGGGATTCTGTGATAAATTATATAAACCAAAAGAGTTCCTTCTCTCTCCACCCCATCACCAAAGTGTGGCCTGGCAGCCCCGGGGCCGGGTGCCCCCCATTCCCGGAGCAGGGCACACTCCAGGCTGTGCCTGCCCTGCTGGGATCAGCCCAGATGGGATTTCCCGAGGCAGAGCAGCTCCCCCTGGCAGGGATGGGCCAAAGCCACGGCAGGGCCCTTATCTGCTGCTGGCCTTGAGTACATCCTCCCACCTGGGACTTTGCCCCCAGCCCCCGGGGGGGCCCCCCGGCACACCCCGCTGGCACAGGGTCCCTTTGTGGCCCCACGTGCCGGCGGGGACAGCACGTCTGGTACAGCGATAAGGGCAGCTCTCCCTGACCCCGCCACACCACGCACCTCCCTCCCAACATTCCTCTCTCTCCCTCCATCACTCCATGCAGAATTCCCTTCTGTGGGGGAAAGCCGAGATGCTGAAGGGGGTTTGGGGAAGGGAGAGCCTGGGAAGGGGGTGATGGAGGGTCCACAGTGGCTCAACTCACCCGAGGGGGTCTCAACCCAAGGGCTGGGGCTGAAGGCTCTTTGCAGTGCCAAGGAGGGGAGGGGGTGCTGGTGGGAAAAGTGGGGAGTCAGCCCCTGATCCCCAGTCCTCGAGCACTCGGGGTTCATGGGAATGGCGAGGAAGGACACCCGGGTCCTCCTCTCACCTTCAAGCAGAGGGAGCAGCAAGAGGTGAAGCCCTGAGTTACAGAGACTTGAGCTAAAAGGCAAGAAAGGCACCGAATTTTGAGGCAGTCTGGATCAGGCTGGGAAGTGAACCTCGGCTCCTGCCTCCCAGATTATCCAGAGGCACCCCCAGCCTGGGTGAGCCCCAGGGGCTTCCACCCATCCTCAGATCCCAGCACTGGGCTGGGTCCCAAGAGCCACCCCAACGGGTGACAGCCCAGCAGCACAGCCCGGTCCCATCCCTGCCGGGGTCCCAGAGCACATCCCACCCAGCAGGTGGGGACAGGGGAAGGGGCCAGACCCCGGCTGGGGGTCCCAAGCCCTGCTCTCCTCCTGCAGCAGCTGTTCCTCCCCCTGCTGCTCCCCCAAACCCACTACTCACCCCGAAAGCGGCGGCTGCAGCACTGACCTCTGGCTGTGCCGTGATGGACATCCCAAATCCTCTCTGCCTCCCTGGGGCCAGGCGCTCCTGTTTCAGCCTGGGTGCTGCTCGGGATTCCTCTGGGAGTCACAGGCTGGCCAGGGAAGGGGGAAAAACCCCCCCTTGCCTTTCCCCAGGACCAGCAGACAAAGGTCGGCGAAGCTGCCGGAGCCACCCCGCTCCTGCCCCGCTCCCCCAGCGAAACCCAAAACCACCTATTTTTGTCTCTTCCTTTCTCCTCCTCGGGAGGTTTTCCAGCCATCAAATCCCTTCCCGGGAGCCCTTCAAAGGAGAAGCGGCCGCCCCATCATCCACTTGCTAAACCAGTCTGAGCAGTGCCGGGAGAGGCCCCGCACCCCCCGGGAAAGGGACGGGGAGCCGTCCGGAGGGACCTCGGGTGACCCCGGAGCGAGGAGAGGGATGAGTGTGGCACCTCTGGGACAAAGGCATTGCCACCCCCTGTGCACCCCAAGGGTGCCACCAGACACCAGGACCCCTCAGCCAGGCTGCAGACCCTCCTCAGTCACAGCTCATCTGCAGCGGGAGCGATTTTGAGATTGCTACATTCTTATCCCGGCCAGGGAAAACGGCAGGCAGGGATGGGGAAAGAGCCCCGCAGAGCCGGGGAGGTCCCCAGTGTCCCCAGTCGGGCGGTGCTGGAGCACTGGGAGGTATCACAGCCCCCGGCAGGGAAGTCGAGCGGCTGTTCCAGGCGTTCCTGGGAGAGAAGGAGGGTGGGGAGGAAGCAGAAGGGCCCGAGGCTGAGGTAAATTTCCAGGACAAATGGCAAGTGGGAGGAAGGGGATGGTATCTGCCTTTTTAATCCCCCAAAACCCAGGCTCGGACCTTTGTCAAACCTGGAAACCAAGCAGAGGGGTTCCCCATGTTCCCATCTGGGCTGCAGGGATAGACCTGGGGCCTCTGCAACAGGATCCACACCCGGCTCCACACCCTGATCCCAGCCCAGGGACACCCACTGCACGGAGGGATTTAACCCCCTGCCCCTCCCAAGCCCACGGGGGAGGGCAGTGCCCCAAAACAAAGCCAACCCCAAGAGTTCCAGCAAAGCCCAGTTCCCCCCAGTCCAACCCAGTCTGAGCTGTTGCTGCCTGTACCCAGTCGGACCGTGCTGGGAACACCATCTGCTCCCACCACACAGGGAGACCCTCCAGCACCCACCGAGGGAAGAGCCAAGCCACGAGCACAACCCCACCCAGCCACTCGAGAACCCCCCTGAGGATGTGGAGCTGGATAACCACCTCATTCCACAGGGTGTGGCAGCAGCACAACCCCACCCAGCCACTGGAGAACCCCCCCCCAGAGGACGTGGAGCTGGATGTCCACCTCATTCCACAGGGTCTGGCAGCTCTGCAGCCACTGAGGGGCTCTGCTGAAGCTCAGGGACCACCTGCCCCAAGAAAGGGGGTGGCACAGACCACCCTGGGGAGTTCACCTTGCTCTGGGCCCCGGGCACCAACAGGATCCCAGGGGTGAGACAGGTCCAAGGCGGAGAGCCAGGAGGGTCCATGGCTGTGGAGGTGCCAAAACAGCTCCAGCACAGCAAAAGGGGGAGCTGAGGGTCTCACACCGAGCTTAAATGGGCCCACGGCTGTGGGTTGGGGTCTTGGGTGGGGCTGCTCACAGCAATTACGGCCAATTAGTGCCCTCAGGGCCTCAGCCGGGAGAGCAGAGCCTGGATGTCCTGGGATGATGATTCCAGCAGGTGGGGAAGGGCTGGCACCAGCTGCCTGTGCAGCAGGAGCTTGGCATCTTCTCCGACCCAGGGTGATGCCAACTGAGAGGGGACCGATGTCCCTTTGTCACGTGTGTGTGACACAGGACCCCGTGTGACCCCCAAACCTCTGTGCCCTCCCCCAAGACCTGGGGGCTGCACCCCACCGCCACCCACCCCGCCAAGGGAGCAGGAGATGCTGAGCTCCAGCACCAGGAAAGGTGTCCCAGAGGCAGGAGAAAGGATGAAGGAGGTGACACTGGAGCTGGACAGAGCACAGGGGGTCCCACAAAGGGGGGTGGGGTGGTCTGAGGCCTTCTCCAGCTCATCCCGTGAGGTGAGGGCATCATCCCATGAGGCACCCTGCGGGCACGAGGGGGGTTTGCTCCGGGGCTGGAGCGTTTGCCTCCACTCTGGAATGACAACCTGGCACCCTCCAGCCAAATGCCCACACGCAGGAGAGGCAAGGCAGGATGCAGGGGGGAAATCCAGGGGGAAAGGCACTTTTCCCTGAAAGCACATTCCCACTGGAGTGAGCTCAGCCAGCACTGGCATCTGAGACACAATTCCCTCTCTGGGATAAGACAAAGCCGTGGTTGGCAGCTGGGAGGAGTGACATGGGGACACCAGAGCTGTCCCATCATCGGTGCAGCGAGTTTCTCCCCTGCCAGGTCTCAGCACCACCCCCCGGGGGCTGGCTCAGGGTTTGGGCACAAACACCTCAGGGTCTGGGCCACAAGGGCCAAAATCTCACACAACACCTTGGGTTTTCCTTGGAAAACTTCCTCTCTTTTGTTGCAGTTGCTCTGGCTCCTCCACCGGCAAACTGGAGCAGCGCAGGGAAGAGCTCGGCTGCCCCCGGGGCTTCCACGATGGACACGTGTCTCCCTGGAAAACCATCACCTGTTCCCAGGCATTCAGGGGATATTTGGCCAAGCTTCTTTAAAAAGTCATTTTTTTGCCTTTAAAAAGTCTTTTATTGCCTTTAAAGATTCCTTTTTTTTTTTTGCGTTTAAAAAGTTTTTTTTTAATCCACTGAGTCAACGTAAAAAAATAAAAGCCCAAAGTAAAAATAAAATAAAAATTAAAAAAAAAATTCCAAAATAAAAATAAAATTAAAACAAAAATTAAAAATAATATATAGAATAAATTAAAAATAAAATAAAAATAAGGTAATATAAAAAATAAAAATAAATTCCAAAATAAAGTGGAAATAAAAAATAAAATATAAATTAAAAAATAAATTAAATTAAAAATAAAATTAAATTAAAAATAAAATAAAAATAAAAATAAAAATAAAAATAAAGCAGGATAAATAAATAAGTAAATTAAATAAAGCCACGGCAACAGGGAAGGATGTCGGGGAGGGGGAGTGGTGGGGCACCACCAAGCCCTTCACTGCCACTTTGGAGGGGTTTGTCCGCCCCTGCTCCCCCTGGGGGTCCGGGGATGCCGCAGGGGTGGGTGAGGGGTTCGCCTCGGGGGGTCACTGCTGAAGCCAGAGGCAGGTCGAGGTGCTGCTGTTTCCCGCTGCGGGAGTTGTTCAAAAGGAAGGAAAAGCCACGTTTTTCCCCAGCACTGAATTTTTTTTCTCAGTTGCTGGGAAAAGGGAGATGATTAAACCCAAACGCTGTGCCCAGCTCGGCCCCCCTCCCTGCCCCACAGCACGGCACACACGGAGCAAACCCCACTCTTTCCACTGTTATTCCTCTGTGGAAAAAGCGGGTTTGTATAAATCTGACAGCTCTGGAGGCCCAAAGTGCCCGTCCGGTCGAACAACAAAAGAGCAAACAGAGCCGCCCCCGCCCCA
>NW_016690182.1:13595122-13597780 GCF_001604755.1 Lepidothrix coronata
CACGGCACAGCCGGGGGTCCCAGCCCCGCACCCGGCGCAGAGGGACCCCCCGGGCGCTGGGGCTGGTGAGGAGGGGGGAGCCCCAGCTGGGCACTTTGGGGGCTTGGGGAGGCTTTTTGGGGGTGCATGTGCTTTCTGAAAAAAAAACAGAAAGGGGTCCTTTATGGGGTTAGGGGTGTCTTTGGGGGCGCTGGCACCCTCTGCCAGAGACTGGGGAGTCCGTCTGGGGGCTCAGAGTGCTGGCACCCTGTGCCAGGGCTGGGGAGTTTCCTCTGGGGACATGGGGGGCTCTTGGGAGGTGCCCTTTGGGTGCACGGGGAGCCCTTTGGAGGTGCTGCCATCCTCCGTCAGGGTTCAGGGCGGCCCCTTTAGGTACCTTTGGGGCCCTTCTTGGGCTCTGTGCTGGCCTTTTTGGGGTGCTGGTACACAAAGCCATGTCCCAAGGACCCTCCCGCCCCCTCTCCCCCCAGGCTGGTTATGGGGGCTCCCGGCGGCCCCGGGTGTGGGGCTGAGACCCCCGGCTGTGCCGTGGGGGGTCCTGGGGCAGGGCAGTGCCCCCAAAATCCGGGCCAGGCTGTGCCGCTGTTGGGACCCGACGGCAGCGCTCGGGCACCCGGTGGCGCCCGCGGCCCGTGCTGGGCGAGGGCTGGGAGGAGGTGCCGAGGGATTGCCCTGCTCTGGGAATTACCGAGGGATTGCCCTTCCCTGGGAATTGCCGGGAGGCGCGTGGGGGTTGTTGTGGCAGCGCTGACCCCTCTCTCTTCCCCCCACACGGGTGAGAAGCCCTACAAGTGCCCCCGGGGAGGCTGCACCTGGGAGTTGGCCCGTTCCGAGGAGCTCACTTGGCACCTCCACAAGCAGCCAGTGCCAGGCACTGTGCCCATGGAACACCATCCTGGGCATGGACATCAAGTCCTGCGGTGACATGGCCCCCAAAGAGAACTGAGTGGGACAATGGGAGTCCTTTCAAAACCAGCCTCGTGGAGCCCTGGGCCAGAGAGCTTGGGATGGAGCAGGGGGATCATATTCCCTGTCAGGCACCAGCCTCTGGGAAAGGTGAATGGAATAATGGACTGTTAAAGACCACACTGAGAGCAATGGGTGTGGGACCTTCAAACATCGGGATCTACATTTAGGAAAGGCCCATGCTGGAACAGTTCCTGAAGATCTGTAGCCTGTGGGAAGGACTCACACTGGAGAAGTTCCTGGAGAACTGTCTCCCGTGGGAGGGACCCCACTCTGGAGCTGGGGAAGGACCCCTCTCCCTGAGCAGCATCAGGAATGTGGGATGACTTGACCGTGCCTCCCATTCCCATCTCCCTGCACCACTGGAGGGAGGAGGCAGAGCCTGGGAAGGAGGGAGGGGTGGGGGGAAGGGGTTTTTAAGCTTTGTTTTACTTCTCATTCTCCTCCTCCAATTTTGTTAGTAATAAATTCAGTTAATATCCCAAATTTGGGTCTGTTTTGGCCATGGCAGTGATCAGTGAGTGGCCTCTCCCTGTCCTTACCTCAGCTCCTGAACTTTAGGCTGTATTTTCTTTCCCTGCCCAGCTGTGGAGGGCAGTGATGGGCAGCTTTGGTGGGCACGGGGCATCCAGGAGGGTCCAGCCCACCACAGGGGTGGGCAATATGCTGGTTCTGGCCAGGACAGGGTTAACTTGTGCAGCTCCAGGAGGAGCAGGATCCTGGGTCATTGATCTCACCTCAGCCACGTGCAGGGGGATGGAGTCTGGGGGGTTCTCCCCAGCTTTCCAAGATGTGGGGTCAGGTGGTTCCACGTGGTGAGGGATCACCTGGGAATCATTCCCTGCTTTATACACTGCTGTTGGTGTTGGTACTGTCTGTTTTCTTATTTCACTGCTGTTTCTGGTTAATTGTTCTTATCTCAACCCCTGATCTTTACTTTCTTATGCCTCCACTTCTCCTCCCCATCCCCCCCGGAGTGCTCTGGGGTGTTTCAGTGGGAACACTAAATGGGGGGATACCATTCCTAAACCACCACAGGTGTACTGGACGTCCCTCCAGGGGAAGGCAAACGGTGGCCTGCACTCTGCTGCCAGAGGAAGGACCCGACCACTCCCTGGCTCTCCAGCTCCCAAATCATCTCATGGATGGGGATCACAGAGTCTCAATTCCATCCTCGTGCCCAACCTGGCCCCTTCTCCTAGTACGGAGGGGGCAGGGGAGCTCCCACTGCTGCCAGCCCCCCTCCCTGCCCCACAGCACGGCACACACAGGGCAAACCTGACTCCTTCCTGTGTCGAAAAAACGGGTTTGTATAAATCTCACGGCTCTGGAGGCCCAAAGTGCCCGTCGGGTCGAACAACAAAAGAGCAAACAGAGCCGCCCCCGCCCCAGGGCTCGCAGCAGAGCAGGGGGGGCGATGGAGTCCCCGCTGGGGGGGCTCGGGGCTGGCCCCAAAGCCCGCGGGAACGGAGCAGCCCCAGCCCCTGAGGGGCTCAGAGACCCCCGGGTTCTCCCTTCTCTGGGGGAAGGCAGGACACGGGAGCAGCCCCGGGAGGAGCCGCATCAGTTGGAGAGCTCGGCTTTGGAGAGGGAACAGCAGAGGGGTGGGGACACACAGACTGAGACCTCGCAGGAGTCACAGAATCCTTTGGGTTGGAAAAGCCCTCTGAGACCATCGAGTCCAACCATCCC
>NW_016690182.1:13598616-13603671 GCF_001604755.1 Lepidothrix coronata
GTCAGTGCCCAACCACCCTCTGGGGGAAGAACCTTGTCCTGAGATCCAACCTGACCCTGCCCTGGCACAGCTCCAGCCAATCCTCAGGTCTTGTCACTGGTCACAGAGCAGAGGCTGGAGCTGCCCCTTTGCTGCCCCTCATGAGGATGTTGAAGACCCCAGTGAGGTCTTCCCTCAGTTTCTTCCAGGCTGAACAAACATTCCCCAGCCTGTCCATATATCTGGGGTTGCCCCATCCCAGGGGCAGAACCCGGCCCTTGCCCTTGGCAAACTCCACATGGTTGGTGGTTGCTCATGTCTGATCTGTCGAGGTCTCCCTGCAGGGCCTCCCTCCCTTCCAGGGACTCAACAGCTCCTCCCAGTTTGGTGGTGTTGGCAAAGTTACTGAGCATCCCTTTGAGTTCTGTGGTGAGGTCAGGTCAGGTTAATGAAGATGTTGAAGAGCACAGGGCCGAGGAGGGAACCCTGTGGAACCCCACTGGTGACCAGTGTCACCCGCTGTCACCCTTTGTGCTCAGCTGCTCACCCATCCTGTAACACAGTTATCCAGCTGTGGGCTCAGTTTGTCCAGCAGGATCCTGGGAGAGACACTATGGAAAACTTTGCTGAAGTCCCAAAAGATTCCATCTCCTGGCTTTCCTAGATCAGCCACGTTACCCTGTCCCAGAAGGAAATCAGGTTGGATAAGCAGGTCTTTCCCCTGGCTGCAACCAGTTGTCCTCCAGGTGTTTTTCAGTACTTCCCAGAAAAATCTTTTCCATGATTATCCCGGGCACTGAAGTGAGACTGACAGGCCTGGAGTTTCCAGGATCCTCCTTCTTGCCCTTATTGAAAATGGGGACAAGATTCTCCAGATTCCAGTCAGCTGAGAATGCCCTGGATTCCCAAGACCACTCAAAAATCATGGAGAGAAGTTTTGTGATGACATCAGCAGCTCCTGAAGGATTCTGGGATGAATGCCATCAGGCTCCATAGATTTGTAGGGATCCAGCTGGAGCACCAGATCCCACATGATTTCAGGCTCCACTTGGTCATTTTGCAGTCACAGTCCTGCAGCTCAGGGCACTGAGGCCCCCCTTGGTCCATCATCCATGTTGAAGATGGAGACAAAGAAAGGGTTAAACCCCTCTGCTTGTCCCTGTCCCTGCTGGTGAGGAGACCACCCTCATCCTGGAACAGGATGATGTCATTTCTACACTGCCATTAATATTTTTGAAACATTCGTCCCCATCTGGCAGCTTGCCAGCCCCTCTGCCCCAGGCCTGAGGCTTGTGGGGGGCTGTCGTGCCCAAGTGCAGGACCTGGCACTTCACCTGAATCACCTGTGCCCACCCTCTAGCTATGCCCAGCCCCAGGGGGGTCAGGAACCACAAAGCTCTGCCCATGAACACCCTGAAGTGGAGAGGAAAAGCAGTATCCCAAGCTGCCATCAGTTGTTTTTAGGGGCCACAGGTCTCTGAACTGTCCCCCCAGACCCTCCCCACACCAGCTGCTCCCTCCCCAAGCAGCCAAGGCAAAGGCATCAGCTCCAAGAGACGTTTTGGGAAGCTCGTCCCTCAAACCAGCCCCTGCAGGGACAGCCTGAGGATTAGGGTGTCATGGCCCACCCCATCCATCACCCTTCCCATCACTCAACAGCTTCAACCCCAAATCCTGCCACCCTCCCAGAAACCAGGGGGAGGTTGGCTGAGGGGGAAGGAGGAAGAAGAAACACTCCAGACAAACAATTATTAAAAAGCAAAGTGTGTGGCCACAGCCGCTGGTTTAACTTAGAAATGCTTCACGTGGCCCAGAGGCTTCCAAAAAACCCGAGAGCTGGTGGCTCTCATTCCCCCCACCCTGTCCCACCCCCTCTTAAAATTCCATAAAATCAAAGTTTCACGTTCCACAGAGTTTCCCTTTTTGTGGTGGTGGTGGCCCTTGTTTGTGGGTCACTGTGGGGTTGTGTTTCCCCCTGTTCTTGCTTCCTCTTTTCCTCTTGGCCCTCGACATGACCCCGGCACTTCCCACAAAGCCCAGCACGCACTGAGGGACACACAGAAGGTGACACTCCAGAGTCCCTTCTCCCACTGGGACAGTGTCTGGGAGGGAGAGGGAAGAGGCCAACAGCTCCTGCACAAGGGCCTCCTTGCCTCCCTGACCTTGCCATGGCTCCCAGATTTGCCCACAGGCACTGGGAGGGGGCAGGGGACAGTGAGCACACCAGGTGGAACAGGCTGAAGAGACGCGAGTCAGGAGGCAGCTGCTGGATGAATCCCGGGTGAGGAGTCAAGGAGGAGCCTCCAGCCGTGCCGAGTAGGGAGGAGAATCCCAGGAAACAGAAGAGTTGGGGACAAGAGAGAAGGAGGAGCAGTCCAGAATCCAGTTTCCCACGCTGTGCCAGCGGGGCTCCCACAGCAGGCACAGGCTGCTCACAGTTAGCTCGGCCTCTCCGCTCCCACAGTCTCTGCACACGGAGGGGCACGGGGGCCCCCTGGCACCCCCGGCACCCCGAGCTCACATCATGACGTGCCGCCGGCGGTGCAGGGCCAGGTGGTCGGAGCGGGAGAAGCTGCGGTCGCAGTCCGAGCAGCGGAAGGGTTTGATGCCCGTGTGCTTGCGGAAGTGCCGCGTCAGCTCGTCCGAGCGGGCGAACTTCCAGGTGCAGCCTTCCCACGTGCACTTGTAGGGCTTCTCACCTGTGGGGGGAGGCACAGAAGGGTCAGCGCTGCCACAGCGACCCCCATGTGCCCCCCGGCTATTCCCAGGGAAGGGCAGTTCCTTGGTGCCTCCAAAGAGCCGCCGCTGAGCCCAGGGACGGACCACGCGTGGCCCGGGGTACCAGCACCACGAAAGGGCCAGCACAGAGCACAAGAGATCCAAAGGTACCCTGACACGGGGTACCAGCACCCTGAGCCCCCAAAAGGACTCCCCAGTCTTTGGCAGAGGGTGCCAGAACCCCTAAAGGGCCACCCCTGAGCCCAGGGATGGACCACGCATGGCCTTGGGTACCAACACAGGGCCCAAGTGCCCCAAAGGTACCTAAGGGGGCCACCCTGAACCCTGACAGAGGGTAACAGCACCCCCACAGAGCACCCTGTGCCTACAGAGAGCACCTCCCAAGAGCCCCCTATGACCCCAGAGGAAAGCCTCCAGCCCTGACACAGGGTGCCAGCACCCTGAGCCCACAAAGGGCCTCTCCAAGGGCCCCTCTCTGTTTTTTTCAAAGGGCCCTGCACCCCCTAAAAGGCCTCCCCAAGCCCCCAAAGTGTCCTCTAGCTCGGGCATGGAGTGCCAGCACCCTCAAAAGGTCACCCCAGAGCCCAGGGATGACCCACTATCACCCTCCCAGCCCATCCCTGGGTGCCCCCAGCCGATGGGGGTCCTGGGGACACTGCTCCTGCTCCCACCTGTGTGTATCCTCCGGTGGGCCTTGAGGTGGGAGCTCTTGGTGTAGACCTTGTTGCAGCCCTCAAAGTCGCACTGGTGGATGCGTCGCTTCTTCAGGTCGGGGGAGTCGGCCCTGGGCCCCCTCACTGCCGGCCTGTGGGAGGAGGGAGAGCTGGAGGCACAGCCCTGGCACCCCTGGGCTCTGTGGGGCACCCAGGGGGCACAAACCGGGAGGGGAGGCACAGACAGGGTGAGACTCACTCTCTTTGGAGGTCCTGGAACGGGGCTGGGCCGCTCTCCGAGGCGCTGTCCTCGCTGTCGCTGTTCATGTCCATGGGGAACATGGAGCCCGGGTCCATTTTCACAGGTGGGGTCCGGGATAGGAAAGCTGTTGGCACAGAAAGAGGGAAGGGGTGAGGCAGGTGAGCACAGAAAAGGGACACTCCCAAAATCACCCACCCCTACAGCATCAAAATCATCATCCCCCTGCTCCTGCAGGGCATCGAACACTCTCCGTCCCCCCACGGAATCAAATCCAATTGGGCAGATGGAGAAACTCCCGAGGCGGGGAACAACTTGGGGGGCACCCTTTTGGCTGCCTGCTCCTGCCCAGAGGAGGGCACATCCAGGGAATGTCCTGGGAAAGGGGATTGCAGGGGGCACAGGAAGCAGGCGAACTGAAACCAGAGCTGCTGGCAGCGGGCAGCCAGTGGGAAGGGCAGGCAGACTGCCAGCAGCAGCATGGGTGGAGGACAGGCAGTGCCATGCCCCGCGTGTCCCCGCCCTGCCATGTCCCCTGAGGGGCACAGGCTGGGGGCTGAGGGTGAAGGTGGCACACGGTGCGTGGTGGGGGAACACCCCACAGTGGAAAAACCTGATCCCCTTAAAGAGTGAGGCGGGACAGATGCCCCCCCCACTCCCACCCCCCCAAACTTCAGGGCTGCCCTTACCGGACCCCGCGTTCTTGCCATCGCCCCCGATGAGGGGCACGGTGATGGCGGTGACGCCGTCGGTGGGCACGGTGGTGTAGACGACGGGCAGCGACTGCACCACCACGGGGATGGTCTGCAGGTTGCCCATCTTGCTGGGCAGGTTGACGGAGGGGATGGTGTGAATGACGTGCAGGATCTGCTGCCCGCCGCTGCCCTGCGTGGATGCCAGGATGGAGCCGGGCGACAGCACGGCCGGGATGGCCGAGGTGGAGCTGAGGCCCGAGGGCGGGATGGACACGGTGGCGGGCGCGGGCACCGGCGGGGCCACCAACATGGGCGAGGACTGCACCGAGGAGGGGGGAGGCGGCGGTGGCGGCGCCGAGGCGGGAGCCACCTTAGACTTGTTGAGCGAGAGATCCACGGGCTCAGCCTGGGGCTGGCTGCAGTCGCTGGCCAGCAGCTCCTCGGGGGGCTCCGTCTTGATGTCCGCCAGCAGCACCGGCGGGTCGAGGGGGCCCTCGGCCAGCAGCGCCGACGAGCTCATGGCGGGCGTGGCCTTCCCCTGCGAGAGAGAGAGAGAGAGAGAGAGAGAGAGAGAGAGAGAGAAGGAGAGAGACCCGTGAGCGCTGAGGGGAAACTGAGGCACGAAACAACAGAGCGAGAGAGGGGGAAGGACTCGGCGCCTCAGGCGGCGCCGGGGCCGGGCGGGGCCGTGAGGGGCGGGCGGGACCCGCCGGGAGGGGCCCTGACGGCC
>NW_016690182.1:13604796-13606526 GCF_001604755.1 Lepidothrix coronata
GTTCACCTGGGGACCCCCAAACCACCAGGAACCTGCCCCCAAACAAAGCCAGGGACACCCCCCCCCCCCCCCAAGGACCCAAACAAGAAGGGGACCACCAAACCAAGAAGGACCTCCCCAAACAAAGCCGGAGACCCCCTCTTGTACCCACATGTTCACCTGGGGACCCCCAAACCACCAGGAACCTGCCCCCAAACAAAGCCAGGGACACCCCCCCCCCCCCCCAAGGACCCAAACAAGAAGGGGACCACCAAACCAAGAAGGACCTCCCCAAACAAAGCCGGAGACCCCCTCTTGTACCCACATGTTCACCTGGGGACCCCCAAACCACCAGGAACCTGCCCCCAAACAAAGCCAGGGACACCCCCACCCCCCCCCAAGGACCCAAACAAGAAGGGGACCACCAAACCAAGAAGGACCTCCCCAAACAAAGCCGGAGACCCCCTCTTGTACCCACATGTTCACCTGGGGACCCCCAAACCACGAGGGACCACCCCGTCCCCCAGACACAGCCAGGGACCCATCCCCAGTACCCACATATTCACCTAGGGAACCCCAAACCACGAGGGACCACCCCCTCCCCAGACACAGCCAGGGAGCCCTCCCCAGACAGAGCCAGGGACCCCCGTGGACATACTCAGGGACCCACCCCCAGTACCCACATATTCACCTGAGGACCCCCAAACCATGAGGGTCCCCACCCCCAGACACACAACACTCAGCCAGGGACACCCCAAGCAGAGCCAGAGACCCCCACATATTCACCTGGGGACCCCCAAACCACCAAGAAACCCCCACCCCAGACAAAGCCAGAGACGCCCTCTCATACCTACACGTTCACCTGGGGACCCCCAAACCACCAGGACCCCCCCTCAGACACAGTCAGGGACCCCCTCCCAGTACCCACATATTCACCTGGGGACCCCCAAACCACGAGGGACCCCCTCCTCCCCCAGACACAGCCAGGGACACCCCCCCCAGATAAAGCCAAGGACCCCCCTGGACAGAGTCAGGGACCGACCCCCAGTACCCACATATTCACCTGAGGACCCCCCCAAACCACCACATAGCCCTGAAAGCCAGAGACCCCCACATATTGACCTGGGGACCCTCAAACCACGAGGGGACCCCCCCAGACACAGCCACACACAGCCAGGGACCCCCTCAAATAAAGCCAGAGACCCCTCCCCAGTACCCACCTATTCACCAGGGGACCCCCAAACCACGAGGGATCCCCCCAAAACAGCCACAGACACACAGGGACCCCCCTAAGCAGAGCCAGAGGGCCTCCAAGGAGAGCCACAGACACCCCCCTCAGTACCCACATATTCATCTGGGGACCCCCAAACCACCAGGAACACCCCCCCCCAGCAAAGCCAGGGAACCCCCCAGTACCCCCATATTCACCTTGGGACCCCCCAACACACACACTCAGCCAAGGACCCCCCCAGACACCCCCAGACAGAGCCATGGAGCCCCAAAACACCCCCTCCCCCCAAAAACACTTCCTCTCTCAGCCAGGGGCCCCCAAGACGCCCCCACAAAGCAAAGGACCCCCAAAACACCCACCTGAAGAATCACAGATCACCAGGACCCCCAAAACACCCCCCCACAAGCAGATATCGCCCCCAAACACCTCGACTCACAGCCACTACCCCCCAAAACCCCCACGCTTGGCCAGTGCCCCCCAAGACCCCCAAAACACCCCCCCAGTCAGACACTTCCCCCCC
>NW_016690182.1:13608303-13620344 GCF_001604755.1 Lepidothrix coronata
CCCCTCCCCCCAAACCCACCCAAAAGACCCCACGCGCGACCCCGCCGGAGCCCGCCCCCTCCCCCCGGTGCCCCCTCACCGTCCCCGCCGCCTCCTCCGAGCGCATCCCCGGCCGGCGCCGCCGCCGCTGCCCCCGGGGCGGTGCCGGGTGGGGCGGGGTGGGGCCCTCACGGGCGGGGAGGGGCCGCGTGGGGCGGAGCTCCCCTCCCCCACCCTCTCCTTTTTTTTTGGGGTGGGGGGTGCCCCGCCCTGGAGGTGACATCATCGGCAGCCAATGGGCGGCTCCCCGCGCATCCGGCGTTGCCATGGGAACGGACGGGGGTTTTGGGGATGGGGGGGTGAACCCCAACTTGCTCCCCCCCCCCCGCGAAGGGCACACCCACCCCCCAAGGAGGGCGCCCCCAAAATCGGGGGTGGGGTGGGTGGGGTGCTGTGAGACCTGGTGAACTCGTGTCAGCGATGGGGGGAGCAGAGACCCACCCTTTTGGGGGTCGTGTGTCCCCCCCCCGTGACTGAGGGCGGGAGCATCCCACTGCACCCCCACCCCAGAGGGGCTTGGGACACCCCCAAATCCTTGGGCTGAGCACCCCTGGGGGCCCGGGGTGGGGACAGGGCATGATGTGGCCCCCTGGGGGGGTGTGTCATTCCTAAAGTGTGTGTGGGGGGGCACTGCCCGCACCCCTCCCTGCCCAATCTCTGCCTCACCCTACAGGTAACCCCGCACCCCCAAATATTTGGGTACCCCCTTGGCACCCCAGCTGGGGGGCACCCGTGTGGCTCTGGGGACAGTGGGGGTCCCCCGGGTTTGTTGGGGCTGTGGCAGAGCTGGGGGAGCCTCCCCGAGGGGCTGCAGCCACAGGAGGGGCTGGGGGTCCCCCGGCCCCTTCCTAGGGGTCCTGGGGAGCCCCGGGGCACAGCTGCCACCTGGGAATCCACCCCCCACCCACCCCACGCTCCCCGGGCCCCCATGATTTTCCAGCTCCTTTTTCCATGGGGACCTGGCAGCTCCCAGGGCAGTGTCCCCAACCTCGGGGTGACCCCACTCTTGGGGTGTCCCCAGTCTCTGGGTGACCCCAATCTCAAGGGGTCCCCAGTCTCAGAGTGACCCCAGTCCCACAGTGACCCCACTCTCAGGGTGCCCCCATTCTCGGGGTGACCCCACTGTCCTCCCCCTGCACTGAGTTTGCCAGGGCTCAGCTGCTGGCTGGGGCATCCCCGGGCGGGTTAATCACCCCCTGACCCCAAAAAATGTATCTCCTGCCCCAACCTAGGTCATCCCCAGGGCTGTTTCACACATGGCCGGGTGCCCTCCACCCACGATGTCCCCCCCCAGGGGTGACTCAAGGCCAGCACGAGTGACCTTGGCCGAGAAGCTGCAGCTCCTCCAACCACCACAGAGCTCAACTGGGGGGGAGGAGAGACCCCCGTGACCAAAATGACCCTGTTTGGGAAAAAAAAATGTAATCCCACCCCCTAGAAATGTGAGGGAAGGGGTCACCTCCACGAGGAGGGGTCATCCTTGACCAGCCTCCCCCGGGAAGCTTTTGGGGCCAGAAAAGTTTTTTTGGGACCACAAAAGCTTTCTGGGGAGGGAGTTGTGTGGTGGGAGTGGGCCCTGGAGGGACCTCCACCCTTGGGACCCCCACCCCGACGGCACTGAGCTGAAGGGGCAGCTGCAGGCCCTGCAGTGCCAGGTGAGCTCCCAAAAAACACAGGAGAAAGGGGGGAATGGGTCATGGGGTTCCCCCGAGGTCCCCGTGGCAGCTGGGGGACCCAGGGCACATCCCCCCCTCCTGCTCTCCCTGGAAGGGCATCCCTGAGGATGAATTTGGACAGGAGGGGGCACACCCTGGGTTGTGCTGGTGCTGGGGGGGCCCCTGCAGCTCCAGGGGGTCCCATGCCCATGGCACTGGTGCCTCCTCCAGCAGCTCTGCCCCAGCAGGAACTGGGCAGGAAGGGCTTGGGGAGACCCCACATCTGGAGGGACACAGAGGAGGGAAGGACGGGGACAGCCCCCCCAGGAAGGGGCTCTGTGGGGTCCCTTGGGCTTTGTCACTTCCCAAGAGGAAGGTCCATCACCTCCAGCCTGTTGGATCCAAGCAGCAGCAGCTGATCCCAGGTCCAGGGGATGGACAACACCACTGGGGCTGGGCAGAAGGTGAGGGACAGGGAAGGGCCATGGAAGGAGAGGGGGGTCACAAAGAAGGACAAGCAAAGGAGCGAGAAGGTCGCAGCCCCCAGCAGCCCTCGAGCCCTTCGGGCAGCAGCAGCATGTGCTGGGCTCCAGCAGAGGTGGGGTTGTTCCTGCCCACCCTGGGAGCAGCCAAACAACAAAAGCACCCCAGAAATGGGTGTTTTGCTGTTCTCCCGCCACCTCAGGTGAGGAGCTGGATGTGGAATATCCCAGATCCCTCCTCCATGCAGCCGTGGAACCCAGGGCAGTGGTCTCCAGGTTAACCACAGGTGTGATCCTTGACTCCACAAAACCCACGGGACCTTGGCCATGCACTGTCCTGCCTCTCCCCTCCCTGCTGAGCCTGATCCGCCACATCTCCAGGTCCAACTGCACCAAGATGTTTCCTTCCACAAACCACTTCAGCTCCGATAGGAGATGGTCCCTTCTCACTGCTCTGCTGAGGGAGCAGGTCCCTCCATCCCAGCACTGGCCTCCTGGAGCTCTGGTTTGACCAAACACTTCAGGTGGGCTCAGCTCATCCCTCCAAGGGCAGGTCCCAACCCCTTCCAGCCCAGCTAAACACACCCCACCTTGTTCTTGACGTGCGGAACTCTGGAGCAACCCCAACACCCACAGCTTCCGGAAAAATGGGCGGAAAACTAAAGGAACTCTTGTGGCTCAAAGGGTTGGGATGAACATTAGGAATCCCCATGACCACTGGTGAGGGAAGATGAGACTGTTCCTCTCCTTACAGCACTTTGAGACTTTGCCCAGTTTGGGGCTCCCCAGCACATCAAAAGCAGGGATGGAGGCACTGGAGCACATCCAGGAGGTGCTGGGGCACCTTGGGAAAGAGCCAGGTGGCTCTCCTCGTGGAGATGGTGGTGGCAGGACAAGAGGCACCATGGGAAGCTCCAATATGTGGATTTCTATTCTTAATTTTAAAATGCTGAGGGTGATGACACAACAGAAATCCATCCTTGGAGATGCTCATCTCAGCAAGGCCAGGCCCTCAGCTTCCACCTGGACCTGCCTAGAGCAGGACAATGGCTATGGAGATGGGGCCAGGCTGCAGCTGGGTGAGATCCAGCACCATATGATCATAGCCACCCAAAATCATCCCCAGCTCACACATGGGAAAGACCCTCATCTGACAGAAGGTCCCACAAGAACTTGGACTTGGAGATCTTGGATCTTCTGAACTCCAGGCCCCTGGGGATGGTGTGGATGCTCCTCATGAGGTGCCTACAAACCACAGTTGAGCAGAGCAAGGCTACTGCCAGGGATTTGCAGAATTCATGCTCCCCACTGGATGTGCTGGAGGAGCTGGATCCCAGCTGGATCCCAGTGCCTGGCAGCTGGTGAGCACCACAGACCTATGTCCAACCCAGCCAATTCTCCTGGAGACAACCAGGTGCTGCTAAGGAGGGAAAAGCAGCAGGGGTACCCTCAGGGAGAGCCCCAGAAGCCAAGTTGACCCTAACACAGCTCATCACTGCTCACCCTAAAGCTGACCCGACTTGGACCATCCGCAGTCCAACGCAGGAAGGGAACAGTCAGAAAATTTGGGAGCAACACCCAAGACAAACACAGGGACCCCAACCTGCCCAGCCCCAGGGAACCCACCCTGGGCCCCACAGCAGCTCTAGGAGGAAAGGAACAGGGCCAACGGGGGGATTCACTCAGGATCTCAGTGACAGGTGGCATCAAGTTTCTCCCAGTTCCAAGGTCAAGCACTGACGGAAAAGGACGGATCGCTGCCATCTCAGCGGGGTTTGGCTCTTTGGGACAGGATGTGTGTGTGAGCAACATCTGGAGCAGCACCAGCTGGTTTTTGCTGTGAAGATCTGCCAGAGAAAGGAGGAAGAGTTTTCCAGGAGTGGGATGAGGGTGCTGAGCCTGATCCCCCAAACCTCCCTGCTCAGATCTGGGGAGAGACAAACAAGCCAACACGGTGCTGCTGGAGCATCTTGCTATAAAGCCACCTGTGTTTTGTCACAGGAGGTTTCACAGAGCAGCACCAGCAGCACCTCTGCCAGAGCAAAAGCACAAGGTTGATTCCCCAAATCCATGTATTTTAGGAAGAGATTTGCAGCCAGAGAACAGCAGATCTTTAGCTCCAACACTGGATCACTGGCCCTGACGGGCTCCAGCCAGGCCAGACCCGGCACACGGGGTTTGGCTCCTGAGCAGCTCCCAGAACACTCCTCCCTCACCCCATTTCCACCCCTTAACCTTATCCCGCTTCCATGTGCTGAAGTTTATCCCCTAAGGAAGCCCAGCAACTCCTCATCTCCATGGAAATGACGCAGCATTCCCACTGTCCTTCCCCCGGCTCCGGCAGGATCAGGGATAACGTGTTGGGATAAGGTGCTCCCAGCAGGTGCCTCAGTCTTCCTGGAATTGTGGCTGTGACCCATCTTGTGCTGTCCTGGAGCTGCAAGCAGAGCCCTTCCTGGTTATCCCCTGGAGCTGGATTCCCAAGGCTCCAACACGTGGATCAGCAGCGACTCCTCCTCTTGCTCCGCTCGGCAGCACCGAGGGCAGGGTTGGGGGGTGGGAATCCATGACATTCCCTGCAGGACCTGGCCCGGTCCCAGCTGGAGGGGGAACTGGAGTTTGCTCCACCCAGACCTGCTGTTCCCACTCCAGGTATTCCACAGTCAAGCACAACCCCTCCATCTCCAGCCCATTCACAGTTCTCCAGAAGCTCCTGGACTGTTCACAGCTCCTCTCCCACGGGGATGATTCCCATTGAAAGCTCCCCCAGCCTGAGCAGCTGCAGGGTGGGTGGTGTGAGACACGGGTGTTAATTCCATGAGGATGGAGAGTGGATGGGAGGGTTTGTGTGGAGCCCCCTCCATTCTCCAGGCAAGGTGCCCTTTGTCTCCTCATCCTCACCCAACAGACTTGCCCTGTCGGATGTCTCCCCTCCCAGTGGGTGTGTGGGCAGGGATATGGGGGCAAAGCCAGGCTTGGAGTCACCACACCCTTTTTATACAGTAATCTGATGCAGCAAGAGAAAAAAAAGGGAGGGAGATGCTGCCAAGCATCAGCTCCCACCCACCACGCCAGCAATTCCCAATGAAACTCCGGAATGGCTTCCAGACAAATCCCCCAAAAACATGAAAGGTGAAATGCAGCTCCCACACATTGCTTCCCAAAGCTGCCTCAGGTTTTGGAAGAAAGCAAACCCACTTTCCAAAGCTGTAGGATCTGAAATCCCTGGTAGCAAAAATTTAATTTTATGATCGAAGACAAGGAGAAATTCAGAAACTTATTCAAGCAACCAACCAAGAAACCACTAAATATCCCATATTCCTGGGACTTAAAATGTCCTCCTGGCAGCAAAATATCCACCTGAGAGCACCAGCCCACGGGCATATCACCTGTCCTGCCTCCTTCCCAAGCCCAGGGGGTGCCAGGGAAGTCTCTGAAGGTCTGCAGTGTATCCAGACATCCTCTGTGCCTCTAGTGTCCGACGTGAAAAGGAGAGAAAACAAAGCAGCACACTCATAAAGCCCAACAAAGACATCGACAGTGTTAGATTCTCCTAAAAAGTAGTCCCAGATCCATGCTTCCTGCCCCCAAAGCTGGGATCAGCGCATGAGCAGGCTGTGCTTTGGGCCATCCACCCTCTCCAGCTTCTCAAAGTGTTTCCTGGCGTTGCGGATGTTGATCAGCGTGGCCGCGGAAGCTGCGACGGAAAAGGGACAGGGGAGATAAAAAGGAGTTAAAAGGGGGCAGTGGCCACGTCCTGAGGGCAACAGCCCTGTCTGCAAGGTCCTGTTTCATCCTGCTGCTCCCACGATGGGCAAAATTCAGTGTGGGAGGCTCCGGGGGAAATTTGATGTGGGAGGGTTTCGGCAGAATTTGATGTGGGATGGTCTGGGCAAAATTTAATGTGGGAGGGTCTGGGCAAAATTTAATGTGGGAGGGTCTGGGCACAATTTAATGTGGGAGGGTCTGGGCAAAATTTAATGTGGGAGGGTCTGGGCAAAATTTAATGTGGGAGGGTCTGGGCAAAATTTAATGTGGGAGGGTCTGGGCACAATTTAATGCAGGAAGGTCTGGGCAAAATTTCATGTCAGATGATCTGGGCAGAATTTAATGTGGGATGGTCTGGGCAAAATTCAGTTGGGATGGTCAAGGGAGAATTTGATGTGGGATGGTTTGGGCAAAATTTAATGGGGGAGGGTCTGGGCAGAATTTAATGTGGGATGGTCTGGGTAAAGTTTAATGTGGGATGATCCAGGCACAATTTAATGTGGGATGGTCTGGGCACAGTTTGATGTGGGAGGGTCTGGGCAAAATTTAGCTGGGATGGTCTGGGCACAATTTAATGTAGGAAGGTCTGGGCACAATTTGATGTGGGAAGGTCTGGGCAGAATTCAGTGTGGGAGGGTCTGGGCACAATTTAACGTGGGAGGGTCTGGGTACAATTTAATGTGGAGGGGTCTGGGCACAATTTCATGTCAGATGGTCTGGGCAGAATTTAATGTGGGATGGTCTGGGCAAAATTGAGTGTGGGAGGATCTGGGCACAATTTAAGGGGGGAGAATCTGGGCAAAATTCAGTTGGGATGGTCTAGGCAGAATTTGATGTGGGATGGTTTGGGCAAAATTTAATGTGGGAGGGCCTGGGCAAAATTTCATGTCAGATGGTCTGGGCAGAATTTAATAGGGGAGGGTCTGGGCAAAATTCAGTGTGGGATGGTCTGGGCACAATTTAATGTGGGAGGGTCTGGGCACAGTTTGATGTGGGAAGGTCTGGGCAGAATTCAATGTGGGAGGGTCTGGGCAAAATATAATGTGGGAGGGTCTGGGCACAGTTTAATGTGAGGGAGTCTGGGCTGTTTGCTGATCCAAGAACACCACGAGGAAGAGCCCAGTGAACTCCAGCCACAGGGAGAGCTGCACAAGTCCCCAGAGCTGCCCATCTGCTGTTCCCCAGCACAGCCCTGTCCCAGCTGTGCCTCAGTCACACAGTTTTCCCTATTTCAGTAACAAATGCAAGGGCAAGCACAGTGTGAGGCACGAGGTGTCCTGGACAGTGTCTCTGGAGCACCTCAGATCCCACCAGGAGCTCCAAGTGGAGCTGTGTAAACAGTTAACTGGTCCCAGGGGGCCTGGGCTGGCACTGCTGCAGCTTCTCCTTTAGGATAAATAGATGCTGCTATAATTAGAGTCCTGTCCACCAAGAGCAACACTCCAACATGATCCATCCCTGCTTCCTCTCCAAAACTCACCGGGGCTGCCAGCCCAGAACAGCCCAAAATAGGTTATTAGACATGACCTGCTAAACCAGGTCACATCTGTTCTGGTGGTTCCTCTCACAGCCACAGATCCTCCCCGTGACAGCAAGAGCTCAGCTGTCCCAGCACATCCCACCTCTGCAGAGTCACTGCTCACCCACCCTCCCCACCCCACTCAATTCCTCTCCCTCTTTTCAGTTTTGTAATTAAATCTCATTTTCACAGTTGAAACTGTACTCATTTTGGCCTGTTGGGGTTTTTTTTCTGTCCTAAACAGGCTTATCTTGGCTTCGACTTACGTATGGAAGGGTCTGACATAACCACCATCACGTATGTGTTGGATGTAAAGATGTCAATGAAAGCAGCAAAGTTAGAGTTCCTGACCTCCATGCTCTGGAAAGAGGCTGCCAGCTTACTGAAAAAGTAGAAATAAAGAAAAAACAAGTAAATTAATTATTCCTGTACCACTGCTCAAGCAGCTTTTGTGCCCACATGGCCAAAATCCCTTAGTTGAGCTGTTGGGAACAAAGCAGAGTTTGAACTCCCACTTGGCAGGGAAAATCAGGTGTGACCATGGCAGGGTTGGTTTTTAAGGACAAAACTCTTTGGCTCTGGGCTAAATGAGAACAGTACAAAGTGATTTGTGCACTGAGCAGTGAAGGAAACTCCAGACACACAACCCCCTGACTGAGGCTGGACACTCTGGAGGACCCAGCAGAGATAAGGATAAAACTGGAACATCTGGAGACATCTGAAACACCTGTGAACCATGGAGCCACTTCTCCATCCACCCAGGCTCCACACACTTCCAGGTATAACCAGACTGCAGAGCCTGGAGGCTGTTCAGAGCCAAGCTTCCCCAAAGCTTTCCACTTTTCTATTCAAAATATATGGATAAATAGTGCCTGGAAGCCTCTTCCTCCCCAGCCAGCCCAGGACTGGAGCAGAGCTTTCCACCTGACATTCCAAGCACTGTCATTGATTTATCCTGGAACTTTCCTCCTTTGCCCAGGAGAAAACAGCTGTTTCAGAACAAACCTCTTCAACCACCAGCAAAGGAGAAAGTTATAAAAGCAACAACTTAAGTGAGCTGTGCTTAAGCCCAGTACAATCCCACAGAACTGGGATTCACTGGAGAGCCCCACAAAGCCAAAATCCCTGCGGAGGTTTCTCCCCACCTCCTGATCACATCAGCTCACCTGCAGCTCAGCTTGAATTGTTTGATGATGTTGCTGATTTTCTCAAACCTGTGGACGTCCCTCTGCTCTTTGCACTGATAGTGAGAAATGACCTGGAGAGGGGGCAGAGTCAGTCAGTGAGTCCAGCACAGGTTCCTCACTGTCAACAGCCATTCTGGGAATGGGTGGTGACCAGGATTCTCTTTGCCTTTGGCTGATAGAATCTTGGGAACTATTTGCAAGAACTCTTGTGGTGCTTTCAGGGAGGAACAGGAGTCAGTAACACGATCACCAGGGAGCCTTTCACACACACAAAGCCTGGGAATATGCAGTTGTCCACCTGAGGTCTGGATGCTGCAACTTAGCAGCAATTTAAATCTTGATTCAAAGTAAAAGAATGTGCAAGGAGAGGAAAAAAATGCAACCTCAGGAACGGGAAAGGACACCTGCCAAGTGCTGGGATGGCTCTTCCCTTCTCAGTCTAAGGTGCTGTGGATTCTCAAGGGCCGAACCTGAGCACAGGCAGGATGCACAAACAGAGCTCCTGGAGCCAGACCAAGCTGTTCCTCCTGGAGAAAAGCAGCCAAAGGCAGCTGGATTCCTCAGGAGTTCTCTATCCATCAGTCCAGTCAGACCAGCACTGAGCTGCCTCATCCAGAGCACTTCCCTCCTCTTCCTCCCACGCAAATCCAGCAGCAGTTGCAGGATTGGATTCAAACACTCAGGGATCTAAAGCCTTTTAGGAATCCTTGCAGTGGGATCTCTCTGCAAACCTTTCTCCCCAACCCCTTCCCTCCTCAGCCACATGAAGAACAGGCCAAGAACTGCATTTACTGCACGAGGGAAGGGCACAAAGAGCTGCACCATCTCCATTCCCACAGCAAAGCAAAGAGGAATATTTAAAAAACCTGAAGCCACAAGATTCTTCAGAATCACAAAATCAAGTTACTGCCAGTGCCCTTGCACAAGGATGTGAAACTCTGGAGTCACATTTGTGACTTCTGAGAATTAATGGTTTTTTTAAGTTTGTTTTTTTTTTTTCCTCTTTTTTTCCCTTAAGCACCTTAAAACAATCACTCTTTAAACCTGCCCAATTATTCACACAAGGACAGGTTCAGCCAGATTCAAGGGTTGCATTCCCAGTGTGAAGTTCCTTCCTAAACATCCCAGATGAGGGTTTGTTTTTTTTAAACTTATGATTTGAACACAATTTCAGAATCAGGTTTCCAGAGTAAGATTCCACAGTAAGATTTTCAGAGTTAAGATTTCACTTCAGGAGAAAAAAGTCCTGGGGGCTTTTTAATGTATTCCATAAATACATGGAATATATTATTATATATTAATATATATTATTATGCATATATTTCATAAATACATGAAAAAAGGGAGATGAGTCTTATAAAAGTCACCATCACACTGAAAATAAGAAGTTTTGTAGCAAAGATTATTCATTTTCAGTTAAAAATGTCCTTCGCTGTTACACACCCCCAAGGTGGAACTATTTATTATCTAGAAGAGGTCAAAAAGCAGAACTTGCCAGACATGGCAGGTGTTTGCTTCTGATAGTTTAAGAAGGGGGAAGAGTCATGGCTCCTTTCCCACATTCCCTCCATCATTTCCAAATCCCCATCAAGGAAAGCACCCAAAAAACTTCAAACTCTTTCCTTCAGCTCAGCAAGAGTTTTGGGGTAAAGACTGAGGAGCCAAATCCATAATCCAAGAGTGTGGATGGACAAGCAGCAGTGGTGGTTTTAAGCAGCACCTTTCACCTGGCAGAGACAGGGATTGGGAGCACAATAACCTGGAAAACCATTGCAACCCAATGGTTCATGATCCTTTATCCATATTCTGGGTTTGCAGAGCATCAAACCCCAAAAGAAATCAAGTCCAGTTTAAATGTCACAGCAGGAGGAAATGAAAAGGTTTCTTTTTCAAGGTAAGTGAGGTTCCTGCCCTGTGCAGAAAGGAATTCTCAAAGAAGTCCCACACTTTCAGAGCCTGGAAGAGGGAAACACCAATAAACCCTCAGCTCAGCTGCTGGAAGGGGGAATTTTGGGAAGGTCCCATGAGCCACAGAATCATATCAGCTACTTTCAGTATCCCAAGGGCTGGATCAAAGCATCCTGTGTGTGGGGCTGGCACCTCCCAACAGCACTTCCATGGAATCCTAAGTGGTGTGGGTGGGAAGGGACCTTAAAGGCCATCTCATTCCACTCCCTGCCATGGGCAGGGACACCTTCCACTAGCCCAAGTTGCTCCAACCTGGCCTTGGACACTTCCAGGGATCCAGGGGCAGCCACAGCTTCTCTGGGCAACCTGTGCCAGGGCCTCCCCACCCTCACAGCCCAGAATTCCTTCCCAATATCCCATCTAACCCTGCCCCTGGCAGTGGGAAGCCATTCCCCCTTGTTCTGTCCCTCCAGGCCCTTGTCCCAAGTCCCTTTCCAGCTCTCCTGGAGCCCCTTTAGGCCCTGGAACTCACCAGGAAGGTGGCTCTCTCAAACAGCAGCACTTCATCTGCCTCGATGATCTGAGCAAAGTTCCTCAGGTTCATCTCCAGCTGCTGCACGTTGGGGATCAGCTGGTACACGATGCTGGACCAGGCCTGGCAACACAGACACAATGTGAGGGGTCACCAGCACTTCTTTGGTTCCCAATGTGCTCAGATTCCCTAAAAGTCCAGATGGCGTACAGTGCACCTCCCAGATGTGGTTAAAGTTTGCACAACTGGGGCCAGAAATGTATTCCCGCTACTTAGCAACGCTGCAATGGAGGGAAGGAGAGGACAAGGTGGGTGCGCTGGTCAGTAAACTCAGGATTTATGAAGACACTGTCACCGCCCCACTACAAGCCCACGTCTCATCTGTGGAAACCAAACTGGCTGAACACGTCCAAAGCCTGGAAGAGAAGACTGAAGAGGGACACCAGAAGCTAAGAAAAGAAATTAAGAAAGGGATTTCCCATATCTCACCAGGACAAACAAAAGTCTCTGCTATCAGGAGCCAGCGTCCCCCAGCTAAGGAGAGAAGGTACACTCCACATGGCGATCTATGGTTTTACCTCAAGGAGCACGGAGAAGATATGAGGAAGTGGGATAGGAAACCCACCTCTTCCTTAGCAGCCCGGGTACGTGAACTGAAAAGAGGAACAAATACCACAAAGAACTCTTCAAGGCTAAACGCTGCTCCAGTCTCTCGTGGGCAAGACTCCAGACGGTACAGGAATGATGATATGTCTGATCCTCTTGAAGGGACCTCCAGGTCATACCCACAAGAAGAGCACAATGAGTACCATGACCAGGAATAGGGGTGCCCAGCCACTAGCCAGGTAGAGGAGAGGGACAACCGAGTCTATTGGACAGTGTGGATTCGGTGGCCTGGCACATCAGAGCCACGAAGATATAAGGCCCTAGTGGACACCGGCGCACAATGTA
>NW_016690182.1:13623773-13638147 GCF_001604755.1 Lepidothrix coronata
CATGCCATTTCCCAGAAACTGTTGTCAATGAACCATTTACACCCTCTGCCCATAGAGCCTGACTCCTCAGGCTATAAACTAGGTGTTAAGAGGCCTGTGAGATAGGAGGATGCTCTTGTCCTCACACCCTTTGTGGAACTCCCTGCCCTGAGGGAAGTACTGGGCATTCCTTCCTGAACTGGAGAATATATAATCTTGGAGTTTTGGAACATTTTCAACCACTCCTGGGATCCAGAGGAAGACTGCAGATCACCACTCTCAACCAAACTGAGACCACCACTCTCAACCAGATTGCAACCACCACCCTCGACCGAACTGCAATCACCACTTTTGACCAGACTGCACCAGCACTCTCACCAACAGGTTTTCCCCTCACCTTTTCCTTTGGACTCAGGGGGCCCAAAGAACACCACTCTGTTCATGCCCCAGGGTGCTGGGTCATACATTTGGGTTTTGTGGGTTAAACCCAATTGTTTGTCTGTATAATCGTACTTATTGTATTATTTTATTAAATTGTTATTCTGACTTGTAATCTCTCTTTTGAGTTGAGTTCATTTCCCCTGCTGGTTTACCTTTAAACCAGCACACTCAGAGAGGGATTATTTGCAGTTCTGGGTATTGACAGCCTGGGCAACACTGAGAAGCTTCTCTCACCTCAGGTACCTACAGTGGACACCACCAGAGGAAGCCCAGACCTGAGGAGACTCTTCACCAAGTCAAGTTCTTCTCCACATCACTCAGAGAAACCATAATGCCACTAAACAGGCTCAAACCATCCTCATTTGAAGTTGGCAATGCTTCTGTCTCTTCCTCCCAGATAAATCTGCTCAGGTTTCCAGAGATATTTCAATCTGGAGGAAGGTCAGATCGCAGATGGACACTTGGCAGCCCATCCCTGATCCAGAGAGCTCCACCCTATCCCAAGGAGCCAGGAACAAGCCCAGGAGGGGCTGGGGATGCTGTGATCAACATCTGTGCTCTTCCAGACTGGGATCCTCCCAGCTCAGCTCCCCCTCTCTGCCCCTCTGCTGACCCAGGTGTGTGGCACTGCCTGACCAGACCCTTCCCCAGGAGCCAGCTGGATATTTGGGATGCCTGTTTGCCAAGTGCCTGACTTCTTTTAATTAATTAATTAAGCCCAGGATGCCCTGACACCATTTACACCCTCCAGAAGGAGCTGTTGCAGAACTGACCAGAGCCAGTCTCTGCCACAACACCTCTCCCTCTTCTCATGCTCCTGTCTCCAAGTGGGAAGGCAGATATGGAGAGGGAGCTGTACAAACCTTGTAAAGGGTTTCATCCCAGATGGAGGTTCTAAAACAAACACATTCCAAGGGCCGGGAGAGGCGTTTCAAGTCCTCTTCACGCTCCTTAAAAATCTGGGAGATGAAAAGACAGAGCAGCAGTTGAGTGAAAGCAGTTCTGCCTGTGCTGTGGTTGCTGTATGGAATTACAGGATGAGTTTCAAATGGATCTCTAGAGAAGGGACAAGAGCAGAGCAGTTGTCCAGGACAGGCTGGGAGAAACCAGCTCCCAGTACTCCCAGTGAGCAGCAGGGCCACACAGACCATGGATGTCCTGCTAGATTATCCCAGACTGGTTTGGGTTGGAAGGGATCTTAAAGATCATCTCGTTCCACCCCCTGCCATGGGCAGGGACACCTCCCACCAGCCCAGGTTGCTCCAAGTCCTGCCCAACCTGGCCTTGGGCACTTCCAGGGATGGGGAATCCAAAACTTCCCTGGGACCCAAAGCTGAAATAACTGCAGGTGTTGGGAAGTGGGAGTGAAGGCAGACAGGCTGGAGTGTCCCTGAGGACCTAAACTGTGACATCCCTGGCAAAAAGCTCCATCACTGAGAGCAGGATGGGAGGGAAGCAGCTGAGGGCCCTCAGAATGAGCTCACACAGACTTCTATGCCCACACCACACTGCCCTCAGAAGTTATGGGCACCAAAAAAGGGCAGCAGAGGAACAGCAAAGCCCAGCCAGGCTCCTCTGGAACTGCTAGAACAGCATCAGGACAGCCAGCAAGGGGAACACACAACCACCACCCTCACTTGAGTCTTGTGGGAACATGACAGAGCATGAACCAAGCCCCATGAAATGCTGGGCCAACACCATGTGGGTCCTGGACAGCACAGGCTTCACTAAGACCTACAAAAACAGTGATTTAGCCCAGTATTTGCATGGGCTACTGAGCAGCAGATACCCTAAAACAGTTCTTGATGGGTGGTAAGGCCCCTCTTCTGCCCACCCCTCCCTTCAGGGCCAATCCTGAGTCTGTACCACTGGTTAAAACAGTACTTGTGCACTAGTCCCTCCACAAATCTGGACAGGACTGCAGCAAAGAAGATTTTAGACTCATCCTTCCACCTGGAGGGAAATGAGGAAAAGCACCTTGAGCCCTCTGAAAGAGCTCTGAGCTGTTTCTGCCCTGAGCTGGAGGGCAGAACTAGAACTGGAAGAGGAAGATCTCTGCTCTCAGATAGGACAAGGGATCCAAAGCCCACCTGCCACGTGGAAAGGTGTGTCTGTGCAGGGAGGTCAGCTCTGGTTTCAGCCACAGGACCTGCACGTTCCCTCTGCAGATACCCAGGCAAAACTCAGTGGGAACTGGTAAAAAGTTTAATAAAACCTCTTATTTCTGACAAAACCCAGCACCCTGAAGTGGTCTCCAAACTCCCTGCAATGCAGGGAGTGGCTAAGCAGCTGGGGATGTGCTCAGACCCACACAGCTCAACTCCCTTGGGCTATCAGAAGCTGTCCAAGCACAAAAATGAAGGTTTGTAGGAATTCAACGTCTTCCCACCTCCCTGTGACCTTTCAAAAGCTCCAAACAGAACAGAAGTCACCCAACACCTCTGAAAGGTTGATCCTCAGCCTTTGTTTAGGTGCTTGGTTGCTTCAGAGGATCTCTGGGCAGGCAGAGCAGGATTGACCAACCGAAACCACCTCCTGGTTAAGTGGGAAAGTTCCACCTCTTATTTTTTTGGTGATGCTTTAGAACAGAGCCTGTGCTGGACTGAAAGCAGCAGCTGAGCTGAAAACAACTCTCACTGTCACCACCACCATCCAAATGGCAGGCAGGGAGTTTAAGGAGCTGGATTTCCTTCAGTTCCACCTCCCTTCTGGAGCCAAGGTGTGCTGGAAGCTCTGGAATCAGCACTATAAAGGGAAAGGCTTTGAGTGATTGTCACTAAAAATCACTGCTTCTGTTCTCCAGGACATTACAAGATAACACACTTCAAAAAAGGCAGAGAAAGCTTAGAGGGCTCTGCCAAGCCTGAACATCTGAGAAACCCTTCGAGGAACAGCCCTGGCAGGGCTGTGTTTGATGTGTGACACCGCCCTGCACCCGCATAGGCAGGAGATGCTCCGTGGGGAAGCATTTCCATGGCAACTCCCGGCTTCTCACCAAATCCCGCTGGTCCTCCTGCACCAAGTCCATCTTGTGCACCAGGCAGAAGATCTTGGCATCAGGGGAGTTCTGCAGAATGGCCTCCAGGCAGGACTGGTAGTAGTGCATGTCCTTCTCCAGCTCCCGGCTCTCCACGTCGAACACGTAGATGAGAACCTCCACGTTGCGGAAGATGTTGTCCCTCTGGCTGGTGAAGTAGTTCTCCATGAAGGTGTCCTGCCTGAGGAGCAGAGCAGGAAAGCAAGGAGACTCCTGTTAGAGCAACCAGGACTTGCTTGGAAAGGTGAAGAAGGTGCTAAGTGTAAAATATCAGGGCTTTACTTTGGAGCTGCAGATCCCACCGCAGGAGCCCGTGTTAGAGCTCTATTCCCCACGACAAGGCTCCCTGAGCATTCCCAAGCAAAGCTGGAAGCTCCTGAAGAGCATCAGCCCACCAGTTCCACCTTAAGCTGAAGCATCCCTTGTGCTCTGTGTCCTGCTTCTGGATCCACACTGGCTTCTAAAGAGCTGCTTATAAAACACCCACAGCAGCAGAAGCAGCTGAAATATGACCAAAGTATCAGTTTAGCCTGTTATCCCAGGATTTCAGTCTCCCCTGGCTTTGGCTGAATGTGTTTAGATGATGCATGAGGCATGGGGCTGAGGAAGCTGAGCAAAGCTCAGCTGAGGCTCTGTCAGAGGGACAGCATTCCTCAAAAAGCTGCTTCCAGGAGCCACAGGATCACTGGCAACCTTCAGCATCATCTCTCTGCACACATCTCACTTGGAACAAGCTGGTGGTGGGCAATTCCAAGAGCAGTAGCACCTCCCAGCACCTCAGGAGAAAGCCCAGATGGAGGATTCTCTTGGCACACAAGCACCACACTCCCCCCCTGGAGCAGAATCTGCTCTGTTCCATCCTCACCTGATTCCCCACATCCACCCCCAAAGGAACTCAAAAAGGAAAGGAATAAACAGTACCTACCCTCCACAGTCCCACAGGTTTAACACCAGGTTTCCCAGGAATCTGACATGGGAATGCTCCACATCAACTGCAGAGAGACAACAGGAGTTTACTGACTGTACCACACACCTGGATCAGAGCTGCCTCCTCCAAAAATCAGCAGAGAATCATGGGATGGTTTGGGTTGGAAGGGACATTAAAGCCCATCTCATCCCACCCCCTGCCATGGGCAGGGACACCAGGTTGCTCCAAGCTCAGTCCAGCCTGGCCTTGGACATTTCTGAGGATGGGCCATTTCTCCCAACACAGCCCCCAGTTGGTAAAATCCCACCTAAACACCACTGCTGGACATTTCCCACAGGAATTCCAGCCTCCCTGCCCAGGACACTGCTCTCCTGAGAAGTGCAGCAGGTGCCCCCCCTTCAACCACACGCTCCCCGATCTCTGGGATATTTTAGGAATGATTTTAGTTGCATCAAACCCTGCAAGGCCTGAATCCAGCCTTGACAAAATAAACCAATAACACAGAGAATGGAAACTTCAGGAACAGGCCAAATTTACACCAATCCCTGACATTAAGCCCTCACATTAAATCCTTCCCCATGAGGAGTGTTAGATACGGACAATTCACCCTCCTCTTTCAGAGGAATCACTTCTTGTTTTTTCCCATCAATGGCTGCTTTGGAAGGGGAAAAAGAAAAGGCACAAGGCACTAATTAAGCCCAGTGTTTAATTCTGCCAAAACCAGGGGTGGATTGCAGGATCCCTGTGCTGGAGATCAGCTGCATACAACAGGAATGCTCCACCAACACAGAGCATGAGGAGGCTCTGACACTCCTCCACTAACAGGTGTAGCTGCAGCACAAGCTGCTTCCTTATCCCAAAATAAAAAAAGTTCAGGATGAAGGTCAAACAAGAAAGCAGCAAAACAGGACCCAGTCAATAAAGCAGCAAACCTGAAGCCAGTGCTGCCTCCCCCTTCCCTCTCCAGCTTCCTGCCTGTCCCCGGCTGGCCTCGGAGGGAGCTCCCTGTGAGGTGTGGCAGCTGGGAGGACCAGCAGGGACACACCTAATCCAGAGGAGAGGCAGGAATTGCTGCAGGGAATGGTCCCACCCCATTAATGAGGGGAGTTTGAGCCCTGAGAGCTGGGAGTGCAGACAAGAGCAGCCTTACTGGTGGCCCCCAGGCGCCGCGTGTCCCGGGCGATGTAGTTGGCAAAGATAATAGATCTCATGCTGGTCTTCCCAGACCCACTTTTACCCATCAGCAGCACCTGGGAAGGAAAAAAAACCCGGGAAGAATTAGGTATGAAACAGCACTAAGGCCTTCCCAGCCCCCTCTGGTTGCCATCTCACTGCCAAAGCCACAGAAACACAGCACTGACATGTTTCAGCTGGGACTGCACAGGAGAGAGAGGCAAAGAGGAGCACCAGGCCTGGGAAGCAGGACATGGACATCCTTAACTCCTTGCTATCCATGGGCACTGGACTGTGGTCAGACTGAACACCTCCCAACACAGCACCTGGGAAGAGCAGGAGCTGCCTCCCCCTTTCCAGGCCCCTCACCACAGGAAGAGCCCTGATGGCTTTCATGGCAGCAAACGACTTTGCCAGGACAGAGGAACAGCTTTGTCTCAAGCTGTTAAGACCAGACTGGAAACAATCCCTCCCCCCCTTTCCTAATCACAGGATGGTTTGGGTTGGAAGAGACATTAAAGATCATCTGATCCTGTTGTTCTCCTTCTCATAATGTGACTTGTTTTCTCTTCCCCAACAGAAGTGACAATTCAAGTTTCGGGGGTTAGAAGACCAGAAAAAAGAAGTTAAAAGCAGGTGGGACAGCCCAGGTCAAGTGCACCAGTGTATGGGGGACACTTGACTCCAGAGTCTTGTCTGCAGGACATCAGGCCAAAGGAGAGGTACCAAAAAGTAGGGGATGCTGGGGCTTGGGGAGTGGGGATGAGGGGAGACAGTCCCACAGGAGACAGTTCCACAAGGCAAGACTTGACATTGTGATCTAAAAATAAAAATAAAAAAGAAACACAAACCAACCATGGCAGCCAACACAAAACCCAGCTGTTAAACAAGTTCCAGTCACAGAACCGAGTCCAGCCTTTGGCAACAGCTCTGGAAGTCTCCCGTCAAGGAGAGGTTTAAGGAGAGCAGGGGCAATTTAAGGAGTGCAGGACACTGGCCAGGAGGGCACTTGCTCCACTCCCACCCTCTCTCTGTGACAGTACAGCAGGAGCTGCCACAATTTCATGGGAAAACCTCAGCAGAATCCCACCTCTCTGCTCACTCCAGTCATTCCTGCAGCTCCTCAGAGGCTGAGAGAGCCCTGGTCAGAGGAACCTGAGCACAGGCCTCCAGGATTTGGGAACGAGGCCTGTCCCTGAGTGAGGGAGGCTGGTCAGGCCAGCCCAGAAGGCTGTGCTGTCCCCTGAGCTCATCCCAGGGAACACAGCACAGCACAGCTCTTATTTCACAGCACCAGCACAAACGCCACAGCCAGGAACTCCATCCAGATCACAGGGAAACCCAAATCCCAAGTTTTGGGCTGCAGAGGCCTTGCAAAGGGATCAACCAGCAGGCAGGAAACCCAATCCTAGCACACCATGGAAAACCAGCCACATATTCCCTACACAGCCCCTTTAACAGCTTTGGATGTGCTTCTGCTGGAATACACCCACCCCTTCAATTCCCAGAGGAGCTTCTCCTTCCCCAAGGGTTAAATTCCATCCTCCCAGGAGCCCTGAGTGAATTATGGGCTCCCCACTGAGCTCCTGGACACCTTGGAAGGCTCTCCCCTTGGAAGGGCCAAGGAAGTGGTTTGGAGCAGATCCTCTTCCCCCACGCTGAGCATGGGGGTTTGCAGAGGGTTTTGCAACACATCCCAGTTGCCCACAGTTCTGGTGGATGGCCCTGCAATCAGCCAGGAATAAACCCAATTTTAATGTCTGGCTCTTGATGCAGCCGCTGATTCCAAGAGCCTTCCAAGGCACCTGAGCCCCAGAGGGACCGACACAACAAACAACGACATTCCCAAATGGGGATGGGGAAGGAAAACCCAACAGCACAGGATCCCCCTCCCAGTCCTTACCTTCTTCTTCATGGCTGTGCTGGGCATCACACACCTGCCGAGAGAAGCCCACCTTGGATCGCTGCTTTCCTTGGATCACCGCTCGCCCATCCCGATCCCACCCCCCGCAGCGCGGGGGAAGCGCTGGCACAGCCCCCCCTCCCCTGCCATGGGGAACTCCCATGCTGGGAAACCTCCGGCACTCCCGGGATCCCACGGCCCGGGCGGGAGGGGCCGGGACCCCCCGCAGCCTCTTCCCCGGGATGAGCCGGGATGTCCCTGCCCTAGGGATGTTCCGCAGCCCCTTCCCCGGGGATGCCCCTTCCCTCGGGACGTTCCAAAGCCCCTTCCCCTGGGATGGCCCCAGAGCCCCTTCCCCAGGATGTCCCACAGCCCCTTCCCCTGGGATGGCCCCAGAGCCCCTTCCCCAGGATGTCCCACAGCCCATTCCACTGGGATGGCCCCAGAGCCCCTTCCCCCGGGATGCCCCTTCCCCCGGGATGCCCCTTTCCCCGGTTCCCCCTTCCCCATCCCCAACCCGCCCCGAGGCCCTCGCCCCCATCCCCGCGGGGCCCCGCAGCGGCCTGGCCGCCGGGGCCGGGCCGTGCCCGCCGGTACCTGCGGCGGCGCTGGGCGGCTCGGGGGGGCTGTGCCGGGGCGGCCCCCGGTGCCTGCGGCGGGTCGGGGCCGGCCGGGGGCGGTGCCGCTGTGGCCGCCGGTGAGTCGGGCGGCGGTGGCGCGGGGGGCGGGCCGGGAGTGTGTCCCAGTTTATCCGGGCGGTGTGTCCCGGTGTGTCCCGCCGTGTCCCGGTTCCCCCCCACCGCCGCTCACGGGACCCAGCGCTGTGGGGCGGCCGCCGCCGGTCACGTGAGCGCGCGCGCGCGCGCGCCCCGCCCGCCACGCGCGCGCCCCCACCATCCCGTCAGGAAGCCCCGGCCGCCATGTTAAGTGAGGGCAGCCCTTCGCTGGCAAAGAGTGGGGTGGGGTATGTGGCGAGGGCGTCCTGGTGATTCCCGGCCATTCCCGGTGGTCCCGAGGGCACGCGGGGGGCGGCAGAGCGGGGCCCGCCGGAGCAGCACCGCTCGGTGCGGCAGCGGGGCCAGGCAGTGGCACTTTGGGCCGCGCGGGAAGAGCACTTTCCAGCGCCTCCCATATGGTCTAGCGGTTAGGATTCCTGGTTTTCACCCAGGCGGCCCGGGTTCGACTCCCGGTATGGGAAGCTTCACCTTTTCCTGCCGGGAAGGGGGAACTGTCGCCCCTGTCTCGCCGCTTTCCTCAGATTTCTCTCGCAAAACTCTTTCGGGCTTCATTTTCGCACCTCTGCGGCAAAATTTCTCGACCCGAAGCCGTAGGAAGCGCTTTGCTGCTGCAAACGCTGCCGCCCCCCTGTTGAAAACCTTCGAGTGCACTGGACCGCACAGCCCCTCGCTAATTAACATACCGCTAATTGCCCTTTTAGCTAAGGCAAGCAAGAAAATTCCTGCTTGTGTCCCACAGAGTGTTTTAAAACCCAAGGCAAATACCATTGTACTGCAACTCCAGCAGCAGAAATCTGCTGGAGATATACATCTATAGAAATATATACGTATATATATATATATATATAGAAATGTAATGTATAGAAATATATTACATATATTATACATAGAAATTTATTCTATTATATTACAGTAATATATATAATATATATATTACATATACATAGAAATATATTTTATATGTATATATATAAATTGGGGGGTCTCATTGCTGAAAGAAAATCTCGGAGCAAAGCCAGGTGTGTCCAATGCCTTTGTCACGAGGTGTCCATGCTCTGGCAGAAGGAACATGGGTGGCAGCAGATCCCACCAGGCTCCTCCACCAAAGCCCACCTGGGTTCCCACGGAGAGGGCAGGGCAGCCCCCATCCATGGGGAGAAGTTGGGGTCTTCCTGGGAGCTCCCTCAAAGCTGGGGGACTCGGAGGGGACATCCCCACCGGCTGCCGTGGCCTCCTGGGTGCCAGAGATCCGGAGGTCAGTGGGGCTTCGGGAGACGCCGAGGTGGTGCTGCCACAAAGTCGGAGCCTTGTCACCTTGTGTGTCCCCTCTCAGGCCTTGTCACATTGTGTGCCCCTCTCACGGCCTTGGCACCCCATGTACCCCCTCTCAGAGCCTTGTCACCCCATGTACCCCCACTCAGAGCCTTGGCACCTTGTGTGTCCCCTCTCAGAGCCTTGTCACACTGTGTGCCCCTCTCACGGCCTTGTCACCCCATGTGTCCCCTCTCAGAGCCTTGGCACCTTGTGTGTCCCCTCTCAGAGCCTTGGCACCTTGTGTATCCCCTCTCAGAGCCTTGGCACCTCCCTTATTCTCCCCTTAGTGCCTTGTCACCTCATGTGTCCCCTCTCACTGCCTTGACACCTCCTGTGTCCCCTTTAGAGCCCGGTCACCTCATGTACCCCCCTTTCAGAGCTCTGGCACCTCATTTATCCCCCCCAAGAACCTCCTCACCTCATTTATCCCCCCTCAGAGCCTTAGCACCTTCTGCACCCCCTTTCAGCACCCTGGCACCTCATGGATCCCCCCTTCCAGAGCACCTGGCACATTTTGGCTCTGAGGCAATCCCTGCCTGGCAAGGTTTTGGGACATGGCCCCTCAGAGCTGCCTCTCCTGCCCAGGAAAGCCCTGCCCAGCTCTGCTCTCTGCCAGGGGGCCCCCAGGCAGGTTTTAGGGGGTCCATAGACAGGACAACGTGTTCCTCGGGGGGCTGTGGGGTCCAGGGAAGCTGGGCTTGTCCTGGGTGGATGGTGGGGCTTGGCAGGAGACCCCTCAGCTTCTCTCAGCCTCTTCCAGCCAGGAATCCCCATGGAAACAGAGTCTCTGTGTCCCCTCTTGAGGAAAACTCCTGCTGGTGTTTTTTGAGGTTACTTAAATGACTTCCAAGACCCACCCAGGGCTATAAATACCTGATGGAGTTCCAACTTCAATAAGAAGCTCTAAACAGCCCTAAAAACAGAGGCCAGATGTCTAAATTATAAAGAACTAAGGACTTCAGGCACCACCAAGGGCATTTCGTTCCTTTGAACCCCAGAATGAAGATATTTCTGCTAAAATCTCAACCTGCATCTTAAGAGAAAGGAATTATTTCGGCCCACCAGGACACAGAGAGTATCAGGAATATTCAGTGCAGGGTCTCCCAGGAGGCCCTTCCTCCCCCTCCTGCTCCCACAGATCTGGGACACTCCGGCTATTGCCTGCTCTGATTCCTCCTTGTGACATCCACAGCCTTGGGAGTTCATGGAGGTGTTCTGAGAGCAGATCCATGAGTGAAGGAAACCATTCCAAAGGGCTGGAGAGAGGAATGTGCAGCTCCAAAATGCATAAGGGTGAAGAGATGAACGACAGAGCTGACTGACAGGTATCCTTAGGGATAGAGCAGCCAGTTCCAGCTGGATGGGCTCTGAGGGAATTCCCAGATTCCCAGTTGGGAAGGGAAACTCATTGCTTCCAAATCAGTGAACGAGGCACAAAACATTCCCTTTGGAGCCAAGGAGGTTTGTACATCCACGCAAGGGAATTTCAGCCAGGGAAGTTTCTTGGATGCTGGATAAAAAAATATCCACACAGCAGAGGAAAATGTGTCCCAAGGGGGTCAACAGCAGCTGAAAAGGAGTTTTAGGACACACAACCCCCACATTCCATGTGCTTCCCACAGAACTGCTGGGGTTGGGAGGGACTTGGAGGTGTCCAGTCCAACCCCTGCTCACAAGAGCAGGTGTCCAGGGCTGTGTCCAGAGAATCTCCAAGGAAAATGGGTGGGAATGGCAGTGACTGCCCAGAGGATTTCACGCTTTTAGGCTTTTTTAAGTCTTTTTCCCCCCATTACTTAAAGCTTTTAAGAACCAACACAGCCAAAATTGGTTTTAGGTCTCTCTTTGAAGACTGGGAAAGATGTGAGGAAAGCATCCTCCCTGTTCCTTTTTATATTTGCTTTTAAAAAGTATTTTATATTTGCATTTCAAACATCAGGACAACACCCCTGTTAGAGGCATTTCACCTCTTCATTCCTCCATCTGAACCCTTAGAGGTTCCAATTAAGCAGAAAAAAACCTAAAAGTGTGATTAGCTGTGAAGGGGGAGCAGAATAAAATGGTTTTTCCTCTCCCACCCCCCTTCCTTCTGTACCTCTCCCTTTAAATGTGTCCTTTAAAGCACACTTTCAAAGAGAATTGTACAAAGTCAGAACATTCTGATAAAATCCCTTTAATTCTCTGATATTTTTGTAGGAGAGAAGCTCGTCTTCAATTTTGACACTAAGTTTATAATTTATCTGCACAAGGACAACATTCACTTGCTGCCAACACCTGCTCTGAGCTTGTTCATCAAGGGCCTCCTGCACAGATTCTGGTAATTGCACGTTTAAATTGTTGATGTTTGAAGCTTTATTGGCCAAACTTCCACTGGAACAATCCCAAAGGCTCCAAAAACTGCAGCTCAGGGACTGTACAGGAATAACAACACACTCCACGAGACAAACTTCAACCACTGAACTTCTCTGCACCTCCAACTCTCGCTTTTAGGATTGTGACAGACAATAAATAGCTAGAAAATGTGTAGCTACACTATTTCCTTGCCAGGCTGCCCTGGATTTTGTGTTTAGCAGTGAGGGGGGTTTGCACAGAGACATGAAGGCACCAGCACTCCGATCATCTTTTGCAGCAGTACAGGAAACAAGCCTGGAAGCCTCAGTTCCTAAAATATCCAGGTTTTTCTGGACTAAAATAGCCTCATCGCCCAGGTAGTGTTTAATTGGCTTCATTACTGCAGCCTGAGATGAATCAGTGACCCCACAGGATTGTCACTGTGAGCAGCTCCCACTTTCCTCACACTGAGAAGAAAAAAAAAAACACCCCCCCCCAAAAAAAAAAAAGCTGCCAAAACTTTAAGACAAAACATTTTGTGTAAAATGTGTAAAAAAGAAGTTCACTGTGCTCTGATAAAACCTGTACCAAGGGCTCCAACAAGTGCCAAGACACTTTGTTCCCAGGGTCTGACTGTGGGGCTGCAGGATTTTCTGAACACACAGAACATTTTAATCTGCTTTAGCTGCTTTTATGGAAAAGAGAGACACAAAATGAGGTAACAACCCCCCTCCCTTCTCCTCCTGCCCCCAAACCTGACTGAAGGGCAGCAATAACTGTTGTTTAAAGAACAGAAAAACAAGGGCATTGTGTGAAAGCACTTGAAGAGACAAAATGTGTGGGTTGTAAAATCCTCCAGAGCAGGTGAGGTGGTGAGCTCTTTGTGCCAGTGCTGCCTGGGGGGAATTAGCACAGAATCATTAATCACAGAATCATGGAATGTTTGGGTTGGAAGGGACCTTAAGGATCATCTCATTCCACCCCCTGCCATGGCAAGGACACCTTCCACTATCCCTGTCCAACCTGGCCTTGGACACTTCCAGGGATGGGGCAGCCACAGCATCTTCTTGTCTGTAATCACCCAAAATGATCCAGCAGGGAAAAAAAGAGGGAAGCTCAGAGGTGTTGGGACAGGAGGGAGCCTTGTCAGGTGGATTCTCCACATGGATATTCCCGTTCTAGTCCTGGAAAGCCTTTGCTGGCCCCAGCTGTGATCACCCTTTGTTTGCTGCAGCATTCCTTTCTTACCTCCTGCTTTGAAAAGCAGAGAATCCTCTCCAAACCTGTCAGGATGATACAGGGTAAGGGAGGAGTTGCTGATGAGCTTGGAGGGGTATGGATGGTAACTGGGATGTGACTGGTTTGACTTCCAGATGTTCATCCAGCTGGAAATCAACACAATATTCCCACTCCAGCTCTGGGGCAAGGACTGGAGTTAAGGAATATTCCATCCTGGGGAGTGTGAGGGGTCTGACAGCACACGTGAGGTCAAGCCCAGAGCTCCAGCGGGGATTTGGGGAAGCTCATCCCCCATGGATACATGAATTCTGGAGCAGCCCCTGCTCCTTTTCCCACCTCCAGCTCCTGCCTTTTGAAGGTGATTTGGGAGGGGGTTTCCCCACTGCCCTTCTCCAGCTCCACGACACGAACGAGTTCGAAACGCCTGAGCTGCGGCCTCTCCCACGTCCCTCACCCAGATCCCTCTGGAAAACTGCCCCCCGGCCCCAGCTCAGCTCCCACGGGATTCCCCTCCGCGCAGATTTAACGCAGCGTTCGAGACCCTCCTAAAGGCCACCAGAGCCACCCCTTGGCCACCCCCACGGCTCAAACTCCCGCAGACAAATCTCTCCGGGTCGTTTTTTGTCTCCTTTTCCGAAGCACAAAAATTCCCAAAAATTCACTCCCCGAAGGCCCCTCACGGACCCGTGTGACGTCACCAACGCGCCGCCCACTGATTTGTCGCTCGTGCGCTCGCGCCTGCGTACTGAAGCTGGCGGTGCTTCCGGGTTGT
The DNA here is from genome assembly GCF_001604755.1 of Lepidothrix coronata. Classification (NCBI taxonomy): domain Eukaryota; kingdom Metazoa; phylum Chordata; class Aves; order Passeriformes; family Pipridae; genus Lepidothrix; species Lepidothrix coronata. The sequence goes on from NW_016690182.1 coordinate 13,637,625, forward strand.
TGAGGGTCGGCCCCGCCGCTCCCGGTGTTCCCGGTGTTCCCAGTACCCCCGGTGTTTCCGGTGATCCCGGTGGGGCAGGGCGGTCTCTCCGACCCCGCCTTTCCCCCCGAGTCTGAGGCCCCGCCTGGCCCGGGGCGGTGCGGGCGGGCCCGCGGACGGGAGAGCGCGCAGTGCGCGTGCGCGAGGCGCGCGGGTTCTGGCGCCCCCTGGCGGCCGCGGGGCGTGGGACAGGGGACATGGGACCCCCCCAGTGACACAGAGAGAGACCCCCTGAGTGACACAGAGACCCCCTGAGTGACACAGAGAGAGACCCCCTGAGTGACACAGAGAGAGACCCCCTGAGTGACACAGAGACCCCCTGAGTGACACAGAGAGAGACCCCCTGAGTGACACAGAGACCCCCTGAGTGACACAGAGACCCCTGAGTGACACAGAGAGAGACCCCCTGAGTGACACAGAGACCCCCTGAGTGACACAGAGACCCCTGAGTGACACAGAGAGAAACCCCCTGAGTGACACAGAG
>NW_016690182.1:13638883-13644222 GCF_001604755.1 Lepidothrix coronata
CTGCCCCCAGGGCTGGAGGTGCCTCAGCAGTGACAGCACCGGGACGGGCACTGCCCTGGGCCTGCTGCCACACCAGGGCTGGCACAGCCCAGGTGCCTCCTGCCCCCCTGGGCACACCCAGGCTCACGCCCAGCCGCTGTCACCAGCACCCTCAGGGCCTTTCCCAGCTTTCCAGCCCCTCTTTCCCCAGCCTGGAGCTCCACGGGGTTGTGGTGACCCAAGTGCAGGACTTGGCACTTGCCCTTGTTGTCCCTCACACCGTTGGTCTCATCCCATGGATCCAGCCTGTCCAGATCCCTCTGCAGAGCCTTCCTGCCCTCCAGCACAGCCACATCCCACCCAACTTGGTGTGATCCATGAATTTACCAAGGGTGCACTCAACCCCCTCACCCAGATCATCAATAGAGGGATGGACCAGGACTGGGCCCAGCACTGATCCCTGAGGGACACCACTGGATGTGGCACCATTCCCACTCCTTCCTGGGCCCAGCCAAGAGAGAACTTCTCCAAAACTGTGGCTGCAGCTTTTCCAGCAGGTCCACCCTGTGCAGTGCTGAAATGGGGCACAAAGGTAATATTCCAGGCCAAAGAATAGCTTGAAAAAAGAAAAAGCATGAGAAAAGCCAAAGAGGATGATGAGGAGAAACAATCCTGGCCTCGGGGACAGGGAAAGGTGTAAGTCCAGCCCAGAGGAGAACTGGTGCTTTAATTAGCACATTTAATTACCAAGCTGATGTAAAAGCAGAGGAAAGTAGAGGGGTCTGGAGCAGAGGTAAAGTGAAAAAAAACAACCCCAAAAGTGAACAAACCCCTCACAAATAAAGAGCCATGAGAAGGAAGGACAGGAGGCTTCAGCAACAGAGAGATGTGGCACAACCAGGTTCATTTTGGTTGCTTTGTTTGAGGCAGGGCCCAAAAAGAGGAATCTGAGAGAGGAATCAAAGAGCAACAGGGTGGAAACAGAGGGAGGTGAAGGGCTGTCCCTCTCCCAGGTAGTGGGAGGTGGAAGGACTGTGGGTGTAACATACCTTTGAAGGTGAACCCCTGTGGCTGAAGTCAAACAGCAAGTTGGGAACAAAGCAAGGGAGAAGCAGCCAGACCTGAATCCAACAGAGCTGCCTCCACTTCCAAACAGGGCAATCCTCAAAGGACAAATGTCCTTCCTCTGAGTAGCTCCAGAGGTTACAGATCATCAGAGCCCCTGCAGAAAATTAGAAATAGAAAAATAGAATAGAAAGTTAAATACAGAGAGAAATAAGTTGCTGCACATATAAAATAGAATATATTTTCAGATGTAGGAAAGCTCAGGCAAATCCTTTACACGCACAAACACTCTGCACAGCCCACTGTGCTGGAGCACATTGTACCCCCCAGGAGTGGCTTTTCAGCACCTGCATCCATTCATCCATCCCATCCATCCATGAATCCTTGGCTGGAAAGAGCAGGGAATTACCCTGAGTGGCAGCCAGAGGTCCCTCAGTGGCAGGCAGTGCAGTGCTGTGTGTGGAACCCACTCACACAGCAAGGGCATGACAAGGACAGTTCTGTTACTGCTGAGGAGTAAATGGCAAAAATGCACAATTCCAGTTCCTGTCTTGGGGAAAAAAGCAGCAGGGACCCAAAAAAAGCAGCAGGGATCAGTCCTTGGAGTCCTTGGTTGGTCTGGGAAAGGTTTTTCCAAGTCAGGGACAAGCACAGGCAGCAGCTCCACGGGAGGAACAAGCTTTGGAGCTGAACGCCTGCTCTGCACAGCTGGACTCAGGGGTGGCACAGCACCACAGCAAAAGAGGCATTTAGTGGATTTTAGTAAAAAAACAAGGGGTTTTCAGGGACTCCTCAGGTGTTGCAGGGCTGGGTTTGTCCCATGAGTGCTGCAGACACAGGGTTACTCCGTGCTACCACAGCCCTGCCAGTGCCCAAGGCCAGGCTGGAGCAACCTGGGCTAATGGAAGGTGTCCCTGCCCATGGCAGGGGGTGGAACTGGATGAGCTTTAAGGTCCCTTCCAACCCAAACCCTTCTGGGATGCTCTGACTGTTGCTGGTGTTCCTGTAATCCCAAATCCCTGCTCCCCCTGGCTGGATGAGTAGGAACTCCTGAGAGCAAAACCCAAAGCTCAACAGCCCCATAACAAGGCAGCTGTGACTGCCCTTAGTCCTGAGAGCACACATAACCCCAGAACCTCCAAGGAAACCTCTGGAATTACTTCTAGGCCAATGTTATTAATCCTGGAGCAGAAGCTGTTGGAACAGCAGGAGAGGGAGGTGCTCCAGATGTCTTCTGAAGTTACAAACATAGTCCCTTTTCACCCTGTGATCAGAGCACAGAACAGGGAGAGCAGAGCTGAGCCAGGCACAGCTCCCAACATTCCCGGGGCTGGAATGGCTGATTTATTCAGGAGGTTTTTTTTCTCAGGCTGGGCACCTCCTTCTAGAGGAGTTTCTGCTGATATCAAGGGTCCCTTAAACTGCATTTTGGCTCCATTACTTTACCAAGTTCATTAGGTAGCACCGAGAAATACTGAGCCTTGCTCACATTGCACCCTTTGTTATCATTGGTTACATCTCTAGAGCAAACATACATTTTAATTTAATTTAAATGAGATACTATAACATTTAAGCATCAATTTTTACCATTTTCTTTTTCTTTCTCTTTCTCTTTTTAATTTTCCTTTCTTCTTTTCTCTTTTTAATTTTTCTCTTTTTTTCTTTTTCTTTCTCTTTCTGTTTTTGTTTCCATCTTTCTCATTTTCTTTCTTTCTTTTTTTCTTTCCATTATTCTCATTTTCTTTCTTTCTCATTTTCTTTCTCTTTCTTTTTCTTTCCTATACTCTTTTTATCTTTCTCTGTTTCTTCCCTTTCCTCGTTTCCCTTTTCTCCTTTCCCTTTCCCCTTTCCTCTTTTCCCTTTTCCCTTTCCTCCTTTCCCTTTCCTCTTTTGCTTTTTTCCAGGGAAAATCTTAGCTCACCACTTGCAGTAATGCACAAATGAAAACTTTTTGGAAGCAGCAAATTCAGTGTTCAAACTTTGATTATTGGACAGGGAATCTCATCACACCTCACTGTGCCATCACCTGCTGGACTTATTTATGTCCTGGGAATATTAGGAATATTGCTTCCAATATTCCTAACAGGAAAGAAAGGGGGATCTGGGTGTGATTGAGTGTTCAGAACTCAGGGAACACTCAGCACTCAGCCCCTTCCCTGCTCCTGGGGAGCAATGGAAATCCACACTGTGGGGATGAGGATTTCATTCACCCTCCACCCCTGGGCATCAGAACATGCTCTTTGTGTGGCACCACAGCCTGGGACCAGTGCTCAGACCCTGCCCAGACTGGGACCAGTGCTCAGATCCAGCCTAAAACCAGTGTTCACATCCTGCCCAGACTGGGACCAGTGCTCAGATCCAGCCTAAAACCAGTGCTCCCATCCTGCCCAGGGATCTGCTGGCATTGTCCACTTGGAATCATTCCCTAGGTCAGGCTCCACAGAGGAGAAAAGCAGCTCTGGGATCTCCCCTGTACTGAGTTATTTGGCTCCCTCCAAACCTACCCCTGGAGCAGACCCAGCCCCTTCAGCACAGCCTGTCAGGATCCCAGGATTTTGGTTCCAGGCTGGCAGCAGAGGGAAGTGCTATGAAAGTGAGGATGCTGAAAATAAAACCAGACACAACCCAGTGGCACAAAACAGCTGCTTAATGACACCTCGAGTGTCCCTGAGCCAACCCCTCAGCCACGGCTTGCTGGCTTTAGCTGGGTCAAATCTCCTCATGTGATTCCCTTTTATTTATAAAAAAATACAGATTGATTATCAAGAGCCCAAGTTCCCCCCTCTTTGCTCAGGAACAAAAGACTCTCAGATCAACCTATAAAATTTTACTGGCTGAAAAATGCAAGTTCTAACTGATCTGAGTGCTGGTGCTGTACCACGGTGAATCCTGGGAAAATCTGCCACAAATATAGAGAAAGTTCCTGTAAAATATTCCCTGATGTCTGTGCTAAGTCAGCACACATCACCTGGAACAGGTTTCCAGCATTTCTTTATCAGTGTATGAGCACAGCTTTGGCCAAGCTAAAAAGCCCCTTTTGTGTTTCCAATCCCAAAACAAAACACTCAGAAAATCCCAACCAAACAACCCCCCCAAACAAACAAAAAACACCTCAAAACAAAACCCAAAACAAAACACCAAAAAAAACCAAAAAACCAAAAAAGCCCAACCAAAATACAAATTGGATTAGTTGCATAAGTCAAGATTATTCTTAGAAAATCACATTTGGGGCATTTATGTCTTAACAAACCTGGGTGAAATAAAAGGATGGATGCAGGGGGTTTGCTACCAGCGTTCCCTGTGTCCTCCTCAAATTCCTCTGAAGGAAAGGGACTCTACAGGAGATGGATTCTGCAGGGACGCAGGGCTGTGGTCACTCCTCTCCTTATCTGTGCCCAGGAATTTGGAGCCAAAACGGGCTCCAAGGGAACTCCAAGGAGGAGGAGCTCCTTGGCTTTTGCATTTCCTTGTCCTGACACACTTCGGTGACCCTGCAGTGTTTTGGGCTCTTGCTCGTTCCAGCAAGGATTGAAATGAAAAAAAGCCACCCCAAACTGTCACTGCAAACCTCCAGGGAAATCCAATCCCTCAGACCCTGCATCCCTGGACATGAGGGCAACTGGAGTTTGAACCAGATCCCAGTGCCCTGGACAAATGTGTTCCCACAAGCACAAGCCCATGGCTCCGTTCCCAAGAATGAATTTTCACATCCACCTTCCCATGAATATTTGAGAGAGTGAGACCAGCTTACCATAAATACAAAGCAAAAGCCAATCACTGGGATTCTGCTAGACAGCATTTCACTGTACACAACTATAGCAAAACAAGACCAATTACAAAATGACCAGGTCATTGTTAAAGAGAAGAATTTTACTACTGCCAGCAGTAGTAAATTAAAATCTTCAGTTGCAAACTTGGATCAAATCTTTTCCCTGCCCCTACAGTGAAACAACTTTTAACGTTGAATAGTAAATTAATAGCAACACCAAACCCATACGTTCTCTGTTCAGGTGCATCTGATTGCAGTCTTAGAAAGCTTTATCTCAGTTTACAATGGAATTGGCTGTCCTTTCATTATCATCACTAAAATCAGCATTATGCTTTCAAAGGATATGCTTTCATACTGCTTCTCTGGACTGCTATTTTCTAAACAGAAACCAGCAGAGGCACAACAGCCATCAAGAGCTGCAGTCCAATACTGTGCAATGTGGTAGAAAGAAGCTCTTCAAAGGCACCTGTACCAGCAAAACCTTTAGCAACGCTGTTTGCTTTCACCAACGTCTTTTATTAACATC
>NW_016690182.1:13645139-13659117 GCF_001604755.1 Lepidothrix coronata
GAACCCGAACCCGAACCGAGCGTGAGGCGGGGGCCGAGCCCGAACCTGAACCCGAACCGAGCGTGAGGCGGGGGCTGAACCTGAACCCGAACCGAGCGTGAGGCGGGGGCTGAACCTGAACCCGAACCTGAACCGAGCGTGAGGCGGGGGCTGAACCCGAACCTGAACCGAGCGTGAGGCGGGGGCCGAACCTGAACCCGAACCGAGCGTGAGGCGGGGGCCGAGCCCGAACCTGAAACCGAACCTGAACCCGAACCGAGCGTGAGGCGGGGGCTGAGCCCAAACCCGAACCGAGCGTGAGGCGGGGGCCGAGCCCAAACCCGAACCCGAACCGAGCGTGAGGCGGGGGCCGAGCCCGAACTCGAACCGAGCGTGAGGCGGGGGCCGAGCCCGAACCGCGGCTCCCGGGGGGGCCGAGCCCGAACCGCGGCTCCCGGGGGGGCAGCGGGCGCTGGGCCCGCACCGCGGCCGCCGTTGTTCCCGCCGGCAGTTGCCGAGGGAGCGCCGAGGACGCGCCGGGCCGGTGAGTGCGGGGGAGCTGCTCCTCCTGCGGGCGGGAGCTGCCGAGGGCGATGTGGCGCCTGCCCCGCGCGGGGCTGTGCCCGGCCGGGCAGCCGGCCTGCGGCGTGGCTCCCTCCCCGAGAGGTGGGGTCAGAGCCCTGGGGGCTCCTCGCTCGCACCTCGGTGAAAAGACCGAGTGCCTCACGGCTTTAATCAAAATAGCCCTGAGAGGCTGCCTTGGTTGCAGCTTTGTACGTAGAAAGGCCGCTGGGCTGGAGCGGGAGTTGTGTTCCTGTGCCCGAAGAGGTCCCTGCCCAGACTGGGACCAGTGCTCAGATCCAGCCTAAAAACAATGCTCAGACCCTGCCCAGACTGGGACCAGTGCTCAGATCCAGCCTAAAAACAATGCTCAGACCCTGCCCAGACTGGGACCAGTGCTCAGATCCAGCCAAAAACAATGCTCAGACCCTGCCCAGACTGGGACCAGTGCTCAGATCCAGCCTAAAAACAATGCTCAGACCCTGCCCAGACTGGGACCGCTCCTCGTGAGGCGAACGCCGCCTTCCCTCCCTGCTCCTTCCAGTCGTGTAAGGCTTTGTCAGAACTGGCGGAGCTGAAGAAAAGTTTGGAAGGCACTTGTAAAATATATTAAAGGCAAGACAAGGTTGTTTTGATTTTTCTGTGTTGTAGCAGGACTTACAGGTCTAAGAGGTGTTTCTCCCCTCAGTCTACAGCAGAATAGTGTGATCTTGTTTCCTACTCTCTTCTCTCTTTTTTCTTTTCCACCTCCCAAGTCACAACACTGCAGCAGATAATGTTTGAAAGATGATATGTGAAAGTTTATATGTGTGAATACTCCTTCCAAGTAATAAATGAGATTATTTTAGATGACAAGCCAAATAGAGTCTATGTTTATCTTTGAAGGAGTCAATAGAGAGAGAATGTAGGCTGGAAATACTTTGTGATAGGCCAAGGTAGACAAGTGGTTTCTCCTCCTTTATTTTTTTTTTCCTTTTCTTTTTTTCTTCTTCCTTCTGTCAGAGAAGTGGGACAGGATTTTGTGAGAAAAGCATCATCCTGGCCATGTCCGAGACTCAGGAAATTCTAAATCCGTATTGAAACAATTAAATGTCACAGTTTTTAAGATTTCATTAGAAACCCCGTCTAGCCCCACTGGCTGAGAACTTCTGATAATTTAAAATCCTCAGTTTTGCTACTTTTGAATGATGCTGGGACAACAGTTCACTTCTGGGAATTATACAGGAATTTGGACCTAAAGCATGAGCTTTGATACTCTAGTTTTAAGTATCCATCTCATTATGGTCTGGTCTTGTCTAACACTGCAAAGTCATATGCACTTTTTTGTCAGATACTGGTGGTGATAGAACCAGTTTTTAAAGTAGTGCTGTATATAAGAAAGTTAAGGTTTCTTTAACTTCAGTAACTACATGTAAAATTCTTACTTATACTAGGTTAATCCTAGAGGTATGGATTTTTTTTCCTCTCTTCATATGTGAAGTTCTTTTCTCCTAATTTTTGATTAACAAGTGCTGAAGTGACTGTAGAGTAATCTTTCTTGGAAATAAAACCTGATTTAAGTTTTTAAGGTTCAGCATGACGTGGGTCTGGCAAGATATAAATACAAATTTATCTCTCTTGCTTTATTATGCTTTCTCTTATTTGAGGTACAAGCATATGTTGTTTTGGCTTTGTTTTTAAATGAATGGATTTCTTTGATACTGAAGAGAACAGCCATAGCAAAGTTTCTTAAGCAAGCAGGAAATAGTGAAAACCAGTAGTGTTTGCCTATGCCTGTTATTGTGGTGGTGTTTTTGAAGCTTGGTTTTGATAGATCACAAACACTGTGGAGTCTTACTGATAAAATATTTGTTTAGCTCTTGACATCTCTGAAATTTGCCAAAAACCTTTGTCTTTTTTGATTTGTGAATCAAAAGACAAAGACATCTACATTCTGGAAAGACATAATTGTAACATCTTCTCCTTGCTACCATCACGAACCAAATTTGGGTTGATTATCTAGGTTTTGGTTTCTCTTTAATCTCAGTTGCTGTAAAGATATTGGTACAGTGACATATAACATAAGGAAGCATTTGTTCCACAGGAAAGAAAAATGGGTCCAGGTTTTTATAAACAGTCAAAGCTGGAAATAATACTAAATTTTAGTGAAAAGAATCGAAAGCAAGAGTGACTTGTTGGAAACTAAACTTCCATTAATAACCTTTCTGTTCCTTTTGGACAAAGCCATAAGGACACCTGTTTATGACAGAAGACTTTACTAGCAGAAGGAAGGCATTGCTCTAGCAGCAGTTTTGATTATGATAAAATTAACAGATATTTCATGGAATGTCTGTGTAGCTGGTGCAGGTCTTTAGTAACATCACTGTTCATTTCCCAATACATTCCTAGATATTTTTCAATTCAATGACTGCAAGAAGATTAAGAGAATGGCAGGCATGGAAATGACTCCATAACCCCCAGTACCTTGGTTTCAGAGTCCCACTGAAAATGTGGAAGATGGCATTAGTCACCTACCAGTTGATGCCTTAAGCTTTGACCTGTCTTAAAATGCATAAATAGTTAAAAAACCCCTCCAAACCCCAAACAAAAAACCAAAAGACATCTCCACAGGTTCCCCTCCCCCATCTATTTGGAAATATGGCCTTAGCCCAAAGATTTCTGAAGACAACAATTATAATTCTACATTTACAGTTGGAGCTATTGTGTAACAAAAAAGCTGTGTTTTGTACATGGATTAAAGTTAGCATAACATGAAACTTAAAAGTTCAGATTGTCCTCTGAACAATCCAGTTGAGATGGGAGCATTTCCAGCCACGTGTGAGTTTGTTATTTCAGTGAATGTCATGGCTTCTGTCATTGTTTTACATGATGTATTGTGGTTCTCTCTGGTCTCACAGTTTCAGTTGCAGCTGGAGAATCGTTTCAGTCGGAGTTTGTTCCTGGTGGATAAGCCATGCCTGTGTCAGCTGATGAAACTGGGGGGGACCCAGCTGGGAGAGATCCAGCTCAAACTCCAGCTGGAACTGAAGGACTGCAAGGTTGGTGCCAGATGCTGCTTATTGCACTTACAGACTTGGATCAGTGGCTTTAGTTTCTTTCTGAAGATGCTTTTGATGTTCGCACTTGCAAAATTAAGTTCAAATACCATTCAAAATCTCAGTTAAATCCTGAAAGGTGCTGTGACCTAGTCTATGTTTAAGTTGGTTTATAAGAGAGGAGCTGCTGTGAGATGCTAAAACCTGGAAAACTCCTTGAGCTGTAACATTCATCCTTACAAAAGGAAGGAGAACTTTTCTGCTGAATTAAGGTCAAGGCCAGATCCATTTAAAAAAAATTGGAACCGAAAGTACCACACAATTCTTATATGTTACTCAGCTGCTGTTAGAATAGAACTACGGGACTTGTTTTCAGAATTAGGAGTTAACCCTTTCAAGCTTCAAGAGACTGTGTTGACTTTGAAACAGATTTGAAAGCATTTTCATTGTAATCCTAATTTTATTTTTTCAGTAGTACGTTTGATCGTACTTGGTTGCTTGCTAAATTGTTACCTTTGCATGGTCTAGTAGATAATTTTTTAAAATTTTTCGGCTTGGGTTTTTGGGGGGTGTTTTGTTTAGTTTGCTGCAGCATTTGAACTCTTTTTTTTTAGTCCTTAAGAGGAAGGAAAAAGGAAGCGATTAACACGCCAATAAATCTGAAAAAATTATCAGACCGATGGCAGTGTAAAATATCAAATGACTTGAAAACTTTCACGGATTTTTTTTTCCCAGTATTTCAGAGTGAGGTAGAGTTTGAATTACGTGCTGTTGAATGTGTTGAGGGTAATTTCGAGTTGCCTTGGTTTGGGCAGACCCACCCACTGCACAGAACGCGAAAGCTCGACAGGCCGTGTCGCGGATCAGCCGGGAGGAACTGGAGGACAGATTTCTTCGGATAAGCGACGACCACCTCCTGCTCAAACAGCATGCAAACAGACAGGAGGAGAAGATTAAAAGGTAGGGGGTTTAGTGTTTTTGTTTTAAACTGTTTTTTGCCCCTCAAACCATGATCAGCGTGCTGAAAGTCACGCTGGTTTCTCTCGGAGCGCTTTCTAATGCCGGGGTAAAAGTCGTGCCTTGGAAGCCAGTTCTGTGTTGGTTTCTGGTTGTCTCTGGGTATGTGAGATGCTTTTTGCAGTGGACCCTGTTAGATCTCCATGTGCAGAGGTACACTGCTACCTACTACTTTGGGGTTGGCACTTTGGGTTCCCAGCTGTGCTGGCAAAGTACAAATGTAACAGGTGTTCTGGGAATTGAAGAAGAGGCTACAGAAGCCTAATGATTTATCAAGGGTTTTATTCTAGAATCAAAATGACCTATACAGAGAGATTCTGCCCCTTTTTTTGTCCCTGTCTTGTTTTTTGGAGAAGCTGACTAGCATCTAGCCTTTTATCATTCAATTAGCACCACAATATTTTTATAATCAGTTCTCCTTTATTCAGCATAATAGATAACTCCAATGAAAAAGTCCCAGGGAGCATGGGGAGCACAGTATGCCCAAACATATACAAGCAACTTTAGGCTGATTACTGACCTTAGTTGCTAAGATCTGTGTGTTAATCAGGCTGATCTGGACTCTGCAGAACTGTTTGTGGTATTACTGTGTTGCAGGAGGGCTGACTACTCCCAAACCACTTTTCCTGTGCGTTCCCATCGTGCTAATTGCTAATCAAGTCTTGCTGCATGTGATCAGGCTTCTCACCAGAAGCCAACAAATTCATCAAAGGGCAGCTGAAAATATTGCCTCTGTACATGAGACTGTTTCATACTTTGTTAAAGTCCAGACTGTTCTTCCCTTATGGCTCAGTGTTCAGTGAGCCAGGATCCAGTAGACCAGCATGACATAATTTCCATCTTTTCTGTTAGATATGATAGAGCAAATTAATTGTTTCCTTACAAATGGCTGTTCCTCTGCTTCTGTGCACAGCAACATGGGACATACCACTCCATATCCACTTAGGTAAAATTACACATAATGTCCAAATTGGTATAGCAAGGCACAGAAAATAAAAAGTATAGAGTGTTTGTCTAGATTCCCAGAGAAAAATCTAAAGCTAAATCTAAAGCTAAATTTCCTCCTTAGCTTCCCTCATGCCAAAACCCTTGTAACTAGAAGTTTGGAATGAATTTCTAGTAGAATTACACTGAAAAAAACCAAATAAACAGAAAACCTGCTTACAGGCAAGTAACATTCTGTGACATCCTATTACGGATGTGTTTGGTTTAATTTTGTTCTTTCAAGTAGAAGCTTCTGTCCACAAGTATCCAAAAATCTAACAAGCCCCTTTAGACAAATTAAGTGTGTCCTTATTTTCAGTTTTCTTTCTGGGCTTTCAAAAACAGATTCCCTGTAAACTAGATACAGGTCTGGATGATATGTGGCCAGTTTTGTGAAGTCTTGAACTTGTCTGTCTCATCAAAGCCACCCTTCTCCTTTTGTCCTTTTAAAGATAGATGGGAACCATACCCTCTGTATCTAATTGTATTCTTCAGCTCACTGTTCCTTCTCTGGAGCACATTGGTCATATTTACCCAGAATAAAATTGAGTATGGTAATGGCAACTATTAAGTCTCTTTTTACAGAGTACCTTAAATATCTCCACTTATGTATTTTAGCCACTTTAGAAATGAAATATATAATTAAATCCTAAAATACTGGAAATTATATCTCATTGGAATGTTGAATATTATTATCATTCTTTATCTTTATCTTTGCATGTTATCATTCTTTCAATAGTTGAATGTTTTGTGGAATTGTAGCTTTTATAGTTTGCCCCATCACATCCAAAGTCTGTAACTTCACTTAACAGCATGCAGAGGTTCTAATAGGAGATCATGTGTTAAAATTAAGCAGCCTGTGGAGCAAATATGCTTCCTTCCTTTACTAACCTTAAATCAGAAGCCTTAGGAAACTGTTATTTGTCAGTTGTAGTGGGTTGACCTTTGCCTGATGCCAGGTGCCCACCAAGCCACTGTCACTGCCCTTCCCAGCCAGACAGGGGAGAGAGAATAAGATGGAAAACTACTTGTGGGTTGAGATGAGGCACTTTACTAAAGCCAGAGCCAAAGTTTGTGCACCCACAAGCAAAGAGGAAAAGAACAAGGTTTATTCTCCCCTTCCCAGCAGCAGCCGTGTCCAGCCACTTCCCGGGGAGCGGGAATTCAGCACGCACAGTGGTTGCTCCAGAAGGCAAACAGTGTAAAAAACAAATGCCCCCACTTCCTCCTCCTTTCCTCAGCTTTTATATCTGAGCTGATGTTACACGGTCTGGAATATCCCTTTGGTCACTTTGGGTCAGCTGGCCTGCTTGTGTCCCCTTCCAGAATCTTGCCCTCGATTGGTGGGGGAGGATGTGACAGTGCTGGTGCTGTGCCAGCCCTGCTCAGTAGGAGCCAAAACAGTGTTATCAACACCTTTCTAGCTCCCAGTGCAAAGCACAGCACTGTGAGGGCTGCTCTGGGGAAAGGAACTGCAGCTCAGCCAGACCCAGTACAGCTGGAAAGCACATGGCTGCACAGTGCTTTCAGTTACCTTCAGAGAGTTCTTCACAGCCAGTAATAGTTATACCAAAACCTGGCTTTATTATCCAGGATCACTGTGAAGTCTTCACAGTGATCACGTTTACTTTTTATGCTGAGTTTTCACGTTCCTTTTCCTGTTTTTTGGATTGTTTTCCCCCAGAATGACCACCAAGTTAATGCGGCTTGTTAACGACAAAAGAAGATCCGAGCAGGCAGGGGGTGGGCCCAGGAGGCTGGGCCAGGCCCTGGAGCTGGAGGAGACGATCGAGCACTTGCAAGAAAGAGTTCGTGAGCTGGAGAAACAAAACGAGAACCTGCGCAACAAACTCATTTCGACCAAGCAGCAGCTGCAGCTCCAGGGCCACAGGCCCTGCCCCTACAGCCACGTCCAGTCTCGTGTCAACTCCGGGCTCAGGAAGGGGAATGAGGCTTCTGGCACGCCCGAGCACGCCAGGAAAGGTACCAGCCACGTTTCTCAAAACCGGGGAGCTCACAGACTGCTCCTGAGTCTGAACCTCAACACATCTTCAGTGCAGATCAGAAAATCCCAAAATAAAAAAAAACGCCTGGAAAAATTCAGGAAAGTTTAGCTCTGTGAGGTGTGAGGAGACAGGAAAAAGAAATAAATGTGTCTTGCTGTGTCTGCTTTGTGGTTGGCTGATTTAAAAATACCATGGAAAGCTCATCCAAAAGTCCTAGTCAGGTATGGATTTTCAGTAAATACTCTCTGGTTTCTCATCACTTTCTTTATTGAGTGCAAGAAATACCTTGATTTGAACAAAAGTAAATAAAAATGTATGTAGTCTAGGCATATATACAGGCACATATATGTATATCACAATTACCAGTACCTTAAAAATAATACTTAGAGACCAAAATTCAAATTAGATCAAGTTAACACAAATGCAAGGTAGGTAATTTTTTTCAGGTGTTTGGGGAAGTGATGGTCTCATTGTACCTTGAGTCTAAATGACTCCATGTTGGGGACTGAGGGATGGCCTTAATGCTGTGTTTGAAATGTAAGGCATACTTTGGTCCCACCTCAAAACTTTATTTCTTCTTGTTGGAAAAAGAGAAGCAGAAAAATTTGGAGAAACCATTGCTTTTGCAATTGTTCCTTAGTTAGTTTCTGACTTTTCTTCTTCACTAGGAGCTTAGGGTTCTTCTAAAGAACACAAGAAAATTATTTGCACTGCTACTAAAAATGGCCCTTTAGTTGCCTGTCTGGGTGAATGACTCTTGTGATTTTGCAAAGAAAATGCTGACAAAAACCAATCACAATTCCATGTTCCTGTTTAGTAATATTGATACTGTTCTTCTGAGAAGACACCATCTCTGCTTTCTGACTTTGAAAGTAAAATCTTCTAAAAAGACCTCTCAGGACATGTTTTTAGCCCTTAACACTATGCTGTATCACCCATAGTTCAAATTTTACAGCAGCTGTGTTGTAGATACTCTGTTTCTTTCCATGTGAATTTGATGTAAAAATACTTTTTATGGCATCTAAAATAGAAGCTGCAAGTGTTTGTACTGTATAGAGGTTGCTGGTTTGTTAAATGCTTTTTCATGCAACATGACAAAAATTTATCTTTTCTTTGTTTTCAGGAATGAGGCTTCAGAATTTAGAAGTGAGATCATCTGACCTTGTGCTCCCAAAATATGGACAGAGTCTGCTTGAGGATTCAAGGGCTGAAATAAGAAATTTGTATGATTTTCATATTACTTATTTTTTGTCACTATTATTCTTAAAACTACGGTTTTCTTGAAGAGGAAAAAAATATATATCTTTTCAGAAGTTTTCACTTCAGAAAATAAACTGAAGTGGTTGGATCTGATAACAATAACAGTGCAGAAATGTTTTCTGAGAAGGAACATGGAGGATTGGTTTGTAATCCAACTGCACCTTTTAACTGAAGATAAACCCTTATAACATCCCTGATACAGAGTTTACATGAGCAGATAGGTGTTATATAGGCTGGAGAAAAGGTAGTTAACATCTAATTTAAAGATACTGGGGTCTGATTGGAACATTTTTCTTCTCTAAAGTATAGGTTTTGAAATGTGGTTTTCCAAAAGCTATTTTAGCATGTTTCCTTATTTTCATAATGATTTAGCTAAATTGGATTTAAGACATCATCTGTAAATGCTATATTTTCAATAAATGGGCAAGCTAAGTATAGAAATATATGAATTAATGTGCAGTCATATATTGTGCTCAGAGTTGTGTAAACACAAATATTTACTGGGATCACAGGAAATCATTGCACAGAAATGTTTTCATCAGTTATTTTCTAAATTGCATTTACTGCATAAATCCCACTGTTTAAGACACATCTTTTGATTATTTTTTTGGTGTAAATTTACCTATTTCAGAATAAAAGCTTAAAAATTACTTTAACTGCTCCATCCATGGAAGATCTGGTAATCTTTTGATAGCTAGTCCTGGGGGTTTGCTCTTCAGAAAACACTTGGTACTGATAGATTAGAGGGAGGATAATTCTAACATAGAGTAGAAGACACCATGGACAGTGTTTTCAGCCAGGTTCTGCTAAACATTGTTCAGTCCACATAAACATTTATTTTGAGAGTTTGTGTTGTGTTTTCATAGTAATTTAAACTCTCAAGCCTCTGTTGTGATGCCTGTGATTAAGAAATACAAATTTTGCTGAACACTTAAAAGTTTTAGCCCTGTTGAGTATTCATTTAAAGTTTTTTCTTTCCTTAAATACTTACCTGCCTTTGGAATGTACGATGTTTGAACTTGCAGGGAGACTGTGATTGACTCCCAGAGGAAACACATTGAGGAACTCGAACATGCCAGAGAGATCCTCGTGAGTCAGCTGAGGAGGAAAGAAAAGGAGATTGAAGACTCTCTCCTGAGGCTGAAAGAGCAAGGCACAGCAAGCCAAAGGTACTGTGGAAACTGGGGAGTTCCATGGTGGAAGCATTAGAGGAGCTATGTCATAATCTTTATACACAGCTGTGGAAATTACTGCTAAATTACTGTAAAGGAATATGGGCTTTATCCATTTTTTCCCTTTAGTGAAACTAAGTCACTTCTAAGGTACTTCTAAGCAAGGAGATAGTTACAGTAAGAAGTTATAACGTGTTTTTCATAAATAAACAAGTTCATAATTACCATGTTAGAGAATTCATTTCCAGCTGACACAGATTCAGTTGAAGTTCAAGTCACAAAATTTTAATCCTTCACTATTAATTCTTATAAAATTTTAGGTATAAGCTCATATGGGCAGTTTAATGTTCACTAATACTCATTAAGAATTTGGAATCTACTGTTGGTGAAAGCATCAGGATACCTTGAACTCTCCAACACTATTTTTTAGTGTTAGAAAGTGGCATTGCTTTATTCACAGTGCTGAGGGCAGGGGGTGGCTCCAACTAGATGCACACACACATTCAAAACTTCTTCAGTATTTATACATTTTTAGCAGACAAAGAAATTAACATTCATTGGTTCTAGATGATATTATTCTCTTTGCTAATTAGTGTTCTATCTTCTAATGGTTACTGGTTTCTGGCTTCTCATGCTCATTAGTCCCCATTGTCATCCTTTTTATTATCGTTTTTCCAGGTACTGTCTTTGTGAGTTTCTTCTTTCTCTTCTGGTTTCTTCAGCACGTCCTCAGAGGGCTATAAGTTGTGCATTCTTTGTGTCCAATTTTCAGCAGTGCTTCTCTCCCCCAGGGTTTGTTCATTGAAGCATCTGAGGGTTGGTTTAGCAAAACTGAAAAGTTTCAGTGATTTTTCTGAAGCTGTTCTAACAGTAGCAGTCTGTGGGGAAAAAAAACCCACCTTTGCTATGTGCTGGCTAAAGTGAAAAATTACACTGCTTGTATTTAATAACACTGCTTATGGTTAATTAAAACGAATAATTAAAAAGTTAATTAAAACCACTAATTAGGAAAGTTATGTAATTTCCAACACTGTAGAGGTAGATTAGCAGATTTCTGAAGGCATATGATGCAGCTGTGCAGTGGAACAAACAGACATACTTGTGAAATGGGTTTCACAATAAAGCCTCTCTTAGTTTAACCTCTTTTCTTTCTCTCTCTTCTCCTTCACTTTTGAAAAAAATACCTAACTGTGCATATATCTGCCCCCATTGTTTCAGTTTCAGACTGTTCTCTTTAATTGTATTAAGGATTAAATGCACAGCCCTGCATTCCTTACTCATTTGATCTCAGTGACAGTTCTACGTGGATGAGAAATATGTGGTCAGTTCTTTAAGTGCCCGTTATTGTGTGTGAGCACGTGGTTGTGCATCAGTGGCCCTACAGAAATAAAGCATCATAATGGTGGCTATTAAATGACTCACAAAGCTGGAAGTCCCCCTACTCAGAATTTCCTTCATGTACCTTAAATAAGTTAAAGAAGTCGTTATCACAAATAATTCCTCACGCTGTGACTACAGTGAATTCAAAAAATATTTAGATTTTTTTTTTAACTTTCTGAAAAAATGAAAGGAATGAAACCAGTTATTTTCTCTTCCCATACTCATGGAAAGAACAGGGTTTAGTTGCACTGTTTTGAAGTAAGGAAAAACACTTAAATATTTTTTAAAACTTGGAATTATTTTAAACATCCTTTCTGTTAAACAGTACATTCTCAAATTAATCTTAGAATTGTAAGAACATGGATATTAAGTGATTTTCATGTAGTTAAGACACACCTACAGGTTGTTTGAGTACCAGCCTTGAGGTGTTCCAGTATAAATTGCTAAGGCTTATTTTCTTAACAGTGTTTGATAGGTGGAAACTGTGAATACAAAATGATATTCTACTGGCACCAAATACTTTGGATGGTGGGAAAGAAGTGAATGGAAAACAAACAATCTCTTTAGGTATAGGATTTTTTTCTCTTCCTGTCCTGTACAGTTCTATACAACAAGCAAAGATGTAGATGTATTGATTGAAGTTGCTGTGTCATCATGCAGCAGAATGTTTATCTCCCTAAATTCTGTAGTATGGTTTACAGAAGGAGAAATTAATTTGGGTATTACACACGAAATCCTCTTCCATAGGTGTTCTCATGATGCATTTCTTTTTAATTTTGAAGGCTGAACATTCAGGACAACGTGGAAATGATCAAGGTCCGTAAACAGCTGGCTGAGAAAAGCAATGCTCTTTCAGCTATGGAAGGAAAATTTCTCCAGCTTCAAGAGGTAAGTGCAATTTGATCAGTAACATTCCTATGCTCTTGTCACATTGACATGCTAAATGGAAAAACAGATTATACACAATTCTTGGCAATACCGAGTACATGAAAGTGAACTACATATCACATTGCACTCAAGTAAATGAAGCAGAGATTTTTAGTCTTAATTTCTCTTTTTCAGAAGGGTCTGGCAGGTCTTAGTGATTGTATCTGCAAAGTCATCCCAAGCAGATTGTGAAGAGTGACCTGGGTTGCCATTAGAGATTCCTGATCTTTCAAAGAGAGAGCTTTGACTTAAATGTACCAATTTACCAAAAGAGGTACCAGACCCCTCTCACTTTGTCAGTCTTTGGTAAAGTTGGAGAGCTTTGGCTCTTTTGTTCTCACATTAGGGTTTAGCTTCCCTTCATATGTTTGTGGAAATTATTTTAAAGTGGAAAATCACGTATTGCCTGAACGCCTCTTAATTTCAAAGTTATAATAATTTGGAGGGAGGGATCTTCTTTCTGTTCCAGGAACGTTCCCATCTTCCTTGGCAAACGTTTTCTTTAAGAGAGAAAGGAAGAAATATGGAGAGATATGAGAAGAATGTAAAAACATGATTTTTAGGGTGTCATTTTTGAAGTTATTTAAATACAATTCACAGATACAGAACAGAGCAAGAGGAGCCCTGAAGAAAGACTTAAAAATTTATGAGTAATAGACTTCATTAACTCTCTGAAATAAGATCGACTACTAATATTATTTATTCTCTATGACATTTTTCTTACTGAGAAATGAGATATTTCATTTCTGAAGATGAAGTGAGTGATTGCTTTTTCATGGTTTTCTTTTTCTTTTCCAGTCTATTCAGGCTGCATATGAACATAAATAATTTGTACAGGGTTCATACTCAGCTTCTCCATTTAACTACTTTGTAGGAATATATATGGAAAAAATGAAGTTAACTTCTTTCTGTCTACAATCATTAATCTGTACTCACATATATATTTGGCATAAGTTCTCAATCATTTTATTAATCAGGAGGTGAGCCTTTGGACTGTTTTGTCTCAAATCATAATTTTAATGTGATTTACATTGAAATTTTTAATGAATGAGGATTTATTAAAGGATTGTGAAATGTAGGCAGTATAACAATATTCTGCAAATAGAGGCTCTATCAGCATTAAAATTGGTTAAATGTTTCTTACTATAATCCATTGAAGTAAATGAAAATGTAAAGGAAATTAGAAGTCCTTTGTTAAAGTACTGCTAGGAGGGAAACAGAACTGAGTGCATTAGGGCTATGAAACAGTTATATATGTACTATATTGTGTGTATATTTATATATGTGTGTGTATATTGTGTGTAAACATGTGTGTATATTTATATATATGCAAGGATTTATATAAATATAAGGGTTAAGAGAGCTGTGGCAAGCTTTGTGATTAACAGAACTGTGGCCAGCACTGGTTTTTGTTTGCTCCTGCAGTGTTCTTTGGTCGGCATGTCCAACCACTGCAGCCAAATCTGATTGTTTAACAGGTGTATTTCCTGGTCAGTGTTCTTTGGTCAGCATGTCCAACCACTGCAGCCAAATCTGATTGTTTAACAGGTGTATTTCCTGGTCAGTGTTCTTTGGTCAGCATGTCCAACCACTGCAGCCAAATCTGATTGTTTAACAGGTGTATTTCCTGGTCGTTTTTGTCTTGACTGAACTGAGA
>NW_016690182.1:13664682-13700552 GCF_001604755.1 Lepidothrix coronata
GCGAAGTGGCATGTCTGTTGAGAATGTATCTTGTTCTTTGATTCCCATCTGATGACACCTTTGCCCTAAGTTTCAGGAAGCTGATGTTGATGTGGCAGAACTCAATGAAGCTCTCGTGCTTATAAAGGTAATTTACACAGCGTAAGCCTATGAGGAACTAGATGATCTGTAGGATCCCTTCCAGTGCAAACCATCTAGGAGTCTATATATTTTGCATTAATTCTGTTATTTTAAATCAGATTCGCAGCCATTTTTCTCAGTCAAATGACTTACCAGGCCATTTTGTTCTTCCTATAATGTTTGTTAAAGGCAATTTTGTTCACTAATTCTGTGATTTCTGCGAGCAGACCATAAGCAGGGAAGTTCTAATGTGGGACACAGCAATGCTTAGCAACTTCTCTCTGTTTATTGAAACAGAAAACCAAAAATACTCAGAAAATTTGCAGCAAGTTTCCACTGAGTGACTTACATTTTATTTTCTTGAGGAAGTGTTTACTGTAAATATAATCTTTTTCTGCAACAGAAATGCAAATGATAATTATGTAAGGATAATGAAAAAAAGAAAGAAAAAAACCCACCGAAAAACCCTCGATGAAAATTAAAACCCCAGCATTAATAACAGAAGTAACGTAGACTTGAGAATAATAATTCAGATTTTATACATTCACTGAAGCAGGATTATTAATTATAGAAAAGGCAAATGTATTAACAAGTGTGTATTTTCATTGGATAGACAGGAGTGATTGCTTCTGAATGGCTGATGTGCTTTAACTGGTGCCTGGTAATCAAAAGATTACATTGCTTAATACAACCCCGACACTTTCTAGTCTGCCTCCTTCCTATTTTTGTGTGCTCAAAATTTATAAAGTTCTGCTGACTGTCTTCTTGGTTTACCACAAGTATATCCCAGTGTTGCATTTAGTCAGGCACAAATAGGTCCAAACCTTTTGCAAATGTTTGTTCTGGTAATTTTTTTTTTAACTTGCTCCAGGATCGAAAGCAGCAGAAGAATGGGGACCCTCTGATTTTGGAAAAACCAGAAGATGAGATCCATAAAGATTCAGAACACTCCATAAGGGAGCTGCAATTAACACATGCAGAAACAGTGCAAGAACTTGAGAAGACAAGGAATATGTTAATTATGCAGCACAAAATTAGCAAAGATTACCAGGTACTAAACTCTTTTTACAGTGGAAAATAACCTGATACTAGGGTTTTAACATTTGTAGCTTTGGCACCTGCAATAATCAAGACTTGCAAATTCAGCAAGCAACAAAGGCAGCCTGTGCATAGGGAACTGAACACAAAATTTGGTGGTGTTGAAAGTATTGTTTGAAAAAAACCTGAGGTCCCAACGAATATAATTGTAGTCTTTTAACTCATCCTGATCAGAGCCCTCAAGCTGTGCTTCCTTGGCATTATCTCTGAGCCCTTATCAGCTCTTCAGGTAAGACAGTAACTGTGCTTATCTGATAAGCTTCCCTTTCTGCTTTCACTCTCTTCTGCTGGATTATTGCTGATCATATTTTGACTTCTCATTCGATTAAGTTTAAAATAACAGACTTATTAAAGAAACTGTTAGGAACATTGTCCTGAAAGAACAGCTACTCTGTTTTTCTGAATAATGTGTTTAGGTTTTGCTGAAATTAGAACTGATTGCTGCATTGATGTATTAAAAACTG
Source organism: Lepidothrix coronata (assembly GCF_001604755.1). NCBI lineage: Eukaryota > Metazoa > Chordata > Aves > Passeriformes > Pipridae > Lepidothrix > Lepidothrix coronata. The sequence continues at coordinate 13,666,365 of NW_016690182.1, forward strand.
CTGCATTTTTGGGTGCTGTAAATGTTTTTACCTCAAATCTAACTCTTTTAATTTGTTGCCAGAAGCATTTGCAATATCAGTGCAGACAAGCCTCAAAAGTCATTTTTACGTGAATTTTTTTTCAGACTGAAGTAGAAACAATGACTAAAAAGATGGAAAGGATACAGAAAGACTACGAGTTCAAGCTGGAACAGGATGCCCACCTTCTTGATATCAGAGCTGCACGGATTAGAAAACTAGAAGGTATCTTTATTGGACTCAGTGATCCTGATGAGTCCTTTCCAACCCAGCACATTATATGATTCCTCTCTAATTTTTTTTTTTTATATTTTATCTCTTGTAAATTACTGTTGTAAATCTGTTCTTCACTCGAAACACTTTTCCATTCCTAAAACTGGTAGAAAGGTTAGTTCTTTCATGGAAAATTATTTTGTTGACTTCAATGACAGTTACTAATCAAACAAAATCCAACAAAGCAGATTGTGCTGCAGCTATTGCTGAATAAGAATAAAATTACCAAACTTGATTTTTTTAAGTAAATCATATGTTTATGGTCAGCCTTTTGTTTTGCAGTCCTGTCATTACAGAATCACCTCCTGTTGCTAAAAACCCTGAAGTCATGTTATAATATACTGACATATTATTTCAACAGGATGAATTTCAAATAGTTTTTTAATGACTTCACTGTGTAAAAGGTGCATAAGAAACCTGAAATAGAAAATCTTACAAAGCCTGATGTTGTAACAATTCTCATGTTTTGTCTTCCAAGTTGCATCATGGTTTATGTCCTGGGTCTGTAAGCACGTATTTTGATTTCACAGAATCACAGAATCTTAGAACAGCTTGGTTTGGGACTGATTTTGAACACCTCCCACTGGCCCAGGCTGCTCAGAGCCCTCTCTGGCCTTTGTTAGCCACATGTTAACCACTGACCACCCAAAGCTGGGCAACAGGGAAAGGGTTTTGCTGAGAGTCCTACCCACAGATGTTAAAAGTCAGATGCATTGTTTCTTTCCCTACAAAAACATGCATCTTAAATCTCTGGTACATTTGCACAGTGATACTTATTTTGAACAGTGCATCAAACTTCTGAATTCTTGCTTTTTAACTCCTTTGTAACCTGATAATAACTGTTAGGGGCCTGTTTTTATGGTTACTGAAGCAGGGCCACTGAGAAATCCTCTTGATTGTTGTCAGTGTTCTCAGTGAGAATGTATGATTTAAAGTGTGATTTCTTCTTTTTGGTAGTGCCTTTAAGAAAGTAACATTGTTCATAGAATCGAGTTAGGCTTTTATCCTTTCTACTCAACCATTAATTATATTTGATTTTTAAAAAGACAGTCGTATTATAGCTCTGTTTTATCTGTTGCAGCCCAACTAAGAGATATCGTCTACGATGCAAAATCCCCTAAGTCCAGACCAGAAATATCCCCAGGTGATCCCATGGATGGATTTGTTGAAACTATTCATTTAGAGAAAGGAGAGAACCTTTTTGAAATTCACATCAGCAAAGCGATCTTCTCTCCCGAAGCCATGCACGCTTTCGGTGACCAGGAACCTGCAACTTTCTGTACTTATGCCTTCTATGACTTTGAACTTCAGATAAGCCCAGTAGTCCGTGGAGGTGCCCCATGCTATGACTTCACCTCCCAGTACCTGGTGCAGGCTGACGACACCTTCTGCCACTACATCCAGCAGAGCAGCGTCACCCTGGAGCTGCACCGCGCCTACGGCGTCGAGTACCAAACCCTGGCCGCCTGCCACCTCAGCTTCAGGGGCATCCTGGAGGACAACGGCAGGATCCACAGCACAGCAAACTTAGCTGGTAATTCAAATGGCACAGAGTGCTCTGTCTGATACCCTGCTGTAAGTGGAAGCCGTGTGTATTTGGGCAAAAACTGAATTTGCCTATTACTGGTTCAAAAGGAGAAAAACCCAAGGTTTCTACAGAGGGCTGCTTTCCACAGAGGGCTGCTTTCCACAGAGGGCTGCTTTCTACAGAGGGCTGCTTTCTGCAGAGGGCTGCTTTCTACAGAGGGCTGCTTTCTGCAGAGGGCTGCTTTCTGTGGGATGTGCAGCAGGTTCTGGTGGCTCTACCAGCTGTGGTGGGAAAGCTTGGCCAGGTGCAGCTTTGCTCGTAATGGCTTAGGGTAAAAGGGGGGAAAAAAACCGAACTGGGAGGGACCCCCACTTCACCCATATCAAATATCAGGGCTTTCTATCTGGCCCAAATGTCAGCAATATATCCTCTTACTCCTTATCAATAAATAAAGGAAGAAACGGTGTAATTTAAACTGGGAGGACAAAGGTCTTCATATAATAGTTGCAAAGCATCAAAAAGGTGCAAACTATGGAGATTATGGTTAATAATATTTCATATATTATATGAATAATCTGTGGGGATGTTGGTTTACATTTTGTGCATTATTTTAAAATTGTGCATAATTTAAAAATAATTCTAAGGTATCCTGGACAAGACACTCTTAAGAAGTATTGAATGTTCTGTGCTGCTTGCTTTTACTTTCAAAAATGTCAGATCAGCATATTCAGTGAGCTCTAACTGCCCACTTTTGTAAAGAATCTGGTTTAATAAGCCCTTATAAAGTGATACTTTTGCCAGTAATTTAAATTACATACCACTTTTTGGGACACTTCCAACTGTTGACATACAAAACTGTCCTAAGCTTTATTTGCTTTGAAGAGATTAAAATAATGAACTTGACTTGAACTCACTCTACACCTTGCACAATAAGTATTGCAGATTACAGTATGAAAAAGTCATATTTTGAATTTTGGATCATACATGTGGAGCCAGAGGAGTTGTTTCTGTTTCTAACATGAGCTACAGATCTCTTGTTACAAACACTGTCATAATGCACAGGCACAAGTCAGCTAATCTCTAATTTGTGGGGCTTCCTAGCTTTTTACTGAAGGGCTTTATTTTTGAAATGAAAATTAATGCAATCCCTTATTTATTCCTTAGGAAAAACAGGACATGTTCAAAATTACGGTACCATAGAATACTGGGTCAGGTTACAAGTTCCTATGGATCAAGCCATTATTCCCTACAAACAGACATCCAGTTTTAGGGAACATGAACAGCCATCCCAGGTATGTTTGGGTCTCTGCTTCACAGAGAGAATTACTTCATGGAGAAGAGAAGCTTCAGGGTGGCCTAATTTTCTTTTTCAGTTCACATAGTTTAATTCAAGTCTTGATGTGTTGAAAGTTAACGGAGTTAAAGATTCTTGAACTGGAAAACAGCAGTTGAATGACAGGTTTTTCATATAAAGAGTTCAAGAACCAGTTGAATTATACCTTTCCCAAAGAGGCAAAGTCTTAAATTCAGTTATTTATTTTTACTGAAATTGTCATCAGAACATTTGAAAGTATTATATTTAATTTTTTTAAGCCATGACAGATTTTGTGACCATGTTATTCTAGTACAATATTCATGAATGTTAAACCAACTAGGTGTCAGATCACTAGAATGGGTTGTTCAGAAAAGTCTCTGAGAAAATACTCAGAAATGTTTGAGTATTATGATATTACTTCACTTTGGGTTTTTTATTGGGTTTTTTACTGGATATTGAAGAGAATTTTGGTAATATAATGCACAGTACAATCAAGTTAAAATAAGAGTCACAGAAAAAGAAGGGACTTCCAAACATAACAGTTGATTAAGAAATAAAAGCTATCAGGTGGAAATGTATTAACTAGAGTTTTTAATGGGCTTTTTTTAATCTAAGCTGTTTAAATTACTCTAGGTCTGGAGTAACTTTAATGTTTTATATTATTTTATAATGTAAGTTTATATTACATGAAAATCTCAATGGGTTCCATGATGTAACCTGAGAAGTGTGTCGTGTGTGAGTTCTGCTAAATCATCTCATCCATTTAGAATTGAATTTAGTGCCATCAGACTTGGCTTTGAGCCAAATCAGGGGCTCTCCTAATTACTGTAATATCAGATGGTCAGACTGTGGCAATAAATGCTCTTCCTGTCTTTGTTTGGTGACAGAAACCACCCCCCAGCCGGAGGCAGCGAGCAGCACAGGCAGACAGGAGGGTCTCTTTTCTGGATCTCAGTGCAATACAGGGAGCAGTAAGTTCTAATTATTCTTGTCACACATGCTGAAGCATGAAAGGCTACTTATGGCTCAGTATGGACAGTGTGTAGAACTAATAATCAAGAACACTTGATTATTTTACCAGCACAGTCCTGGCATGTCCCAGGCATTGAGTGACAGCACAGTACTGCACACAGGGGGGGAACACAGTGCAGGGATATTTGTGTGACACCCTCCCAAGTGCTTGATGTGCTCCACACTGCACAAGCTTCACCTTGCACAGGCTTAGGGCAAATTCTCTCAGGACCAATCCAGTCCCTCTGCACTGTGGTTCTCAGCTCTCTGCATTATTAAAGTGTCTCTGTACAGTGCACCCCTTGCACCAGCACAGAAATGGCTCTGGAGAAAGCAAGCATGATCCAAACAGCTCCTGGGTGTTGTGCCAGTGAGATGCAACAGGACACAGTTCAGAGTCACCCTTTGAATGAGATTTATCAGCTGAGATTGCACACGCTGGGAAAACAATTACACTGCTAAATGTGGGATACACTGTCATCTGCACATCCTGCCAGAGTCTGGGAGAGTCTGTGTGGAACTAACTCAAACATCTCTGCTGCATACTGTAAATTTTCATTTGATCTGAAATAATTTGTCTTCAGAGAACTAAGAATAGGCTGTCTTTAATCCTTTAATTAAATCCAGTAAGTAAAGGAAAGTTTTTCAACAGGTAATTTTAAAAGGTTATGAGTATTAATATTACATAATAATAATAATAATAATAATAATAATAATAATAATAATAATAATAATAATGTGTTGCATTAATTAAAAGCCAGCTGTTTCCTGCATTCATAAGCAATACAGTTGTTTAAAGGCTGTGGATAATGAATGTGGGCCACAACTGTTCAAGTTTTGAACTTGAGTAGCTTTTACTGTTCAAGGAATGTTATACAGCCTGTAAGTGTATTTTTTTCTACAGCGTGTGGTGCAGGAGGTTAAACAGCCATCAGAGGATCAGGGGAAGGAGGTGGCTGAAGAAATTCAGCAGGGGAAAGAAGAGCTCTCACATCTCTCTGAGCAGCAGTTACCTGAGCAAACATCAGTTCCTTCTGCAGATGAGACAGAAGTCATTGAAGAACTGGAACCAGAAGGTAGAATTCATTTTTGTTAGTAAGTAGCTGTATTTCAGAAATCTGTGGCTCTTTCCATTTTCATGAGCATTTCTTACTAGCAGTGGGAGCTGCCTCATGATGAGAAACTGAGATTCTGGGGTGCTTTACAAGCTGGAGCTGGGTGGTGGATGATCTTCCCAAGTGGAAACTGGATTGTAGTTGATTGCAAAAATCTGGTATCTTACCTAGATTCATAAAATATTAAAGGATATTTATATTCTCTCTTAGAAATAGGCTGTTCTAAAGACTGTTTTAATGAATATGCTCCTTTTGGGTGCAGGTAACAGCCAGTGCTGGTGTCAGAAATCCTTTCAGACAGTGAGAGGAGTGGTATCCCTTATCACATCTGTGACTTAAAGGTGTTAGAGGCAGATTTATTTAAAGATTATATAAGCTATAAAGATTTATTTAAGATTATATAATTTATTTAAGATTTTTTTAAAGATTATGTAATCCTCTTCCACCTCTGAGCTTAAACTGTTTAGTACTGAAATAAACCAAGTCCACATTACCAAATTAAAAGTAAAAGCACAAGCAGAATGCTAAAATTTTGTGTTTAATTGTTTTCAGCTTCTGCATAAGAATTCCTTAGAAAGACTGGAAAAACGTGATGTTGTCTTTATTATAAGTCATTTGCTTCAGAGAAAAAAAAAACCCTGAATGCTCTAGAAAATAATCCATCTGCATACAGAATTACCTTTTTATTAAAAAAAAAAAGGTGCATTCTTCTTTTACATGTGCATGGTTTTAAAGGAAGTCAGAGGAAATCCACAAATTCAGGCCATATTCTTATATAAAGCTAACAGTTGTTCATCCTCAGTTCATCACAGGACTTATGTCATTCTATTTGCCACCTTTCATCTGGGAAATATTACTATTTTTTTAACAAACCAGGAAAAAAATACAGTTTCTGTGACTCTAAAGGTCATTGATTTGCAGTATTAACCTTCTGCAATGAAGAGAAGATTTACCTGGCACTTATTCTTTATGTATTAGAAAAGGAAATGTATTACTATCAGATTTCTCAGCAAGTCTCAGATTGTCTAAAATAAAGGTTTTAGCTACATTGATTTTTTTTTTCAGATCAAGATGATAGACAAGAGGATGATGCTGTTGAATCAATAAAAACTGACAGTGATGACTGTATTATTTCAAGTCCAGTATCCACAAATATTAAACAGCTGAATCAGAGTATCTATGGCAATTTGGTAAGACTGAGAAAAATAGTTCAAGCCTAATGTCCTCTAAGAGTAGCTTTGCTCTATCTAACATCAGTTGTCAGTGAAGTTGTACATGCAGAGTATCCAATCTCTTGACTTCTTAAAACCAGCAATTCAGGACAGGAAGTCATAATATACAAAATAGTGACATCTTGCCTTTGTTGGTTAAACCACTCCTTCTTTTGGACCATCTTTTCCTATTATTGTTGTGTTTATTGCCATTTCTTCAGTGAATTGTGACTCCACTTTATAATGCCTCTTAATATTCTTTCCTCCACTACCAGAAGAGGGCTTGGTCTCCTCAGGGGGTTTTAGAACAAACAGACCTTCTTTTAAAGGACCAGGGGTGTAATTTTATATCCAGTCAGTTTTAACCATTTTTAGTGTTCTGCAGTGGGGTATCCTAGAGGTAATTTGATTTTTTTGAAGTGCTCTTTTCAAGGTTCTGTGACATCTTACAAAGTAACTAGCAACAAGAAACACGGATGAGAAATATTGCTCCTTTTTTTATAAGCTGTAAAAGGTACATCTTAAAAGCTGTTACACATCTTCAGCTACACAGATGTGTAGAAATGCTGTCACTTCTATGTTCTTAAGAAAGATACAGGAGGTACTTTTGAAGATTGAATTATTTATATGTAAAACGTTAAAAAATTTTCATCTGTAATTTTGAGAACTAAAAGGACTGCTACTTATCAGTATTAATTCAAACTATAATACAGTTGCTTGGTACTTTTCTAGTCATCCTGTATTTTATTTTATCAAAATTATTTAAGAAATAATGAGAATTTCTGAGACAGTTTTGTGTGTAGGTTCATTTCAGGTTCATCTGTTTCTGCCTTTCTCCACTGGTCTGTTCCTCTGGTAACAAAGGGCCTGTTCATGAAGGGTAGATAAAATAATAAAAGCTATAAAATACTAAGGCAACACATTTGATACAAGTTGGATTTTAAAAGCATGCATTGGTTTGTTTGAATTCTTGAGCTAGTTATAGAATATGGCGTGTCAAAATTGTTACTGAATTTGGGGGGCTTTTTTAAAGATTAAAAATTACTGTCTTTTAAGATAATTACCCTTCTGGTAATCAAATACTGTAAATACATTTTGTGATTTTTAGAAATCATTGTGCTAATTATCCTGTAAATCTGCCAAACTGTTTAAGCCATTTAAGATCACACTGGGGGTTTTTTGCATGTTGCAAATTAGACAGTTCATGGTTATTTCTTACATTAATCACAAGGGATATCTAACAGATTTTCCAGTGCCTGGCTGTACCATTTGCTTCTTCTTGTCTATGATGTAGGATTAATCATGGAATACTTCATTTTGTTTCATTTTATTTACAAATTTGAACATGAAAACCATAATTCAAGTCAAGGACCATCACTGTAATGATCCTTGGCAGTTATTTGACTTACCAGATTTTAGGAGAAGAATTCCTTTAACTCTTCCATCGTTCTGTGCCAATTCCAGTAGTATTGCCAGCTGGATTAGTGGAGACAGAATGGTGTGGAATTTTTTCTGTCATCCTAGTTAAATTTCCATTAATCAACTGAATAGTAAAATAACCTTATTAAAATAATCAGATTTGGGGTTTTAGGTGAAGTGGCTTAAGATACATAATAAAAGGAAATGTTTTGAAAGAAGAGGGTAAAATTCTTCATCAAGTACTGAAAGAACTTGACAGCAATGGAAAGTGTTCTCTATGATGGATATTTTTACAATAGGATATACCTGCTTTTCAGTTTAATTATATAATTTGCTTGGAAAAATGTAAGCTATCTCCATAATAAATAAGAATATTGATTTGCAGTTCTGACAGAGTCTAGAAAGCTAATCTTTTGAATATGGTTTAGTCCTTCAGGTGATTTAAGTGTACAATCAAAAGTTGTCAAAATATTTCAGTATGGGGGAAATATTTCTAATGAAGTTATGAACCTGAAAAGAAAGAAGCAAAAACCATTCTTTGACATTTCTGTACTGTTTGCTCTTTGAAGAATGTCATCTTTGAGTGCTCACCTGGGTATTCCAACTTTGATGCCACAGTGGCTTTTCTGTCTTTGAATTACAGAGTTAACCAGGGCACTGTTTGTGATTCTTTCTCTTGAGTCTGACATTCCCACTTAAATACATCAAACTTATTAAAAGTTATCTGCACACAAGTACTCCAGACTTTGCAGAACAGTATGAAAATTTCATATAAGGAACAGAAAAATGCAGCTTCAGTTAAAGACAATAAAAAAAGACTCTGGTGAAGAACAATTGGGATATTACTTTTATTACCATATTGTTAATTTTAACTTGTAAAGGTACGTTAGATTTACCTGGGAAAGTTCAGTATTTGCCATTCAGTTCCTTGCAAATACATTGTGACTTTACATGCCTAACAATTTGTGACTTGATGGATTTTTATTGAACTGCAGGAGGCACTAACGATTCTCTTTCATCTGGAAAACTTTCGTCCCCAGTATCACTGCAACTGTTTTAAGCAGTTACAAGATCAGTTTGCTGTGTAGCTAAAAATGATGACAGCTGAAATTTCTGCTTCAGACAGCATTTGTACATAAAGATAACCTAATCTCCAGCAGACTGTGGCTATTGCAAAAATATTTTAAACATCAAATAGAAATCAGCATCTCTGGCAACAACAGTCTTCAGTACAAACCCTGGGGCTTTGGAGTCTCCTTGTGTATATGTAAAAATCAGTCAGTCAGCATTAATCAGACAAAATAGCTGATGGTTTACACGTATGAATGTTTGTGGGGTGTTCATTTTGCGTTTTGTTTTTAAACAGGAAGCGGAAAAAATCCGGATTAAAATCACCTCCCTTGGTCTGACTGACTCACGGATCACCTCGGATGAAACAATCCAGCAGCTGTTTGTGGAATGCAGATTAAACGATTTCCTTGCAGAGGAGACCCCCCTGTCACTCCCCAAACCCACGGGTGCTCAGAGGATCCACTACAACTACAGCACTGGTGCGTGGGAGGTTCCTGAGCAGGCTCCTTCCCTTCAGCTGGGGCACATGGGAACGCCTGCAGTAAAGCCTGTCTGGCCACAGCAGTTGGGTTGGTCTGTGTGCCCACTGCATTTGTCTGTTTTCCAAATATTTTGGGAAATATTCATGGTGGTTTTTAAGAAATGAGGTAAAGATGCAATTTTCAAGTACAAAATGAAATACTGAAGTAGGCTCGTGCATGAAATAGTAACATCACAATATATTTAAATATGCTGGTAGCATGTAAATTTTAAAATTAGAGTATGCATAACAAATTTGTATATTCTTTTTAAAAGGGCACGATGAACTAATTTTTCTATTTACATGATGGTACAGCAAAGGAAAACCATTCTGTCTAACCACATACAACTAAAATACAGTTGAAAAGAGAATATGTAACTGGACTTGATCATCACTTGCAAATACAAATAACAACTTTTTAATATGGGAAACTATTCACCCATGTTTAATACTAAGACATTGCTAACTATTTCATAATACTTCATATTTACACTACTGGCATACATAGAACTATTGTAATAATTGATAATTCTCTTGTTAATTATTTTCCCAGCTATTTCTTAGTATTTCAATTATTCATTAACTTTTTCTTTCCTGTTAAAGTCTGTTTCAATTAAGATTCAGTCTGAGTGCTTCATGTTGTCTTGGACTTTTAGGTGACAATATCCTGGAGCAGGTGAATGAGTTTGCTATTTTTGACAAACCACTAATACAGACATTCAAATTAAACATTTTTTTTTTTAAATAATTTTGTAAAAGTGGCTTTGCAGAAGTGGTGTCACAGTCAGATCTTTAAAATTGCTACCATCTACAAACCTGATTTGAGCTGTAACTTGCCAGGGAATTTCCTTACTTAGTAAGTAGGTAGCTCATAAACTGTTGGCTCACCCTGAAGACTGAAATCCCTGCAGGTGCCACATCACCCACTGCTCTGGTGGCATCGCCCACGTGATGACAGGACACAGCTGGGAACTGCTGTGACTCTGAAAAAGAAAGAGTCTTTGTAAGGCTTTAGGAAAGAAAAGCAGGATCACAAAAACTAGTGCTGCAGAGTCTTCCATTGGCTGAGGCTTTGCTTCCACCCAAACCAGTGGGATTTCTGCCATCATACACTAAATAAATCATCAGTTTAAGGGCTCTTTCTCTGAGGTGTAAACTCTTCCAAATGTTCTAGACAGGCAGACATAACTGCAGTAATGTTTTTAAAACCTCATTGAAATAATACCATAAGCCATTAAAAGCTTTTAAATGCTTTTAATTTCTCTTGCTTCAGGAACTCTCATTGCTTGGAATATAAGAAGCTTTGAGAAGGTATAAAAGTTCTTAGGCAATGTTCTGATTCCTGTGTATATTAGCTACAGTCTGAGCATTTTAGTTGTTTAAGTATCAACTCTGCAAAATTAAACTCATGAAATGCAGCAAAACTATGATGAATAGAAAATAAAACTGCAGACTTTTAGGACAATTTACTGCATCTTCCAGTCATGTCTAATTAGATTTGAGTATGCTGAATATTTGAGGTTAATTGAATATTTTCTTAAATAAAAATAAGATTTGCATGGGTAGAAAGAAATTTACTTTGAGCTTAGAAGGAAACTAATAGTCTTTTAGACCTTTGTATGGAGAAAATCAGGGTAAATCCATAAATTATCTAAAAATTACTAATTCCTTTAATAAATAAAACATTTTATATTATCTATATCTGGAACTGCCTGACTGTTTTAAAAAGATCTAAACTGATATGGAATGCTTCACGAGATTCATTGCTTAAACACGTGAAATTCATCAGGATCTAAAAATATATTTTCACCATAGTTCATCTTTTTCCCCGGACTTGAATGGAGTTCTTTGCTGGATGTTTTACTCATTAGCCTGAATTTTTCCATTAGATGAAATGAATTTGAACTCCTTAAGTTTGTAAATAATTTCCATTTAAAACTGTGTTAGATGCAGAAGTAGTGAACTTGGGGAATTCCACTTTGGATGCTTATGGGAAAGGGAAGAGTCTGTTAATAAGGCAGCTCCTCTGAACTTCTCTGTCCATCTGTGCCCCTGCTGCCTCTTGATTTCTTGTGCTGATTTCAGGAGCACTTCTTTTTCTTCATACTGCTGTATTCAATACTCTCTGCTCCTTGGTAAATTGGTACTTTCTGTTTATACAAATAAGTCTGGTTTGGATGGTAGAAGACAGTGTGAAATATGTTAAAGATTTCCCTGAGTGCAGAGGAAAAGGAAACCTTAATGTGACGTGGAGAGTGAAAAAAAACAGTTGTGAGTACAGTGGCAGAGTAAACAGAAGAGAAGGAATAGTAAAAATGTTGGAATTTAAAGACAGATGCATTTCTAGCTCCTCCTCCCCTCAAAAGCCAAAGAAAACTGTTCCAAAGAGCTATGTTTGTTCTTCAGAGGGATATATATTCAGTCAAGTTCTGTCCTAGCAAATTTTTTTCTTAAAAAAAAAAAAGTAATTCCTTTAGCACTTCTTCAGTTTTTGCATCCTGAGTTTTTATAGTATTCCACAGAGTTAATTTGCAAGAAAGAAGGTACCTTCTTAGTCTAAGATGCCCAAAAGAAACGTTTATTTTTCGTCGTTCTTTTCTTCATGCCCTTTCTCCTAAAAGGTTAAAACCAACTGATAACTAATTATATTCATTTTGATTTCCTTTGCAGTGATAAATGTGGATAAGGCACATAATGGTGCAGAAAGAGAGTATCTCAAGTCGATTCTTCTGAAGGCAGATCCACCTGCTGACAGGTAGAGATTAGTGCTGGGAATCTCTTACAGGGCTCATGGTTTGCCTTGTCCTACTCGAGGTAGGACACGAGCATTCACAGTTTGGCTTTGCCAAGACACAGCAAATGTCAGCTCTGCATTCCTGTCCTTTGTCAGTCCCAGTGGTTTTGGCCTCAGCACAAGCCACTAAGTCAGGTCAGCTCTAACAACACAACACAATTATGTGTTTGGTAGAAAAACTCTGTTTGAATGCAACGAGTGTCATTTAAGTTCACGGAAGAAAAGCAAATATTCGGTTTAGTTGTTGGTATAGCCATGTGAATAAGGATTGTACCATGGAGTGATGGGAGGAGGGGAAATGAATCAGTTCTATAAGCCTGAAGATCTGGGGTTACAACCTCTCTGTCCTAAAAGTACTGCTAAATAATCCTAAAGGAGGAGGGAAGAGTTCAAAGAAATGATCTCAGAATATTCTTGCAGTGGGAAATGTTGAATATAATTCACTTTTAAAATAGTGTGGGTTTGCCTCTTTTATGGGTTTTTTATTCGATTTTTAACCTTTTTTGAAGGTAAAATATCTTGTTTGTTTGTTTGTTTGTTTTTGGGGGGGGCTTTTTCGTGTTTAGCCTAAAATTTACAGTGGTCAGTGATCCCCCAGAAGACGAGCAGGACCTTGAGTGTGAGGATATTGGTTTCGCTTATGTCAGTTTGAAAGAGATATTCCAGAAGCAAAGAGATATCATTGAGCAAGACATTGATGGTAAGTCTTAAAGATCTCTTTTTTGTTGACTTTTGTAGCCTAAAAATTGTCCCTTGGATTTCTACTTTTCCTTGCAAGACTTACTGTGCAAGTAATTGTTCGACATTGTTTCAGTCTGAACTGCTTTGATATTAACTCATGGCTTCCACATCTGTTTGCAGAAGTCTGCAAAGGCAGGACCCTCCACCTGGCAGCTTTCATGATACACCTTAAAAAAACCCCCTTGGAACTAAGTGAAAAAGAAAACCACCCCCCCTTCTGTTTTTCCACTGAGTTCATTTGCTTATAATAAACCCAGGTTATTTATCATGCACCATTTGCATCCACGCCGTTGCTGAAGTACTCAAAGCAGGCATCAGAGTTCCAGGAACATGATAAGGAAAATTCTAAGAAGAATCAAATTCCTATACTCTGGAAAAGTAGTGTACAGATTTGGTGCACTTCCTGCTGTCACTGAGCAACGTGAGCTTTTCTGCACCAGTGACTTTTCTCCAAGTACAAAAGCACATCTCCTCCAAAGAGGTGTTTTGTAGTCTCTCACTGGGAGATTATTTTTGTTCTGGATTTTATGGCCATAACTCCCATTGTCATAATTCCCATTTGATGATTGATTAGTGACGTAAATACAGTTTTTGAAAATCACCTTTCACAAAACTCTTAAAACTTCTAATAATCATCTGAGAAGGTTATTAGGACAGAAAAGACTGGGTTTGGTTAATAGTTACTGTTCTGTCAAAAGCTAATCAATACTGTGTAATGACAACCAACTGCTTCAATATTGTGAGGAACATTTCTTCCTCTAATCATCAGATATTTGAACAAATTTTTACTTTATGTGAATTTTATCTATGAAAGTGATAATAAGGACTAGAAATACTTTTTCTCCTTTTTCCATCCACACTTCTCCTCTTCCCTGCATATGCCATCCAGTTTTTTGGGGGTCTTATTGCATCCATAACATATAACATTGCATATTTTCTGAAAATGTAGATCTTCCAGAGAATTGAAATTAATTTTACATTAATATATGTCAGATCATGGCAAAAGAATATATCAGTATATTTTCTTGAACAAAGTCATTCTAAAAGGATCTGGTTTTAAGTCTGGATGCAGACTTCTGTTAAATTTAAGGGCACAATAAATATAATTCCTAAGTAATATTGTACACATTCTCTGAGGGAGATAATGGTTTAAGGAAAAACAATAAACATAGACACAGGGACATTCATAGGACACTACTATGAATATAGTCATTCCTAAGTCAGATAACATTCCTTCATTCTCTTTGAGGACTGCAAGCATATATGTTTTTCATCTCTTGTCCTTTCACTGCTGATTGTGTAGAAGTGTCCTACCTGAGATTTGAAGCAATTAAGTGAATGGCTAAGCAAGAGGATGGGTGAAGAAGTGTAGCCAAAACATCTGACAATATGTCTCAGAGATAATATGACAGCACTAAAACTGAGAAAACAGAATTAATCATATCTTCTGACATAATTAATTACAGTTATCCTGCTGTTCTTGTAAGTAAAAAGAATACTGTTCCCTCAAGTCTGCTCCTGAAGTTCACTGAGTGATTTGTCCAAGGATGTACAAAATGGCTCAGATCTCCAAGAACAGCATCAAATCTGTCCTGTAATAACTCTTTCAGTGACATAAACGATGGAAGGTTTATCCTGGGTTTTTCCTTCTGTCCCAGCAGCCTGGAAGCTGTACCATGCAGCATCACTGCATGTCCTGAGTGCTTATCCCAGTGGATGGAGTTCATACATAACCTTGCCCTCAGTCAGCTGTATAATTGGCTCTGAAAAGATGTGCTGTCAGGATGATTTGGTTTTACTCCAATTCCTCCTGGAGTCACCTCCAGGAGGTGCCAAGGCTGCCTCACTGCTTTCTAGGTAGGACTGGTGTGGAGGATGAGGCCTGAGCACGTTTTGTCTCAAGCATTCTGACTGTTCAGACAGGAAAGGTGATGGAAGGAGAGGGTCCTGCAGCCGTGGGGCAGTGTGTGCTGAGCCAGTTCCCTGCCCTGCTTGGCACTCGTGGTCAGTCCCCCCCAGCTCACTGCCCACAGGGCTCAAAGGGGCTGTGCACGTGCAGCAAAATGGCACAAAAAATCTAGTTTACAGAAGGGGCTGCAGCAGATTAACTATAAAAGGAAGGGGATTGGGCCCCCTTGCTCTCTTTTTTTCTCTCTTTTGCTCTGGACCATCCCCACAGCAGGACCAGTGTGGGATCTAAGGATTGCTGACATTCTTTGTTTTCTCCCTCTCTCTTTTCTGTCTTGTTTTCTCTCCCCCCTTGCTTTGGCAAAGAACAGCTATCATTATTCTATCCCAGCTCCATTTGCTGTGGGAGTGGGGAGCTTGTGAAGTGTGTGCTTGTGAGCCAGCCCCTCTCTGTAGTGGTGTTGTGGCCTGTCAGGCAGCACACCTTTGGCTGTGTGCTGTGTGCTGTGGGTTGTGTGCTGTGGGTTGTGTGCTGTGTGCTGTGGGCTGTGTGCTGTGGGTTGTGTGCTGTGGGTTGTGTGCTGTAGGTTGTGTGCTGTGTGCTGTGTGCTGTGGGTTGTGGGCTGTGTGCTGTGGGTTGTGTGCTGTGGGTTGTGTGCTGTGGGTTGTGTGCTGTGGGCTGTGGGCTGTGGGTTGTGTGCTGTGTGCTGTGGGTTGTGTGCTGTGTGCTGTGGGCTGTGGGTTGTGGGCTGTGTGCTGTGGGCTGTGTGCTGTGGGTTATGTGCTGTGTGCTGTGGGTTGTGTGCTGTGTGCTGTGGGTTGTGTGCTGTGTGCTGTGGGCTGTGTGCTGTGTGCTGTGTGCTGTGGGTTGTGTGCTGTGTGCTGTGGGTTGTGTGCTGTGGGCTGTGTGCTGTGTGCTGTGTGCTGTGGGTTGTGTGCTGTGGGCTGTGGGTTGTGGGCTGTGTGCTGTGGGCTGTGTGCTGTGGGCTGTGTGCTGTGGGTTGTGTGCTGTGTGCTGTGGGTTGTGTGCTGTGGGTTGTGTGCTGTGTGCTGTGGGTTGTGTGCTGTGTGCTGTGGGTTGNTGTGGGTTGTGTGCTGTGGGTTGTGTGCTGTGTGCTGTGGGTTGTGTGCTGTGTGCTGTGGGTTGTGTGCTGTGTGCTGTGGGTTGTGTGCTGTGTACTGTGGGTTGTGTGCTGTGGGTTGTGTGCTGTGGGTTGTGGGCTGTGGGTTGTGTGCCAGCACCTTTGAGCAGTTGGTTGTGGGAGGGGAGAACTTGGTGAAGTGCACTGTACGAAATGAAGGACTTGTTGGCCACCACTGTTGTGGAAGTGTATTGTAAGAATTCAGGGGCTTGTTGGCCAACACCTTTTGAGCCTAAACAGTGGGTTGGTTGCCACAGATAAGGCAACAATACAATAAAACATTTAGAGTTCCCTGCCACACGCCCGCTGTCTTTGTTCAGCCTGATGAGAACTCACAGCAAACCTTGTGCCCCAGACTGATGGGTACAACTGGGAAAGAGCCTCACCTCTGACTGAGCATCATGTTTTAATCACAGCAGCAGGGATTCTGGCTCTGGGCTTACCTAGATATTGTAAAATCAAATTTTAAATCATGTTGGTAATTTCTGTAAAATACAGATTTTAACTACTACTTTAAAATGCACGTACACAAAGATGAAGATAGTATACCATCTTTGTCTGCACTTCACTTTTTTACAGCACATAGAAGCTTGGAATTTAAATAATTTTGCATTGCAACAACTGAAAAAACCAATTTACTATTTAAATACTAATAACTGATTTGGACCCATCAGGCACACAGTGTAGCAAATGCATTAAGTGTTAGATTTTTACTTAAAACTATTCCTAACTATGCATATAATGTCTTTAACAGAGTTTGGAACATCTGTATTTACATATTGTGAAAAATCATTATTTTATATAGGCAGTTATTATACCGATAGTTTTTTTATTTCAAAGTTAATTCCAACATTAATACTTTTATTGTTGCACATTCTGGTTCTTGGACTCCTTTGTTTCTAGTAGGCTGAGGAGCTGAATGGGAAGGTTTCTTTATTATTTCTTTCTTTCTTCTCTTCTCTTTTTTCTTTAGCATATGATAGGTGCCTTTTAATCTGTCCAAACACCAAGGAAAATTATTAGAACGGAAGTGAAACCTTCAATTAAATGGCTGCTGATGTTTTCTGCTGTTTCCTTTGCAGTTTTCGACTGCCAGGATGGCGGGGCAGTGATTGGGGAGCTCAGGGTGACAGTGGAGGCCCTGCAGGCCCTGCGCTCGGTCCATGAGGAACTGCAGGAGTGAGTGGGGTGGGAGAGGGACCTTTGCCTGCACGAGTTCCTGCTCCCGGTACAAAGACATGGTGATGGTGCAGCAAAGATGAGATCTCTGTCATTCTTACAGTATATTTAATATACCATTTATATGAAAAGGATGCTCGATGTGCAGGTGTACAATTTTGTATGCTTTTCAGTCTGGTTTCTTATTTTTAAGGTCCTTGCTGAATCACATATCAAGCTTTCAACAGTTGATGGTGTCAAGGTCTAACTCAGTCCTAGCAGTCTGTTTTCAAACCAAACCTGCTTGTAAATGATCAGATACCAGCTGAGGGTACTTTGTCTAAAGAAATAAGTGATGGTGAACCTACAAACAGAAATGCTTGCAGGTTCTTACTCAGAGTAGTTCCATGCCATTCCTCCCTCAGGACAGGGTCCCTGCTGCTGGCAGTGCCTGGGCACTCGGCAGGATCAGCTGCTGTCAGACCGTGGTGCTCAGGGCTGGCTGGGAACCTCCAGAGCTGGAGCCTGCTCAGCTCCTCTGGGCACCAGTGCCTGACTGTCCTCAGAGTGAGAACAAGGAGATGCATTTCTAAACATTACTTCAGTCCAAATCAAAGCCAGGGCTAGATCTAAGCACGTGGAGCAGTTTTTGCACTGAATGTACCATCTAATAACTTAATTATTTTTTTTTAAATTCTGGGGATGGCATAAATATGACCACGTTTGTCATTTGTTTCAGCCATTTAACATTTTGCACAAAACCAAAAATTACAAAGCATTTTAGTGTTGGTTTTCCTGGTTTGCAGTATGCCATCTAATTACCATCGAGTTCTATGAAGCAGTTGATAAAAAACAGGTGTTATTGTTAACAGTGTGGTTGGCTCAGATAATTTTTCTGTATATATTTCAGTGGTAAACAATTTGTTATGGTTTACTGCTGGGTTGTTTGGGGTTTCTTTATATTAGACTTAGATTATTTTAAGACTAAGGAAACAAACCAATAAATCAAACAGATCAGTCTTACACTGAAATTATCTTCCTAAGTTTCATTCATGAATTCTTCACACATTTTAGATTTTCAAAGATTTTCCCTGAGCTGTGAGAAACAGGGATATAAATCTGTAACCTCTGTCCACACCCATTCTGTGTATCAAAATATCTGTTAATTCAGGGGTCCAGCATCAATAGCTGCAAGACAGGCCTTGCACATGATCTAGCAATGATTTGTTTAACATTTTTGTAGATTTGGGAAACAACCTGTTTTCTGTTTAGACAAACTGTCATTCTTGTTGAATGCAAAATTATTTCCTTATGTATTAAAGTCACAAGAACTTGAAAAAATGTTGGGAAAATGTGGTCCTTCTACTACAAAAAAACTCAATTTGAACCTTCTTTTGCTTGAAAGACTGTTATCAACCAGTAGTTATTCTGATTACTGACTCATAAACTTGCTGATAGCCTTTGACTTCAGTTATAATGAACAACAGAAAATGTTTTACCTTATGTACAGGGCAATCTTCCCAGAGAAATTAAAGGTGACACCAATCAGCATCTGACTCCAAACACACAGTACACGAACAGTAAATAAAAATCAGCAAACTTAGTAAAAGAACTTCAGAAAATCTTTACAGGAAATCTTCCTACATTTTGAAAACAGTCCTTAATGTTCTTTGCTCTGCAATAAGCCTTGTAGTATACCAAAATCAGACCCTGGAATCTGGAAACCTGCCACTAGGTTGGTAATGTCAGGGGTATAATTTCTACCCGAGATGGAACACACACAAATGGGTCTGTTTATAACCCAGTATCAGGTGTGGATCACGCATATGGACTCATTTTTCCCAGCAGTCAGACATGTAGGCTGCTGCCCTTGTTTTCTCATTTGTCAAAACAGGGGTACAGGGCCTTTGTGCAGCAGTCAAGGGTGAACCACAGGGATGATTTTTTTTCTTATTAATCTCACAGAGGCCTGCTAAACTGCAGAAATGTTGCTAATAATGTTAACCTCTTCGGTATTTGCGAATTTCGTTTGCACAGTACCCTTAATAAACAGAATATGTACCGTTCACAAACTCTACAAAATGTATGCTTTAGGGATTAAGCATGAAGTTTAGGTTTTTGCTGAGGTCCTTGGATCTTTATGGTGCTGGTTAAGTGTGAAGGGTGCAAGGACTAACTCAACAACTTCAGCTTTGCCTAAAGCCACAAGCCTGTTGTTCACAAACATTTTCGGGGTCCCCACGTGGTGACTGCCAGAGCCCAACAGAGCCCAACCCCTGCTGGCCGTGGTTAGAATTGCACCAAAAGGTGGAAAGTACTGAACTGTTTCCTTTTTGAAAGGGGTTTTTGGGTACAGGATTATTGTTTAGTTGTTTTTGTGTTCTTTTGTTGTTCTGCCCATACACAGATATCCTTTAATAAAGGGTTGTTATTTTTTTCTTTCTCCACAATTGAAGCCTCTTAATTTTGGATTTACAATTGCTTAGAGGGAGGAGTTTGGTTTTCCTCATAACTCATCCTCCTGAGCAAAACACTTCATTCTCATTAAACTGAGACACAGCCCCCACAGCTCTCAAACACTCCATATCCCTCACAGCCCCCAAAGCCCCCACAGCTCTCAAACACTCCATAATCCCCCCCCAGCCCCCAAAGCCCCCTGTGAGATACTGCATCTGAACCTCACTGAATTACTGATATGGGTCAGAACCAACTCCCTGGGAGAGTGGGTGTGGAAGGACTGGGTCTGAACCTGCAGGTCCGTGGTAAGGCTGCCATATCACACACACCCCGCAGCCAACAGGGGCCCCCAGAGCACAGAGCTGCAGGGCTGCAGCCAGCACGGCTGTGCCCTGCACAGCATAGGGTGTCACTGAGGGCCATGCACAGCACAGGGTGGCACTGACTGACAGCCCATGCACAGCACAGGGTGTAACTCACAGCCCATGCACAGCACAGGGTGGCACTGACTGACAGCCCATGCACAGCACAGGGTGTAACTCACAGCCCATGCACAGCACAGGGTGGCACTGACAGCCCATGCACAGCACAGGGTGGCACTCACAGCCTGGCACCCCACACCCCTGCAGCCTGTGACTGGCTCCAGCACCCCTCCCTCTGGCCTGCAAGGCACTGACCACGTCCTGCCTGGGAGGGAAAACTGAACTCCAGAATTACATGAGACTCCCCGGGAGCTTTCTCTCTTCCTCTCCTCTTATTGGCAACTATTTTTTCTCTCCTTTCTCTCCTTCTCTCTTTCTTCCTTCCTTCTTTACTCTTTTAATCTGTTTTTTGTTTTACTCTTTTCCTTCTCTTGGGGTAACTTAAAACCAATTAATTGTGTTTCACTAAAGCTGGTATATTGATTGTAGTGGGTGGTTTTTGTGGAATGGGTCTTTGTGCTAGGTGTTCTAGTGAATGCTTCTCTTGGTTGTACTTTAGTCCTCTAAAACCTTTTGCAAAAATAATTTTTCTTATTTTTCTCACTAAATTAAAAGAATTTCTCTTAGAGTGTGTGGCTCTTTCTCCAGGTGCGAATTCAAGGTTATAATGAACCAAAAGACATTTAAAACGTCTTAAATAAAATGTAACCACTCTGGGCAGCTTATGGCTGGGGAGGTCTTTGTCCAAATTGAGAACGTGTCTTCATCTGTGAAAAGTAAAGCAAGAAAGCAACTTTTGTCATCAACAGCCTAAAAATAAAAAGAGAGATCAGTCTGCTGTTCAAAAGGAAGGGTTGTTCAATGAGCTTTTTGTCCCGTCTCTCCACAGAACAGTGGCTTCCCAGACTACTTGATTCTCGAGACCAAAGGCAAATGTATTTTGTGGCACATAGGCTGGAAGGGAGACCAAACTGGCTATTAATAACCACACACATTAGTAAGGCACAGTCACACACTGACATTTATTCTTTAATTCACCAAAAAAGAACAATAATTAAGTGGAACTGGCCAGTGAGCTTGTTCTGTTACTGACCCCAGAGGCTGGGGAAGAGGGACCTTGTGACTGCTGTTAGACAAACAAAGGCATCAGATGGAAACATCCTTGACTTTACCATAAATGCATTGCAGCTGCTGCCACAGCTCAGACTGGAGTTCTGCCTGGGCTGACTTCGTGTTCTGCTCTTGGATGAAAACAGCAGATGCTAAAAGCTGTTGTATAAAGAAGCCTCTGGTGAAATGAAATGGGAACTCAGACACTATGCAGTTGTTCTTCACATGTTTTCATACTGTCCACTCTCCTCCACAGCAGTCTCAAAGTGCCAGTTGGGGATCGAGTTTGGAACTGAAGCTCAAGAACCATCAGAATTCACTGATTATGTTGTTTCCTATTACTGTGTCTGACACAAGTGACAAGAGTAGCATTTTTTACATCCCATGAATCACAAAGGATTTCAAAACTGGGTTATGTGACATAACTCTCTTCCTGCTCCCTCACCACAATTGGGATCCCATTGCACAGGGCCAGGGCAAAGCATGGGATTTGTGTCAGTAAGTGGCAGATATTAAAGCACAGATGCTTTGGGGTAGAAGCCAGAGCAGTGCTTAGGAAGTCATGGCAAGAGAGGAATCCCTGCTGTTGAGAAGGGTCACTCCTGGGAAGTGGATCAGAGAGAAATACCTGAATGGCTGGTTTATGGTGCAAAAGAACAAAGTGCAGCCATTTTTCCCTCTCTGATGTTCTGGACTATTTCAGTGATAAACACCAATGGGTTCTCATGCCCCCCCCAGGTTAAATCAAATGAAGCCTTATTCCCAAACACATCTGTGATGCTGACATGCATCCCAGGAAGCATTATGTGCCCCTGCACCCAATTCCCATGCAGACAGAGGCCATCAGGCACATCTTTACCACGAGATGAATTTTCCTGTGTTGTACAAGTAACCACAGCCAGCCACCCAAAGGCAAGGGGGCTGAGCAACACTGACTCCACACACTCCTTCAGCCTCATCACTTGAGCAAGGGCACACTGAAGAAGGTTTCAGGAGCTCTGATGCACACAGGTGCAGCATAATCTGAACCCTTGGAAGATTTAATTCAGTGCCATTCTAGTACCACAACATGGGCTTTTATATCACTTGTATGATTTTTTTTTTAATTTTTTTTTTAGCTTAAACTGTGGTAAGTCTTTTAGTACAACTGGCAGCAGCTCAGGACTCCTGTGCTGTGCTCTCCTGGATAGAACAGATACATCCAAACAGAGGGTTTCCTCAAAATTGCATCTAGTACTGTTTTTAAGTCTTCTGCTGTGAAGATTTCAACCATGTTTCCTCCAAACAGGTTTAGAAAGAGCTCATCCAATCCTGCATGGAAATGCTGGTATCTGAAATGTTACAGTGTGTGGGTGAGCAGAGCTCATATTTTGTAAATGAGAACAAGAAAAGATATTTTCTTCTCTAAGAATGGAATTAAACAATCCAAATAAATAAAAATTGGTGTAATGTGGTCATCACCGAATTTTTTTCCTTTTGGTATAAATTGTCATAATTGTTATTTACTGATAGCAATTAAAGAACTGATCCCCCTCGATACAGGCACAAGCCCATACGTTAACTGTGGATCATGCAAATAATGTGGCATCAGAAGCTTCAAAGAAGGGTTTAGCTGCTTTGCAGCTCACATTCCCCGTGCTCTACCCACTGTTCAGCTTCACGGTCTGGAGGGGAGGATTTGGTAAGAATCCAAGGAATATCTGTTCATATTTTCAAGATTCTGGAAGTTATGCCTAATGGGTCCCTGCTGGTAGTGAGTTAGTCAATACCTGAGCCTATAAATGCTGAGCTGAGACCAAAATGCCATCCTGCAGAACGTGAACTCCAGCTTCAGGACAGTTCTGCTCGGGAATTACCCATCAACACTGTAAGTCACAAGTGCTGCCCGGCAAGTTCAGGTGGTACCTTTGTAACAGAAGGAAAGACATATGTTTTAACACGTGTGACTGTATCTGAGACCTGCCTCACATCATCTGTGCTGTGAAAAGCACCTTTCAGGAATCCCTTCTAAGCCTTAGCCCTACAAGCTGTTCCTGCAGGCAGAAATCTGTGAGGAGCCCACAGGAGTCCAGGGCTCTTTGCACACAGCCAGGCCCAGCTCTGGGTGGGCTGAGATGGGCTTTGTGGTGACAGGGTGTCCAGTGCCCTGAGACTGCCTCAGGCACCTCCCCACGGAGCAACACAAGGTAACGCCGAAGGCAGTGCCGTCCACAGCCGGAGCACGGAGCCAGGCAGCGGGAAATGAGGTGGGAATGAAAAATGAACAAGTACGTTTTCGGCCTCATAAAGGATGTCTGGAGTTTCAAAAGAAGCTGAACAGGAGCCAGAGTGTGCCCAGGGGGACAAGAGGGCCAATGGATCCTGGCCTGGCTCAGGAACAGGGTGGCCAACAGGGCCAAGGAAGTGATTCTTGCCCTGGACTGAGCGCTGGTGAGGCCACCCCTGGAGTGCTGTGTCCAGTTCTGGGCCCTCAGCTCAGGGAAGGACATGGAGGGGCTGGAGCAGGGCCAGAGGAGAGCAACGAGGCTGGGGAAGGGACTGGAGCACAAGTGCTGTGAGGAGAGGCTGAGGGAGCTGGGGCTGTTCAGCCTGGAGAGGAGGAGGCTCAGGGGAGACCTCCTCACTCTCTGCAACTCCCTGACAGGAGGGGGCAGCCAGGGGGGGGTCGGGCTCTTTTCCCAGGCAATGATCAGCAAGACAAGAGGGCTCGGTCTTGAGCTGTGCCAGGGGAGGTTTAGGTTGGATATCAGGAAGAAATTCTTTGCAGAGAGGGTGCTCAGCCATTGGAATGGGCTGCCCAGGGAAGTGGGGGATTCTCCGTCCCTGGAGGTTTTTAAGGTGAGACTGGATGTGGCATCAGTGCCATGGGCTGGGAACCAAGGTGGGGTTGGATCAAGAGTTGAACCTGATGATCTTGGAGGTCCCTTCCAAACTGGCTGATTCTATGATTCTGTGATTCTATGATTCTATGAAAGCAGACAGCACCAAACCACAAAACATGCACATTTCACACATTTACAGTCCTCAGGTGTTGGTTTTGATACTGAGGTCCATGCCAAGTGTCCCCTGGGGCACCAGTCCTGCCATGCAGATAGGAAGAAGAAAGTTCCATGGGTGACCCAATTCCCAACAAATGCTGCGTTGTCTCCATGGATTATTTGTCCATCATGCAGAGAAACAACCTTGTCTCCTGGAAGCCAGTCTGCTTTCCTGTTGCTACAATAAGGCCCAGTTGTTGGTATTTATTGTGCACCATCACCAGTCACATCACAATCCCCTGGTGAGGCAGGTAGGTGGGTGTGAGACAAGCTGGATGGGAGGGTTATAAACAAGAGCTCATTTTAAGTGACTAAACCACATGGCTCACTGTCATGCGAGCATCTCTCAGGTTGTATCTTAGCAACTGGCCAGCCAAAACCAGAGGATCAGCACATCTGAAATCATCTCCAGAATTACCTGAAACTCTTTGGTTAATAATTTGTGCTGAACTCCCTAAAAATAGGCACTGCTGCAAGAACTATCCTACTTCACGAGAAAAAATAATATTCTCCCCCATGGGCTGGAGAACACAATCCTGTGTTTAAAACCCTGTGTTTTAAGTTCAATCCCTGCCTCATTGTTCAACCAATTTTTGCCAAGGTCCACAAGGACCTGTGTGGGACCTTGATGAGCGTGGCTGACACGTACCTGCCATCTGGATCCCAGAGGAATCTGCTTTTTAGACACCCCTTGCTCCAAGGGTTATCCACAGCACCGTGCTCACTGCCAGCTGGCCCTACCTGACCTAACTCTCATGGAGAGAGCTCTGCAAGTCCCTTCTGTGAGTCGTGTCAATGCCATTTTGGGAACATGCAACGGCTTCTCCACAAGCTCACTCATGAAAATGAAGCTTAGGACTGTTTCAGACAGAATTCTGTGCAGAAAAATACAGCCCTTCACTGACAACGGTAAATCAAATTAGAAATGTTCCTAAAAATTAGCAGTAACATCAGACTGGGCTGAATTTTTTCAGTTATCTCTGGGAGACTAAGTTTCTATAAATAAACTGAAGCATGTTTTTGATAAAGGAAGTTCAAAACAAAGCCAAATTGTCAAAATAGCCAAGAGCTTTTCAAGGCAACAAAACTCTTTTAGTCCAAACACAGGAGCATTTTCAGACACACTGAGCTGGACAAAAGAAGACTGTGTGGGAATGCACAGAGGGAAAGGCACTGGATGCTGCTGCAGCAGTGAGCACATGACCACATGCCTTTGGTAGCACTTTGCACTGACAGATTGTTTAGGAGGGGGGAGGCACTAAAAATTTTTCCCTTTTCATGAGAAAGAAATGAGATAGGGAGAAGTCAGTACATTTGGTTGGGGCTCTCAGTGGCCTAAGCAAGGAACAAGCTCCAGGCAATTTTCAAGGTTGCCATCCCCTTGACTGTGGTATTTCTCCCTTAAAGCTGGTGGCAGCTGGACCTATTTCACACAAATCTGAACGAGCAATAAATATTTCAAAGTCCATTCATTAGAGACTCCTGATTCAAAATCTACTGAAATATGACTTTTTTCATGTGTTTCACAAACCTGTTTGTGGTATAGATCATCTGCCACTCAGTGCTGTGGCTATAAAGACAAAATATTAAAACAAAAACATATTTACAACCACTGTCTCTGTCAAGACAAACAGCACTGAGGGCTGCCCTTGTTTCAGCAGCTCTTCCACAGTGACTTATCTATCTTGTTCCCAGCACTTGCACAGTTCTGGGTGGAGATTAGGAACCATCCTGGGCTTTGGAAGCACAACTCCCCCAGTCAAACAGCTCAGGCAGGTCCAGTTATCTACCTCTCCTCATGGCAGCAAAGGGGCCTCTGAGCAGCTCTGTGGGTGGCCAGGGCAGGGCTGGGAAGAGGGGAAAGGTAAAAGGCAGTTTTTTTCCTGTGTAACATGTCTAATATTAGCTGGGCACCTCAGCACTTGGGCCTTGTGGCCTCCAATGTCAAAAACTCATCCGCTGTCTGTTTTCCTGCCGTCTCTGATGTGTGCACAGCCCCCAGGCTGGGGCTCTTCCCTGAGTTCTGCAACAGAAAACAAGACCTCTGCTTAGCCCTGACCCTCCCACACACCAACAGCCCCAAAATCGTGGAAGGTCTTTAGAGCTGAGGGCTTGAGGAAACCATTCCAGGGTGTGTCTCCTCTGAAAGGGATGTGGGGGAGAGGAGAGCACAGCTATCTTTCCATTCACTGCAGCTGCAATGCAAGCAATTTCTAAGGCCCAAAGTATGCATCCACTATGTTCACAGGATTCATGAATTTGGATAACAGAAGAATCCCTGTAGAAACACACAGATTATACTCACAAACAATCATTCAGAGATCTTGTTTGCTTTTCGTTAAATCCAAATTTCACTCTAAGGCTGGTGGGGGATCATCATGAGAAAGATGTGTAAAATGATCTGATACAAAGCTTGAGACACAGGTCAAATAATGCAAAGGAAAGAACCCAACAAGCTCCCTGGGTTGTTGCCCCCAAATTCTTAATGGTTGGTTAAAAAAATTATATTCACTGGGTTCATATCTCTGAGTAATCTCCAAGGGAATTTGTACACTCTCATTTTATGTAGCACAAATTTGTCATTGATTGTCCCAAAAATTACATATTACTCAACAATTCAGGAATTCAGCAATCATTCAGTCGAGTATTCATCAGCCTCAGCTGGTATAAATTGTGGCAGTATTTCAAATTCATCTGTCTTTATTATACCCTACTACAAAGGAAACAAGAAACCTAAGTGTATCCATCCAGCAAGCAGTACCTTGGTCCTACAAAAGGGAGAGATAATTTACTGTAAAATGAACAAAGGGTGAAAAAAGCTGAACAGAGAAGCTGAATTGCATGGACAGGGAGAGAGAGCCTTTCACTTCAGCACTGCTCATTAGCATTATATAGAAAGCAGAGATGCTGGATTTCAACAGCATCTCTTCTGGTCTCATTTTCAACATTCTCATCTTCAGCATGTGTCTTCTGGTTCTCATAATTCAACCAGCAACATAATTCCTGGTCAAATAGAGCTCTCACTTGTTTCTTTTTAAATACAAGGACATGTACTAAAGGTTTTGAGGTGCTGTCAGGTAGTTTGTTGGTAAAGCAGTAATTGTACCAATTCCAGGGGGAGAAATGCACTCCTTTATTATTGTACTTTCATTCCTACGTGCCTAGCAGGGAGTGGTGGCATACACTGCAAAATTGGGAAAATATGATACTGCACATGATACTACTGCACATGACATCACAACAAAAGAAATGTGAAATAACATCAGCAATCAAATCTGCCTTTCAAGTCTTGGTTTTCAGAGGGTTCATCCCATCACAGAAGCACGAAGGAACTGGGTTTTTTCCAGAGCCTATGTTTTATTTATCTAAATAGTGTCCCATTGTGTACACTGTGTTTGTGAACTTCAGAGAATGATGAGCCCTTAGAGAGATGCATTTATACTACAGCCCTCCATCCCAAGAGGATGAGAGAGCTGTGCAGCTCTGGGTTTCATTACCCTTTGGCCCCTCTGCTCAGGCTGTGGTCATGAGGAACCAGAGAGGGAAAGCTATCCTGAGGAGACAGTTTTGAGATTAAATGTCTCTATTTTGTCACCGAGAAAGCTGCAGAGAGAAAATTAACTCATCTTTCTGAAACCCCAGTGGGACCCACTTTTCAGAGGGGAAGCTTCTTTCCAAGTGCTCCAAAAACAGGCCATGAAAGACAACTTGGGAACTGCCACAAGCCAACTGTTCAGTGTGGGCCTGTGGGTCAGGTTCACCCCGTGAGGTGCCTTCAGGCAATCTGCCTTCTTGGGCACAGGGACACGGGCACATGAAACACAGCTGCTCACAACTGTACAGAGCTCGGGCTCAGACTGTAACTGCAGCTACTCCATCCCTGTGCTGGTCACCTCCTCTGCTGGTGACACCTTGGGACTGCTGCAACCCATCCCAAACTGACGTCTGTCCCCGGCACAATGAACCACCCTGCAGAAAGCAAAGGAAATCCTGTTCCCCATCTCCTTTCTGAAACATGCACACAACTCAAATTATGTGGATTTGTTGATACAGTTTATCCTAATTTGTGTCATAACAGGAACAGGATCACAAAAAATCCTCACTTTGTCAGCTGCAGGGAGTGAAGAAACACAGGTCAAAAGGTGTGGCAATCAGAGGGAACAGTGTGGTTTGGGTTCTCACCAACCATGAGAACCCAAACCTCATTCTGCCTCATTTCTGTGGTACCTTGTAGGTAGACTTGTGCTTCACACATTCATAAATTAGCAAAAATACTTTTTGCCTACGACACCGCAAAGTTGGGTTTATGCTTATTCATGAAAAGTTTCAAACTACTCAGGGGAGAGAGGACCTGTGAACTAAACACAAACCACCAAACCCACCCAAACCACCAAACAGCAAGCACAGGGACAAGAATACCTCAAAAGCTCCAGTGCCAAAGAGCAATGTTTGGGGACTATCCTGAGCCGAAAAGTGACACTTGTGCACGCTCCAGACAGGAACCCAGCTGGGAGCCCTCACCAGGCAAACCTTGCCAAGAGGCACAAAACACAAAAACCTTTGCACCTTCCAGAAAACGAGCGAAACTCATAACCTATCCTCCGAGCTCGTGTCCTGCTCCTCACTTAGCAGGCAGCCCTGCCTCCTTTACCACTTGCAAGCACGAAAGAGTTAAGACGAACCTGGCACAAACTTTGCCGCGAGCTGAGCTCACAGCCTCCCTCTCCCTTCCCTCCTCGGCTGCTGCAGCGCCGGAGCTCTTTATTCCTCGGCTCCGCTCTGCCCGCTGCCGAGGGAGGGCACCGGCTGCTTCCACCCGAGCAGTGAAGCCCCTGGAGCGAAGGCTCCTCGCCCCTTCCGCTATTGCCTGCGGAGGAAGGACATCAGCAGTGATGCTGCTCTGTGACATCCCAGGGTAGGGATAAGAGCCATCGCTGCCAGCAAGCATGTGAGTGCAAGAGCAGAGGAGAAGGACGTGCACTATCCTGACTCCAGCTATAAGACAGCTAATCTTTGCTGCACAATTCCCACTAGCTGGAATGTGGGATGTTCCTAGACAAATCACCAGCAAGCTCCTGGTCTGAATCACGGACTCTCGTGCCTTGTCCCAGCACCACTGCCTGCTCTGAAAGGTAACTATGCTTTATTCCCTTCTCTCCCTGAGCACTCCCACAGCTCAGACACTCTCATAGCCTTCACTTCAGCATGAGAACAAAAAATACTGCCCACCACTAAAAGAAGAGATACCACTCTATCCCCCCACCACTTTCCTCTCCCTCAGATCCTCCCTGGAAAAAATGCAAACCGTGGATGGAACTGGTACTTTTGATGTTTTGCTTGCATTTCTTCAGTGCTGGTATTTTTCTGTAAGGGTGACCTAGACAGAACACACCTGGTACTGAGTGTTCAAAACTGTTCTGTACTTGCCAGCCAGTTCAGTTCACTTTAAATTAAGGGAAAGGGGAAGCTACACAAGATGTTGCTCTGTTTTGTCCCACTTACCTGTTTGTAAGAGTCGGAGTATCGTGTGGAAAAGCAAAAGAGAACTCAAAAAAGTTGCCTGCCCTTTCAGAGGTGCCGTGCTGGCAAGTGGCACTGACACCCAATGTGGGAGTAGAAGGAAGTGAGTGGGCAAGACAGGACATTTACTGCACTTGCAGGATCAGTTTGTACTCTCTGTCTGCACTGTTTTGGGGGAAAATCTTGCTTTCTCTCTGCTCCCCTGTGACCTACAAAGGGTGCAGACTACAGCCATGCAAGCTTCATAAAAACTGCAAACCTGAAGCTACCCACACCCTGAGAGCTGCAGTGAGGGGCTGGTAAATTCAGCACCCATTAAGTTTTGGCTGCTGAAATTCCTGTCTCAGGGACACACTCCGAGAAGAAACCTTTCTGTTCTTGTGTATGAGGCTTCTATTTTCATTGCAGATTGTTATTAAATGAAATATGTTGTGTTTGGGTTTTTTTAATCTCTAATTAAAAATAACAACAAACTGATAAAAAGAAGTGTCTGCTTGGAATCAGTCTGTACCCACTGAGCACCAGTGATCACTAATGGTGCCTGGCCCCTCAGAACTGGAGTATTGTCCAGCCAGAGAATGATTAAATCTTGATGAACAACTGAGATCAGAGGGAATGTGGGCTCTTGTTATGCTGCTCTGCTCTATAACAAACTTCCATTTAGTTCCTCTGCCCATGGACTTGAGGGCTTCTCATGGTAACCAGTGAGATTTTGCCTTCATAATCTGTCATACAGTTATAGTGCTGACCTGCTTCATACACAGTTTTTCAGAATTACTGTGTACCACTTATTTTTACATCACTTTGGTCTCTACAGTCTTCAAGACTCTATTCCTTAAAAGGGGTTGTGCAAAACTAAATGTACCAGATATCCAAAGAAATGTGCCAATGGGATAATTGGTAGATTGAAAAGCAAAAATCTTTGGGGTTGTCTGGAGCCACTGAATTATTTCTGGCTCATTTCTGGAAAAGATGCAGTTCATGTTACAGTTTTCAATAGTCTGAACAGTTGATTGCTCCTGACAAATCTATAGTTGCAATTAAGAAAAACCCCAAACTGTGCCAACTCCCCATTGTTAATACTTCTTACTATTAATCTGCTCCTTTCATCAATAAATGCCCAGCTGAGCTTTGCTAATTCAACATCTTGGTTTGTAGTAAATTACTGAACTTCAGACTAATGTCCTTAGCATTCTGCAGTCTAATTTTATGAAGCATGTAAAGCCATTAGACTCTCTGCTCCTTAAGGAGAGAAACTAGCTCTGGCTTTTGCTTTCAGGAACAGAGCAGATGGGATGGGCAAAGGCAGTGCTCTGTACTTTAACTCACACGAGTGTCAGATTGCAGACTGACTGCATTTCATGATCAACAGAGAAATCATACTGTAAGGACAGAGGTCTGAGTCAGCCAGTTACCTTCACACCCTCTATTTCCCACCTGGTGTACAGCATGAGAACATTCTTCATGGGGGAAGAATTTCCATTTGTGGATTTGAAGTGTGAAAATCACAGTTACTGCCCTGTGAGTGAGAGCAAAAGTGCCTGGCTGCCCCCCAGCCTTCACCTTCATGTCCCATGGCTCTGCATCAGCACAAAACCTGCTGCCACAATAACTGGCTCCACAGGGCTTGGGGTCAGCTCCCGGAGAAACACTAAGCAACCTTTTCCTCCCGTGCTTGCCCACACCCTCCTACACACAGCACAGCTCGGGATCCACTGCGCACGCAGGGGCTGCACAAGTCAGATCCCCAAGCTGTTGTTTCAATCAGCAGTTTGGCCCAGCTTATTACCAGGGAGGATCTGGTCCAATATTCCCTAAACGGGATCACTGTTCTCTCAGATGCTTTGGTACTGAAGAAGGTATTGTGGGAGCTGGAAGTTAAAGGGTAGACAAGCCTCCATGCCCCTTCTCCAAAAACTCAGCTCATCTGATGTTTCCCCATCACATGAGCCAAAGCTGGTCTGTCTTGCTTGTAATAAAAGCCTACAGATCAGCTCCTTGATGACTCCAGATTTCAACCACCTCTCTCTGAAGAACAGCAAGGTGTTGTTCCCATTGGTGCATAGGGAGAACGTAACCAAACATTGTCAATAAATCAGCTGTATTTTACAAACGGAAGGCTCATGAAAGTCAAAATGTTTTGCAATATGTCTTCAAGGTGAAAATTTAAATGTCAGAACTTCTATCACTTTGACCTAATGTTTCATTTTAATCTGACTAGCATAGTATAATACTATGTTAATATTACTCTGCTTACATCTCATGTAGGTGTATAGGGAGTGAACATTTTAAATTACTGCATCAGTTTGTTTCAGTGCTATCATTTTTGTTTCAGCTAAAACCAAGATTCTTATCAGAGCAGAACGTGATGCTTTTGGATGCACCATTTACAGTGACATTTCAGCATTTTTATTTTTTGTTTCCAGCTATAAGAATTGAAATTGCTAAAATGTTAAGATTCCTCCCATTTCTAGTAAGTTCTGCTGCCAAGAGGTGAGTGAAGTGTCATATCCTGCAGCAGTGTTGCTGCAGTGGGATAGGTAGGGCTCTGGATAGCTGCCAGGTGCATCTGGCCCCAGAAAAAAGGCTCCTGATAAACAATAAATGAGACACAGTGAAAAACACTGATTGGATTCGTATCTTCCCTTTCTCTGTGACATCTAATTCCATAGACTGTGGGGCCTTCTCTTACCCATAAGTAATGTGAGTGTTACCAGAGGAGACCTTAACAATTAGATGGGCATGATCTTGTTCTAAAGTTAAATACCCAGTGCTTCTCCTGATTTCAGTGTCTCACAGGAGCATGATAAGGGGGTTCTTATCTATTTGTTCTAAAGATACCACATATAGACTAAGCTATTTTGGTACCTGGCTTCATTTCTCTCTCTCTCTCATTTTTTTTCATTTTAGAAAGCTGAATTTTTGACTGTTTGTAATGAGGAACTCAAAACTCCATGCTCTTTAAGCAAAGATCATTAGCCCAAGATTAGGAGAGAAGACATCCCTCAGCAATCTGGCAAAGCAGAAAACAACCCTCCCCAGCTCACACAAGGATAAACCACCTGCTGTGGGAGAAGGTGGCAGAAAGCTCATTGTGCAATTTGTTTGGAAAACAACACCAAAGCTGTGCAAACCTTTGCAGCTCAGTTTGAGAGAAGGACCAAAGCTTTTCACCTGCCAAAGAACCTGACCTACCAAAAGAAGGACCAAAATATTTTTAGCACAAAATAAAAGCCAGGGGGAAGTGTAGAACACGAGTCTAATGCTTGTTATCATTGTTGACAGCAACTTGCAAAATGGTTTGCAAAGTCCTGTCCCGTGCAGTGTGAACCAGCAGCCTTGACACCAAGAGGATGGAGCACCTCTTGCTGAAGCCATCGTGACATCTGTCCTAAGTTGCCTCTCCTGACATCCTTTGTGAGTCTGGTGAGGGAAGACGGGAAATGGAAGGTATATAGGGAAAATGGACCAAAGCTGACTAACCCCCAGGCCCCAGAGAGCAATGACTGAGACCTATTTAAAATCCCGTGGAAACCTGACTGGCCGTGCCCACCTTCCCACTCTGGCTACCCAAGCAGACACGACAGCAGATAAATATGCCGGCCTCTACGTGTACGTGGGGTTGTTCCTAACGCTCCTGGCTATCCTTCTCATCCTGCTTTTCTCCATGCTCCTGCGCCTGAAGCACGTTGTTTCCCCGGTCTCCGTGTCTCCAGAGGGCACTGAGAACGCCCAGCAGTTCACAGATGTGGAAATGCACAGCAGGATCCCAGCCACATAGAGACCACAAAGCAAGGAGGAGGGTTCTGTGCTTGTGAAACGTGTTTTGTTCAGCAAAACGTGGTGGAAAGAATCTGTGGCTGCCTGTTGAGCCCCATAACTTGTTGCACAACCATCACTAGCAGCACAGAGCAGCTGGGAAGTGTCGTGACTCTCAAGCTGTTAACACTACAGCTAACCTGTGTGCAACACCCTCAATCAAATTTACATTACAGAAACCTGCTGCTGTCAGGACACACTCATAGCCCTCTAAAAACCTTGCAGAAATCATGAAGACCACAATAATAACAGCCAAAAACCCAGAGAGACATATAGCAGAATGTGTCTTGGAGTCTGTACTTGCTGACACCTCTCTCTGCCCTTAAATATCTAGCTTGTGAAAGGAGTTGAATGAACAAAGTTGAGTTGTGTAAGTGGGAAGAACCCACAGGGCACACACAGAAATTATCAGTGGCTTGAATATTCTCAGGCATTTCTCCCATTCAAGAAGGAGAACTTTAAATTGCTTTTTTTCCACTGAAATGGCAATTACACAATGGAGTTTTGGAAGTATACAAATGTTTCATCACCTGCTGGAACTACTGCTTTTTGACACTAAAAGCCATACAGTGAATAGTTGCATGCTAGATATCAAAAA
>NW_016690182.1:13700565-13809108 GCF_001604755.1 Lepidothrix coronata
AGAACTTTAAAAGAGGAAAGAAAATAAAGCCAAAATTTAAGCAAGGTTTAAAGTAAAAAGAAAGCATCAGCAGGAAATGAGCAGCAGGAGAGAAAAAATGTTAAGACACTCTACCTCTTCCTTTGTTCTTCGTCACATTAACTGAGCTGAATACAAACATGTTTCTGCCTTTCAGCTTCCCCAGTAACACTCAGTAATTAAAATGCAATGTAATATTTTGGAGTTAAATGGACACCACTCTCCTAACAGACTTAAGTTCATAATAACATGTTGTTTCAGATCCATATTGGGTTTTCTTCCTCAAAAGACAGACCAGTTCTTCCAAAGCTCTTTCATTTGTTTGCCTCCAAATAACGCTGAGGAAATGCCAGGGCCTGGCACTGCAATCATGAATAACGTGAACAACTCTGGACAAAGACTAAGAGGGAATATGCAAATGGAAAGTAAACTCACTGAGCACTAAAAAATAGGATTGCATTCAAATATCCTGGTGGAATTTCCTGGAGGAAAGAAATGTTTACTTACATTTATGAAGCAACAATCTGATCCAGTCTTCTTACCTATGACTGATGTTGAGAGAGGTAGGCTTTGCTTCTGTATACGGGAAAGATGGAATCAGATATAGGATATTTGATGGTATATGAGATATCCCACTGGTCCTGGGAGCACCACTTCTTCTTACAGAAAAAACTTGAGTGAGATTGTTTCAGCTACATCTCTAAAGGGCAGAAATTTTACACAGCTTATCCTCTTTATTACAATCTCATTCTAGTTCAGCAATAAACCCCCCTGGATGCTTTCCACATGTATATACACTTATCTGCTAATTCTTGTCTCTCCAAGGGCTTGGAAAGTGTAAACACCTGACACAAAACCAGTGTAAAATTAAGGAAGACACTGACTGTCACATGGACTTGTGACAGTAACACAAATCTGTCTCTCAAATGCTTTGTGTACGACAGGTTCTTTGTTTACCTTTAGAGGTCTGTACATGGTGAGCTGTTTGGACTGGGAATATGGCTTTCACAGCTGACTCTGTGTGGGGGGAGCAGAATGACAAGTAACATCCACACTGGACACACTTGGTCCTTGGGCAGGACTAGTGTTATTTCTCACTGATGTATGTAGTATGAAACTATTTAAAATTTGCTTCCTTATATTGATTAAGTCCCTTTACACTCCATTAATCCCCACATAAATTGGTTTAATCTGTGAATCATAGAATCACTGAATGGTTTGGGTTAGAAGGGACCTTAAAGCTCATCTTGTTCCACCCCCTGCCATGAGCAGGGACACCTTCCACTAGCCCAGGTTGCTCTGAGCCCCATCCAACCTGGCCTTGGACAGTGAACTAGAACAGTGGCTGTGTAAGGGAATTCAGCAAACAACACACTCACAGCAGTATCTCCTCATGCCATGCTTGACTGTGTTTCCCTGCAAAACTGGCAGGAGACAGGCTGCCCTCCACTTTCCTGCCATGGGGACAATACTGGGCAGAGTGGTGCCTTCACACACCATCTGAAGATTGGCTCCTCAAGGAGTGCTACTCTCAGAACTGCACAAGAGCCAGAATTTTTTGTGATGATCTGGATATCAATCCAATGAAGACAGAGGGTTACCAAGTTAGTCAGTGACATTTAAATTTAACAAAAAACCTATGCAGATCAAGTTGGCTTGGTATGTGTCACTCATTGAGCCATCATAAGGCAGCCTAGCCCAGCCTCAACATCTGACTTGCTCTCTAAAACTTTTCTATTTTCTTGACATGCCATTCAAAAGCTACAACTTACCTAGACTATAAATGTTCTAATACACTAAATCAGCAACTAAACCACATTAGCCTTCCAGCACAACTATCTGTAGAAAAGCCTTGTATCCAAGAGGCTGCAGGACAGACAGCTTTAATTGACAGACTTTTATTGACATAAAATCTCAGATCTACTAATGAAAAATGACATTATCAGAATCCGAGCCAGAACCCAAACTCTGATTGCTCTGATCTCAGCCAAAATGCCCCCCAAGACAGGTGTCAAGACTGAGCTTCTTTCCTTCACACTAAAGAATGTTACTTCAGAAAAGTCTTACATTTTAAAACTTATTCAGTAAATATATTGTAAATAAATGAGCAATCACTTTATATATCATTACATTATACCAGATACCATCTTTGGGCAGACTGTGTATTGCTATATGATACTGTTATGGAAGGTACTGTATCTTCTAATAAAAAAATGACAAGTTTTCCTTTCTATAGCTTCATTTCACACAAAGTATCTGTCCCACTTGACACTTCTACACACCAAGTGGCACTTAAGAGTGCCTCTGTACAATGCCAGGAGATTTCAAAACCTTTCCTACTGAGAAAGAGAAGAATGCCTTTCCCCCTTTTCATTCTCATTTGTAATGTCCCAGATCCGAGGGGTGTCTCTGAGAAAAGACTGGATCTTGGACAACTGCAGGCCCCACATCCAAACCCTTCCCCTTCAGCAGTCTGTTTCCTTCCCACTTGTCCCTCTGCTACAGAAAATGAGCTTACAAAAATAAAGAGGCATACTCTGTCAGTGGTGAGTCATTGACTGCTCTGCACTATTCCCACCTGTGGATCTGAAAGACCAGCTCACATGCAGAAACAGGCTCAGGTGGTACCACTATTTCAAATTAGTTGGCCACAGGAGGTGTCTGTGCAAGAAGACCCCCCATCAGTCTGTGTAAGCAGCACCTGAAGTGGAACAGTTTGCCCCCATCTTTACTCTCATCTGAGGCACTGGACACAGACAGGACTGTGGAGTACATTCCTCACCTCCTCCACTCCCTGCTGCGGGGGAGGACAGCCACCTGTTGTTCTGAACAGCAGCAAAACCCCCGGGCATCGGCGGGCCTTGGGGGTGGGACTGCAGGGCCAGAGTAAGCCTACAGTCATCAAACACCATCGCCCCCAAATCTTCCAGGGGATTCAGTCTGGGAGGTGTCAGGTGTATGGTGTAACTCCCCACACCACAGAAATCCCACAGGATTAATGCTAGGGTATTCTCATCCACGATTTCCATCCACATCCGTGAATTTTCTGCATTAACAAGCCTTTAAGTATTATGCAGAAAGGGTTGATATGTAGAATATGTTTCTCCTCTGTGTCAGAATATATAAACATAAACATTTATCTTCATATCCTCACAGGGCTGCAGAATAAAACACAATTTTGCAAACAACGTGACTAAGCAGAGGATCAAACTTGAGCTTCCCAAAGGACCTTTTTTGATATTACTTGAAAAAGAAACAAAAAATGTTTGAAACTCAAAAATTATGTGAAGTCACACATCCATTTAACTGTCAGCATTAATGACAACTTAGTTGTTTGCCCTGTCTTCACTAGGAACAGAAATAAGTCCTTCCCCTGCAGTCACTGATGTGGTAATTGCTCATGAGGTAAGATCCCGTGTCAGTGCAGACAGCCAGCTGTAGATTTAAGCAGGTGAGCAGCTCAGGACAGATGCAGACAACTCCTCTGCTGACAGGTAATGCTACAAGTCACATTATTTGCTACAGATTAGGTGGCAAATTGGGTGAGACTGTGGAATGACTGTACTTCTTTTCAAAGAAGGTATATCTTTGGGGTGTATCCACACAATTCTGGTATGGACAGGAAGTTTGTTGACAGTCCTGTTTATTCATGTGCCCTGTGAAAACATGTGCAGTTGTACAGTGACATGTGTGACTGAAAGTTCAGATGTAGACATATCTGAAAAGGGGTATTTTCTTGGCACATGAGCTGTCAACTCAATTGTTGACATTTTAATAGAAAAATAAACCTAGAGATGGTGAAGTCTGCTTGGACTCAGTGGGGTCAAAAAAAGACTACACAGAATGTTAAGTAAAAAGAATCCAAATACTTGTGGATTGGGGAAGATATTATTTTTAGCTAGTGTTCCTGACACATATTTCACGTTTGTTCACAAAAAGGAACTGCATGTTATACACTCCATCTGCCAAAAGCCTAGCCCCATAAAGGCCTCTGAAATATTTACCATCATCAAGCTTTTACAGAAGGTTGTGAAGTTCCAGCATGAACAAGAGCAGTCTTTGACTCCCAGTGTTCATTCTGGGGGCACAAATATCAAAGAAAAACACAATGGTAAGTTGGTTCCTTTGTACACTTGCTCTCTAGAATGTGTTATGAAAATTTCCTCCTCAGTCCTTTCATTATCGAGAACAGTTAAAGTATCATCTAAGACAACTGATGTCAAGTGTGAAAAATAAACTGAATTTGAATTTTGATGGACTGGATTTTTCAGAATTTCTTCAGCTGAAGACAAAAAGAATCTGTCCAGCTGTAGATAAAAGCTAAGTTGTAAAAGCAGATCTAAATGCAAGAGGGAAAGTAAGGTCTGTTGCAAGTCATATGTAATTAATAAATCACCCCCTCCTTATACTCCCACCTCCATTTCATGTCTATGTAAACCTGTCAGCAGGGAAACAAATGATGAATAATTCAGAAGACTATTCCCTCCTTCCTTCTCCTCTTGATTTATTAACCCATTTTTAAAGTATAATTTGATCAAGCTAATAGCCACAGACTTCCTGAACTGACTCTCTGAGCATTAATTCTGTCTGCATGGTCATAGTCCTACTCTTACAGTCCCATTTAACAGCAATGGATTAAGAGACAACAAAAGGCACCTGAAAGCCAAATGAGAGCTCAGCCACTCTTTGACTCTTGAAATCTGTTCTCTGCAAGCAAGAAATTTATCTTATTTATTCTGGGCTGTTGTCTGGAAGCTCCTTCCTCTTCAAGTCCTGGAACACTTGTACCACAATAGCTACTGGATGAAGTTTATTTATGTAGCTTTATGAAAAAACCCCACATAGCTACCAACAACACTGAAGATCAGTAGGACCTGTCTGAGAGATTTATATGTACCCCATATGTGTGAGCAAACAATAGGCAAACGAGCTCTTCCCTAAAATGCAGGGGACACTGGGAAGCAAACTAGCCTTGAGCTTCCCTTTGAACTGCGTGGGCAAGCAGGAGCTGCACTGAGGCCCTTTACAGGACAACACAACCCCAGAAGTTGGATTTGAGTGTATCACAGGCTTTGGCATCCTCCACCTTCCCACTGTTATTGCCACGTCCCTTAAACATCTTCCCATACAGAACCCTGTCTTTGGACCAGAATTCACAAGTGGGTGTTTCCAGTTTAGTTTTGCTTTAGCAATCCTAATTCAAACTAATTCACGTTCAAGCAGTTAATGTGAGCACTTTTTATAATGGCACTCCACAATCTTTAGGTTATTAGGACTTGTCTGAATAGCTGTGGCATTGACTAGATCGTATTGTCCCAGGAAGCCCAGATCTGGGCCAGTGTGAAGTTGCTGCAATATACTCAGTGGCAAATTTTACAGCTTGTCACAACAGACTCAGACTGATGTGGGTTTGCAGTTGTTCGCAAATTTTTCACGCTTTCACACCTCGAGAAAGCTCTAAACAGCCCTCTAGGCACTGACTCTGTCAGGGTGTGCAGTCTGGGTGGTAGCACCATACCAGTTTGCACTTTATGCTGGCATCGAGTGTGGAAGAAATGTGACTTGCTGGTGTTGTACACACCCAACAAAACAGAGGAAGGAGGGAAGCATTCTGAATGCACCAGGTTTTGACTGATGCTGTGCTGGATTTCAAAGCTGTTTATTGTTCCAGAGCACAACCAGCCCTGAGAGGGACAGCTAACAGGTACCTACAGCATGGCAACATTCTCCATGTGCCCACCTGCAAGCTACTCAGGAAGAAACAGACCACTGGGATCAGAATGCTGAGGCTGCTTTTCCTTTGACTTTTGCTTGTAACTATCCACCAATTTACTATAAACACACCATTGTCCTGCTGATCTGCTATTCTCAGATGAATATATAATTTGCTGCACAGCAATTTGGGAAAGATATGCTGATAGAATAAGTATATACTTAGCCTAGGTGAGATTTTGTTCTATTTTCTACTTTTCCAATTAATTTTGTCTGGCTTAGAATTCTTAAAACATCCATAAATAGATACTGCTTCAGTGTCTTCAAGGCCCACGCTGGACAACAGCAATAGCAAAGAGATTAGGAAAAGTTTATTATGTTTTGAGGTAGTGAGATGTCTTGAGAGCCTTTCTCTGGAAAGCTGCCTTCCATATCCATGAGCAAGTCACAGTTCAGACACAATGCTTGGACATAACACCTTTAAATTTGGTGTCCTGCCACTTAAAAGCCTTTGTATTTTATGAATACTGATTAGTTCAGCATCACTGCCTCTTTTTTTTTTCCCCTCCTACTGAGGAAACTTAAGAACACAGGAATTACTCACACCTCAAGAGCAGAGGACAGAGATACTCCTAGTGAAAACTCTGGGTCAGAGTATCCAGTTTATGCAAGCACACAAGTATCCATGACAGAGAACTGTGATCCACACAGCAGGCATGCGAGGCCAGAGGAGGTCTGTTGTGGATATATGTGTGATGAGCTTTGTCTTAGTGTATGTGCAGCTGAAACAGAAAACAGGTAGAAGAGCCACACAGGAAATCACAGGAATGAATCCCAGCAGAGTGCCAGTGATGTTCATGGAGACCAGCTGCATCTCAGACAGAAAAGTCCAGAAGAGTGGGACCCCTATGAGAACTGTATCAGAGCTTTCTCAGTGCATGCTTATCTCTGAATTCCAAAACAGACAGGTACTTGCTCACAACAGCAAATATCCTATGGGAGAGAGGAAATGAAGGAGGAACGTTCAATTAATAAAGCTCAAAACTCAACACTTTACAAGAATTAATAAAGTTTTGTTTTCTGTAATAACAGATAACAGCTCACCATAATTTGAACAGTTCCAAGAAAAGGCTCACTAAATTGAAATTCAGGCTACTGAATGACAAGCTGTAAGGTGCTTCCGTTCTAACAGGCTACTCAAAGAGGTCAGTGAAGTAGGGGATTGATCTTACATGGAATACAGTAATACTCAGAAGGAATTAGGAACGCCATTAGCAGAAGATACCATAAGCACTTCAGCTTCATGTCAGGCTAAAATCTCAATACCTCATTGTCTCAGTTTAACATGATTACAGCTTAGAAATTAAGAAATTTCAGGTGGAAGTGTGGAAAAGAACAGCTCTTTATTAACAAAATCCGAATAAACAACAAATGGTGCAATCAAAACGTTCAGAAGAAATAAAGTTCCAATTCCCCAGGTGGAAGGAGAAACCCACGGCAACCTGGGGAGGGGGGGGGAGAGGGGAGAGGGGAAAAGGCTGAAGGCAAACTGTTCGGCAGCTCAGCAGCTGCTCGCTGTTGTTCGTGAGCGGCCCGTGGCTTCGCAGCCAGCAATGAAAGAGTCCTTTTTCCACAGGCACAGTCCCGAGGGCAGAATACCTCGCCCAGGTATTCTGACCCACCTCAGGTCGGTCTCTGTCTCTCAGTCGTCCTCCACGAGGTTTCCGGGGGGGAAAATCTTCCCCTCCGAAAAAAAAAAAAAAGGAGGCGGCCGCAACCGGGCTCCCGCTCTGTCCGGTCGGTGGACAGACCAACCCCTCCGCACAAAGGACTCCCGAGGCGTGGCCC
Organism: Lepidothrix coronata; assembly: GCF_001604755.1. Taxonomy (NCBI): domain Eukaryota; kingdom Metazoa; phylum Chordata; class Aves; order Passeriformes; family Pipridae; genus Lepidothrix; species Lepidothrix coronata. Next base: position 13,708,144 of record NW_016690182.1, read on the forward strand.
CGGCCCGCTCTTTTTGGGGAACCTCTCCCTGCCCCCCGCTCCCGCACTGCCCTCTCCTGACTCCCCCATCCCGGGAGAAACGGGGAGGGAGACACTGGGGGCAAAAAATTCCAACATCTCTTTTCAAACCTAGGAAGGACACTCATGATGGCTAAATGGCAACAAAATATTGATGTCGAGGTTTCTAAGGAACTTAGAATGAAAGGTATTGCCTGGGTGTTAGAACTGTCACGTGCAGTCACAAAGCCAGCAACCCACTTCAAAATGAGAAGCTTTTGCTATACTGGCATCGCTCACAGAACCATCACCTTCTCCAAGAAATCGGGTGGTGCTGTGTCAGCCTCAAAGGCAAAGGCACTGGCAGAATCACTTGCTCTCTTACTGTAGTAGAGCTGACCTTTGTGGTGCAGTGCTTAGATTTTACCATCACCTGCCATAAGGTTCCCCACAATTAGCTGCACTCACCTTTACAGGGATAAACCAGGCTTGGATCGGATGGGAAGGAACAGTGTGATTGCAGAGGCCAGTTATTTCTCAGTTCTTACTCTAGAGCCACGTGGCCCCTCGCAGCAGGCAACAGACTGAGAAACCAGCAACAGCCAAAGCAAATGCCAGAGTCAGTGCTGCACTGCCAGCCAGAGACTTCTGAATGCACACAGGCAGAATCTGCTCTGAAAAGTCTCTTTCAACAAGCAGTTCCTTCCACTGATGTGAGGTACAGCAAAGGCAGCTTGGCTGTGCCCTGTTTGCCTCTGGGCATGTTCCACGTGCTGCTCCTTTCCCTTTGTGTATCAGTGTCAACCACTCACAAAAGAACACAAGAAACTGATACAAAGAATTATCTAAATCAAATCTTTACATTCAATTTAAAGGTAAAGTAAGGAGGAACAAACCGGCTTTTTCTGGACTGTTAGTGCATGGTTTGACTTCAGTGTTACTGAGGCAGGAAAACCTGGTAATTGCAAGGTTTTGTCTGTTTAACAGAGATTTTGTCTTTCTGGGTGTATAAATTGTCAATTGTTTCCTTCAAGAAAAGACAAACATGACAAACAAACCTCTCCACAGCCAGAAGGCCGTGAGAGCTGCTGTCTCTCAGGTGATTAGATCCAGCTATACCAGGTTTTCACTTCCCAAGGTATCATCTTTCAGCAGTAATCACCACTTGGTTTTGTTTTTTTTTTTAGTAGACCTGTCTGCAAATAAACACAGTCTTCCCCTAGGGAAGGCTGTTTATTCTTTCTTGTAAGCGAGTCTGAAAGATCTTTCATTCAGTGTAATGAAGTATAAAAGTGTATGTCATTCCACTGAATGAAAATCAGAGTTTGGACTCAGTTTCACCAGACAGCTGGGGAAGGCACATTTTAGGCAATTTCAATGTTAAACACTGCCTCTTTATTTAATATTGCTGGTTTTAAACTCATAAGAGAACACCAGGCAAAATAAACTACAGCCCAGTGCTATGTGTATGTGGGGTTATTTCATCCCTGAGTGACCATAGCATACTTCTTTGCCATTCTCATCTACAACCATTCTCTGTTGTGCTGAAGAAGCCTTGCAGCTCTTCTCTCTGTTGACTTATTTTGTCACTCAGTAGTCTTTGGAACAACCCTCAGCAGAGCAGCTTAACGAGCTATCTCAGTTTTGCAGAAATCCAATCAAATCAATGCTGGAGCTTGGTCTGAGGAAAAGAACTGGGAGTGAGGAAACCAGAGGTTTGTCCCTTTTTGATCACAGGCAAACCAGTTTGTGATGTAACATGCCTGGGGACAGAAACTACTTGTCTCATTGTCTCAGAATTTCTTAGGAGCATAGGAGAACATGTTTTCAGCCATTTTCTTCCCAAGTCCAACATTACTCCTTGAATGTTATGTCAAGAAATCCATCAGCAATCAATAGCTGGTAATGTTTAGGCATAGACCAGTCATTATATTTAGTACAAGCCTAGATAAAGTATGAGAAGAATTTATACAAACTACCTCATATTCCTTCTTTGTCTCCCAGGGTAGTCCTTCATATTTTTCTGTGGTTTTGTTTTGTTTCTATTTTTCTGTGGTAAGTGGCTGGCACAGCCTCTCTTTATCTATTGTGAAATGCATTATCATTAGAGTTCTTTCAGATTTTTAGCATTTCTAGAGGGAATTAGTTCTTTAGAGAAGAAGGGTTTTCTCCATTGTGGGATTCATACCATAATTAGACAAAATGATGGGCTAAGTCCCAGTGGAAAAAATGCACTGTAACTGGTGTTCATTTTTATTACATAAACCCATGGAGATCATGCTGATTCCTCCCATTGCAGCCACTTCTGAGGCATAGGGTATATCATTATTATCTGGCACCCACAAGTATCCTCAAGACTTTATCCATCTAACTCTGACATGAAACTCCTTTTTCTGAGAAAAATAAAACACCCCACAGAACATTTAAGATCAGTGGCATCTGCATTGCCCAGTCTCAGAAGCAACAGATTACAGCCAGCCATGCTTGCCTCATGTTCCTTGTTCAGGCAGCCTTGAATGCAGGAAAGGGACACTTGGCATGGCACAAATCCTACTTCATATGTCAAAGCAAGGCACATGAAAGAATTTTTTCCAGCCTGCACAGTACCTAGGGCAAGGAAACAGCTAATTACAATCACAGAACATAGGTACCAACCCCCAGGTACAGATGTTATTGAGTACAAGCAATATGTGACCTGATTTTGTGGAAAATAAAAATATTTAAATGGGTTTATTGTAGCCAAAAAATAATTAATGAGGAGAGGGGTTATTAAGAATTGACCAAATATTTGTAATTCATTTTTAGATGAAAAATACCAGTCTCACAAATTTTTGCTATTACCTTGCTGATTTCAAAAATACAGGATGTTCACAATTAAGCCAAGTCATATCAACCACAAATACACTTTTATTGAGGAACAAAACAGCACTCTGTGTATATGCAACTCTTCTAGCTAATTAGCACCTTGGGGTAGGTGGTTCATAAACAGAAAACAGTAAGGGACCAATATATCCCAGCAGTACCCTGTGTAATACCAGTCTCAGAATCAATGAAGATTTTACCTGAATCCTCACCAAGTCACTGCCTCACAAAATAAAAAATAAAATTTCAGGTTCAGAGAAACCAAAGGTCTCTTTTTGTGATGACAGAAATCTAAGGCCCTGGGGGGAAATGGGACACTCTGCTTCAGAAGACATTTCCTTTTGATCTTAGACATGAATCATTTCTTCAATATCAAAGCTCATTACATTCAGAAAAATTAATTTATTTTACCAGTTATGCCAAAAGTGTCAACGTGTAACTGTGAGTGCTGCCTGGCAATTATATCCCTTTGATAAGGGACAGAAAAGGAATATTAACTGCTTCCTGGCAAAGACATTGGGTCTAGTTTGATAGTAACCTGATGCTGTTCTACGTGGTGGTGGCCCAGCAGCCTGCAAGTGTCCTCAGTCCAATTTCTGATGGCCAACTGCCCACACCCCCACTGAATGCCTGGAGCCAGTACCAAAGGGATTAGAGACACACCATGCTGTGAAGTGTGAAGAATTTCTCAGTCTTCATCGTCCTCCCTCCCCAGCAAGACAAGGAAAGCTCAGCTGTCTATTCACCTGCCATGCTTCACCTCACTTTTGGATTGATTAAAGGCCTCAGGCTACCCTCGACTACCAGCCCAATCTGTGATACACTTAAAAATCAGACAAACCAAGGACTGATTTAACCATGAATCACCATTTTAAGGTGGCACAGCGACAAGAACAGTGCTTTCTAGTGTGCTGCTAACAGGAAACGTTGGTACACAAAGTCTTATTTAAATGAATGCCCACATTTAGTATCTGAACAGCTCTTACTTTCATCAGAGAAAGGGAAAGGTGAAGTTACTGTGGATGGAAGTAAAGGTGGCCATGCATAAGTGTGCTACAGGGTGAAGGAAACAGGACTATCCTGAGTTCAGTTTTTTCTAGGGACAAGATAATGTGAAATTCATCACATAATATTAACCTTCCAGGTTTGCCTCTGCATGAAATGATTCTAGCATTTCTGGTGATAAAAAGAAGGCCATAACCAGGAAATGCACACAAAGATGTTTCTGGTATTGATTCTTCTCAGTATATGCTATCTATCATGCAAACAAAAAAACTGGTGGCCTAGATCTGTTAAAGAACCTCAAAGTTGAGCTCAGTGGTTTTGGAAGTATCTAGTGGCTACTTTGATCCCTAATGTGCAGTGGAAACTAGACTGCTTGTAAATAATAAGCTGGCTATTATCTTACTAGCACAAACAAAAAGGAGAAATTAATCCCATCTCTGTCACTGCTATTAGCACCCCTACAGCTGTTCCAAAATCTTGGGAATGATGCAGAGGGCACGGTTCCTCTGAACAAGACTTGCTGGCAATAGGCAGGTTCAGGGCATGTGATATCACTCATCTTTCAGACCTTGTGCAGATCTGTGTTGGACATCGCCTGTTGATCGGCTGGGAGGTGAACCTCATTTGCCTTCACTGTTTCACTTTGGGTTTTTGACACAGCTCGAGAAGAAAAGACAAGCACTGCAAGTGGGAAGATGCTAATGCTACACAGAAAAGGTGGAGCACAATGTAGCCTGCAGGCTGGGTGCCTTTTGAACCCGTCACTGCCACGTATGTGGGCAGCCCTCTCCTGGTACGAATGCCACTGGTCACATCTGCCCCACACCCCTGCCCCACTCTTTGCTTTGCTGGCAGAATCAGAGCAGCTTTTCATTAATTGTAGGGCACATGCCAGTGGTCCTCATACTTCCAAAATCCATTAAATTCCAAATTTAATCAGAGGACGGACGTAGGTGTCCCTGAATACTTCTGAAGAGCAATTCAAACTGCCTAAATAAGCTGCTGCTGAGAGCCAGCTACTGGAGAACTCCAGGCAAGTGGACAGAGGTGAAATTTAGACTGAGTTCACCTCCCTACCTATTTTTATGCTGCATGGTAAAGAGAGATATTTGCATATACTTGTATAATTGGGACTGGCTGGGAAAAGGAACTCGGCTCACTCGGAGCTCCTTCCTAAAGACCTACAACTGTTGATTTACTTGAGCATAATATTGTAATTTCCTTCAAAAATGCACATCAAAAAGAATAACTGAAATATAAATCCCATCGCAGTGACTGTAAAAATGCACACAAGGCACCACAGGATTTGACTACGTGCACCAGCACAAGCTTCCTTCAGAGAACAAAGCTCAACTGATTTCGGCAAGGCTGGTTTGCTTGGATGAAAATGAATTTTTAATAGATTTGCTTGTTAGAGGGATTATGCAGGAATATGAAATGGCAGGGTGTTCACACGGTGGACTGCTGTGAAGATGTTTGCTGGTGGCTAGGAGGCAGGAATCGTGGAGTGCATTTTCCACCAAAAGCAAGGAGTAGTGCCAGGCTGTCATGGGCAGAGGCTCCCTGGGGAGCTGAGGGGACCAGCTGCCAGAAGACATCACCATATTGAGCCTTCACAGCCAGGATAACACTCTTTGAGACAGACCTCAGATTCCCTCCTAATCTGCATATGGCCTGGTTTGCACAACTCTTCAAAATATTTCCTTTACAATCTCCCAAAAATCCCAAACACTACTGGAAATTACCAGCTTTAAGAAATGATATGAAGCCCATTTTCTGATTTTTTTATGCAAGCATTTTACCCTTGGCAGAAACCCAGCAGAGGCATCAAGCATCAGTAAGGAGCCAGCTCAAGGACTGAGTCACAGTCCTCGTAACAAGGATTGAAACAGCACAGGTTCTATATCCCACTGTAGGGGTGACCTCCTGCTTCACAGGCAGGACAAAGACCAGCATAAATGGTCTTTCAGAAATGAGTAAGCTCTGAGCTTCTGGAAGCCAGGTCTCAATGAATCATTAACGTTGTTTAAACACAGAGCAAAACAGGAGTAACAAACAGATACATAGTTATAGATATATAACAGATATTATTTATGAGTTTGTCTTCAGGGCCTTAAGAGTCAGTGAGTTATCTTCTCCGTCTCCTCTTCAGAAGCATAAGGCCTTAAAAGTCATGATTACATAATTCCAGAACCAGGGGCTTCAAGGCACACCATCAATTATGGCAAAATTCAGAAAAATCCATAAGATCATGGACACTCATTCTAGCCACAGCCTCCCCTTCCACTTCAAACATGTAATATTTATTCAGCAGTTCCTCCATGCTGCTTCAGCACCTGTATTCTGCCAGTCAGTCCTGAGGAGGAGGTGAACCAACATACCCTTCGCTGTCTCCAGTCAGTCTGAGCCTTTGTATCTGTCAGCTACCTGACAGTCCAACTGCCAGATAACAAACCCACAAAGAGACAATTCGAAGGATGAAGAAATGTTGCAATGAGATATTTCAAAGATATTTACATTTGCCTGATGAATGCTTCTCTGTTATTTACCCAGTAAATATTTTTACTTCAAGCATCTCTGAATCATCGTAACATGAGGGAGTAATTCCCCAAAATATCCTCCATCTGATTTTCACAGCTCCCTACAGTAACAGAAATATCAACCCTCATAGGTGCCACACTACATCTAAATGAGAGAGAAAAAGGAAGCAAACATTTTTTTCAGTTCAAATTTATATAAAGCCAATCAGAAAGACTAACTTACTTTGTTTTGCACATTCATCAACATATTACAAGTACCAAAGTATAATGTAAATTTAGTGTCAAGAAATCTAGTTGCTCTCCTGAGCCTCATGTCATCCACTGCACCATTATATCACAAGCCAAATGGAGAATCTGTGCACAAAATTTAAGGGATACAAAGGAAAGACAATAACTAGCCAGTCACTGGTTTTTTTTTTCCTTCCAAGAAAATCAGACTTTGTAGGCTTAGAGATCTGCCTGTCTTCCTGTTGGTATATATTTTTAAGATTAATTTTTTTATACAGTCTGCAGCCCATGCATTTCAGTGGTGCCAGAGTTTTATTGTGACAGTTGTTAGTCTTTAAAACTTCAAGAGCAAACTGAAGGCAGCATGTAGTTTTCAGAAACCAAGATGTGAACCAACTAGTTTATTTTCACACATTTTCCTACTCCTTAATAATGTAATTATAGAGCTTTCAGGGCAAACTGTGGCAAGCTGAGCTGAATATAAAGCAACAGTGCTCAAAACTGAGCCATCCAGAAACATTTCAAATAATGGCTAAGGAGAAGAGGGGAGGGATAAATAATTTCTCTCTTGACAAAAACTGGCTTGCACTCCAGCCACCTTTGCTTTCTTGCCCAGATGTTGCCACAGGAAGGAAATAACAGAATATAAATTGTGCCATATAAAGCACAGATGGGAGCAAGCTCTCACAAGAACATATCTTCTCTTTCAGCCCTTTCCTAGCCTCTCCCCAGGGTCCTGGACTAATGATGTCAGATTGAGTCCATATTTCTGGAACATCCCTGATAATATCCCACACGCATAGCTTGGAGAGAAACAATTGGCACTGCAAAGAGAGACTGTCCAGCCCAAGCAGGGCCCAGTTCCCACGACGTTTGTCCCAAAGGCAGTGGGGACTCAGCCTGAGCCTCACGGCTCAGAGAAAATGGTTGCAGCTACCAATGGTTATGAAGGGGTTCAAGCATTTAAACCAGTCTAAATCCAAGGTGCCCCAACCCTGCTTCCTCCCCTGGGTTAGCTGTGCTGCTTGTGCAACTCAGGGAACTGATCCATCTGCAAACAGACCACTGTCAGATCAGTTCTCTGAACTGGATCACTGTGCAGTTGTACGAGTACCTGGAGGAACACAGGGCAGGGGGAGCAATGAAACAAGGCATAGCAGCAAACCTGGATTACATGATCTCTATCTGCCTTAAAACTGTACGGGATCAGCTCCAAGTACCTCATCCTGAGAATGATCTGTAATTCTCATGGACCAGAGCATAAGCATTCATGGACAAAATTCTACTTATTCCCTACACAACAGTGGGTATTAGCATGAAATTGAGTCCTATAATGGATGGTTTTCCCTTTTCTCTTCAGCTTAAAATCATCCCAACAAGCCTAATTCAACGTGCAAGTGGAATGTACCCTCCAGTGAAAATTCCAAGTCACTGCAGTGTTACTTGTGAATATTTTTACTTCTAGCCCATATACAGCATGGCGCTGGGAGTGCATGCTGCAGAGGATGCTGACTTTCAGTGACATATGGAAAAAAACCAAACTAAAACCCGTAACATTCATTTATTCTGCCCTCAACTTTTCTCACAAAGATTTACACATGTGCTGAACCTCATCTCTAACACGCTTGAAAAATTTAGCATCTTCCTTTCATCCCAAAGTCTATCTTCTTGTCCATCAGCTGTTGGGACCCTAACTGCACTAATAGCTCTTAATTGCCCAGACCAGCCTCAGCTGGGCTTCCACTCACTCTGACAGTGACTTCATTTAAGCTTGGGCTCTAAGTAGAAACATAGAATGGTTTTGGTTGGAAGGGACCTTAAAGATCATCTTGTTCCAACCCCTTGCCATAGGCAGAGACACCTTCCACTATCTCAGGTTGCTCCAAGCCCCATCCAACCTGGTCTTGGACACTTCCAGGGATGGGGCAGCCACAGCTTCTCTGGGCAACCTGTGTCAGGGCTTCACCACCCTCAGAGGGAAGAATTTCTTCCCAATATCTAATCTAAATCTGCCCTTTTTCAGTTTAAAGTGATTCCCCCTTGTCCTGTCACTCCAGGCCCTTGTCCAAAGTCCCTCTCCAGCTCTCTTGGAGCCTGATTAGGCACTGGAAGCAGTTCTAAGATCTCCCTAGAGCCCTCTCTTCTCCAGGCTGTACAACCCCAGCTCTCCTGCCCTGTCTTCCCAGGAGAGGTGCTCCAGCCCCTGACCATCTTTGTTGCCTTCCTTTGGACCCACCTAACCAGGTCCATGTCTTTCTCATGCTGGGATGACAGAGATGAGTCGTAGGTGACTTTGCTGCTAATTCTGCTCCTGAATTGCTGTTTGGGTTTCCTGGATTGAGCTTGTTAACCTTGTTTTTGCCTGATGGCCACTGGACCCCTTGCTGCCAGTGCTCTGCTTGCCCTTCTGTGGCGCAGTCAGACTGTGCCCTATTGGTGAGGTCTTTGCTTGTCTTGTGTTGTGCTCACCCTCAGCTCCGGATTCCTCGTCCTGAGGGGCAGCAGTAAGAGTTGGGTGAGGGTGGGCAGGGCTGCCAAGGCCCTGTGCACTCAGGACTGTCAATACTTTATTGCTCTACAGCACTTTTTCCCAGAACAAAGTGCCACCCTCCCCCCACCGTTTCTGCTCTCAGCACTGTTTGCTTTAATCAAAACATAACTACATTTCAGTGTGGCTCATTATGCTAAATGAAAGCAAGAGGGGGCTAATGTGCAATGTGAATATGCCAATTACATGGCAATCAGAGGTATCCTTAAGACAGCTGAATCTTTTCTGCATCTTCTTAGAACACTCATGACCTCATCTGTTACATTTCATTCAGGGAATAGATTTAAATGTCTAACTTTCTTTTTTTTTTGGTAGTATTGTTGGAAATTATTTAACTTTCCTAAAATTTTAATTAACTGTAGCAGTTAATTAGATTTTTTTTACTTACCAACTCTTGTCAATTTGATCTTTAAATCACCAAAGTTTTGAGTTTCTTTGGACTAGCTCTGATAAGTAAACAAAGCTTGAGAGAGCTGAGGATTGAACATCTGGGATCTTAAATTTATGGCCCTTCAAAGACATGTTGGAGTAACCAGAAGAATGGTAAGAGGATCAAATAATGTGGGCCAAATTAGTACTTTATGTACTAATTAAATGAAGAGAACTGTGTAACTTAGAACCAATTAATGTGAATTTGTTTGCTAAACCATATAAATACATGAAGAGTCTTGGAAGGGTACAGCTAGCTGGAATGATTCATTACCTATCTCTGACCAGAATAAAGCAATGTCTGGCTCATTAACACTTAAAAGGTAGTGTTGGAGGGTTTAATTTCTTCCCGACGGTTTTCGGTGACAGTATTGTCCATCGTGTTACACTTGAAATTAAAGAGACAAAACCGCTAGCTTGCGCAACTGCTAAGGGGCCAAGTCTTAGCCTTCGGTGGGCAAGACGGTGTTAACACATTTAATGTTCAGTTTTTTAAGGGGAACTGAAGTGTTACTCTCAGAAGTGTCGTGGGAGGCGTGGGCCAGCCTGGGTAACCCCACACCTACCCCAGGTCAGCCTGTACAGGGAGGGTGGATGTGGCCCTGCCCTGGGAACGGCACTTCTGAACACACCCAGCAAGCTGTCCATTACCGACCTGTGCCCCGAGTGCTGAAGTAACACCTGGAGCGCAAAACTTTCTGAATCCCTCTTCCAAGTCTGAGTCACTGACCTCTCCTCCTTGAAAGTCTGAAAACCTGAGACGCTTGTGGCTACCCCGCTAAACGCTGTCGGAGCGTGGGCTCGTTAGAGCGGGCGCCGTCCCTGCTGGTCTGGCACCGTGGCGGTAAATCCCACGGCCCCATGACACCTGCCCGCTCTCCGCTCGCCCGGGCGGCGGGGGCGGGACGAAGCGAAGGGAGAAAGGGCCGTGAGGAGCAGCTGCCCCCGCCCCCTCAGGGCCGAGCCCGCCCAGCTCCCTCAGCGCGGCCGCCATTTCGGGGAGCGCCGAGCCGGGCGCGCGGCGCCCTCTGGTGGCCCCGCGGGCAGCGCGGAGCCGGCGGTCGGTGGCCATGAGGTCTGTGTTCGTCACCGTGGGCACCACCAGCTTCGACGAGCTGATCGCGACCGCCCGCTCCCCGCCGGCGCTGCAGGTGAGGCGGCCGAAAGAGCGGCCCCGGCCCGCGCCTCCCCCGCCTGGCGCCTGCGCGGTGGGAGCTGCCCCGCCCGCCCCAGAGCCGGCACGGGCTGCTGGGGGTGTCTGAGGGCGGGAGCGTTCGGGGGTGTCCGCGGGGAGAGGCGTGACGAGCTGGGGGAAGGGGAGGGGGCAGGCCCCGGTGCCCGAGTTGGGCACACCCCCTCCATCCATCCCGCCCCTCATCTGTCCCCATTATCGCTCCCCGTCATCCCTCCCCGCCCCCTGCTCTCCCCTGTCATCTCCCTCCCCCCCGTGATCCGTCCCCTCATCCCTCCCGGTTCGGCCGCAGGTGCTGCACAGCCGCGGGTACCAGAAGGTGGTGCTGCAGGTGGGCCGGGGGGCGCTGCAGCTGCCGCTGCCCCGCGGCAGCGCGGCCCTGGAGGTGGAAGCGTTCCGCTTCAAGGACTCGCTGGCGGAGGACCTGCGGAGCGCCGACCTGGTCATCAGCCACGCAGGTACAGCCCCCTCTGCTTGCCGGGCCTGTGCTCCTGGATCGAGAGTGGGGGTCCGTGCGATGCAGTCTGTGACCTTCCAGCTCGGGGGTGGGCTGATTGTTAATGTTGAGGTCTGCAGTTAGAGGTGGGTGGTTAAATGTCCACCTCCAAGAATCTCCCCTGATTCAGGAGCAAGTAGGATATTTCATCTCTCACCGTGTTTTCTGTTTCTGTTGTAGGTGCAGGTAGCTGTCTGGAGACTCTAGAAAAAGGAAAACCACTAATAGTAGTAATAAACGACAAGCTGATGAACAACCATCAGCTTGAACTGGCCAAACAGCTCCACAGAGATGGGTATGTCCTCTGCTGTAACTGCAGGTATGCAGCTGCTGTGGCTGTCCTGGCTGGGCAAGTGCTCAGCACACTGACTGTGTTACTGCAGAATTCAGAATGTACCAAAGAAATGTACATCCTTCTTTGTAACCTCCATTTGTTTGCACGTTAGATTTTCCAGAGTGGACAGATTAACATTACGTGCTAATTGACCAGACTTACCAAGCCTTTTGACCGTGGCCCCTTTAATTATTTCTTTTTCCTTTGAGGGCACATGTATTCAGATTAAAAGAGGAAAAATTTAAACTAAATAGAAGTGGTTGAATTTGGAACAATCATGTAGGATCCTAGAGGCACCTAAAAACTACTGTCTTTCTCTGCTCTTTCTCACTATTTGTAGGATTCTTTTTTGAAGTCTAGAAATAATACAGCCTAGACCACAAACCATATGGAATCAGTTCCTCCCTGCAGACTCAGGACTCCATCATTTTGCTACATGCACTTTCCTTGTAAAGGGCAGGAGCTGAAGTTGACTGTGCAGCTGCACTGACATAACAAGATTAGAAGTATCTGGAGTATTTAGAACAAAACATAAGAATGGCTGTAGTGATACAGATCAGGAGTCTACATAGCTCAGTCTCCTCTTGGCAGTGGCCATATACAGATGCCCAGCCAAAAGCAGAAACAGGGCAAGAACATGTGGTTGTATTACTTTCTTCATAATGCTCTTATATACTTTGATTCAGGGGGATTCCTAAATCAGATGCTGTCTGGTTAGAACTTCAATACCTCTGTCTTTCAATTACTTATTCAGGCTGCCCTTTTAGCCAAAGTTTCAGAATCCGATATATTCTCTGACAAGGAGTTTCACAGATCTACTGCTGGTCATTTCAGGGGAAAAAATAAAACAACCAAACAAAAAACACACACAAAAAAAATTCCCAAAACAAACCACCGAGCAAACAACACAGAAAAAAAAAAATCCCCTCTCCCATCAAAAAACTCAGCTCCTTTTGATAGTTCGTATTCATCCTGACTCCTGTTTGTTCCATTTCCTCTCCTTTTGGACTGTACCTTACTGTTTTCTCTTATGATAGACTGCACTCTAGAAATAACAGATGACCTGTAAATTGAAGGCAGAGGAAATACAACTCCCAATTTTTAGTCTGCGTCTTGTTCCTTTGCCCTGCAAATAGGATTTCATATGTTTCAGAAGAGCTTTCTTAACAGACTAGGCGTGGCATTCATTTATATTGAGCAAGTTTTAAGAAACTTGTTATCTTGGTGCTTCTGTCAGCTATGGACACAGGAAGGAAATTTTATTTCTTTTTGTTGGGCAGTGCCAAGCATTTGAGCCTTGTCTGCAGCTTGATAATAGCAAGTAACAGATTGATGTAGCAGTTCTTTATGGCTCTGGGATTGGTGGAGAACTGTGCCATGTGTTCAGATAGGATGAATTTCCTGGTGTGGTTCATGGAGAAGATCCTTGGATGTTGTTCAGTCTCCCAGCATTGCAACCACAGAAGCTTAAAAAGTTAAGGAGCTGAGGTGGTCTGTGAAAGCTGAAGTATGTTCTCAGCAGTGCTGCCTTAAGAGCCAGTTCTGGTTGGGGCCTGCTGCTCTGTGAGGTCTCTTCCTTTCATGTCCTCATTTTGGTTTCCATGCTAAAGGATTACGTACGTAAAACTAGAAAGAAAATTGTGCGTATAAAAACAATTCCCTTTGGGGTGGATTTCTTTTTTTTAATCTCTGGGTTTGATCTGTTTTTACAGCACTCTTGTGGAGACGCTGCAGTTGATGGACTTGTCAACTTTGAAACCTTTTCCGCCTGGACAGCCAGAAAAGTTTGCTTTGTTCTTGGATAAAGTTGTTGGGTTTCAATAAACAATACAGAAGAATAAAAATGTGAGAAAAAAAAAAAAACACTTTTCTGCTCTCGTAGTGAGGTCTTCCCATACTTAAGATCCACCAGCTTGGGCAAACCCTCAAAGAAGATGTCTGTTAATATTAACTGGCATTAGATGGTTTCTAATTTAGTGCCAGAGTCGTCCAGCTTTATGCTTAAAAGAGCACAGAGCCAACCAGGAGAGGAAGAGTATGAACTGTCTGGTTTCACTGACTGACATATTTACATCACAAGATCTCCACTGGGATGGTAATTCCAGTGATGAGGACAAGCTAAACTACTTCTTAAGGGGCATATATGCCAAAGACAGGTGGAATTAAGTTGGTTTTGTTGATGTTCCTGTGCCGTTCTGCAAATAAGCAGATGCCTTCTTCATGTGCTTACAGAAATACTGTAGAGAGAAGTCAAAAGGGAGAGATTTAAGCCTCTTAAAAGAGAAAGGGGCATGTGGTGAATCTGGGTGAGAAAAGTACTGCAAAGCTGCTGCTGAACTGCCCACCAGCTGACCTGGGTTCGGGTGATTCACTGCCTAAGTAAAACACAGGAGAGGAATGGGCTTAGCAATACAATCACTCCATTTACACGGTGTTATCCCCATAGTGACTTAGTTTGGGCCCAATATTTCCTATTTAGATTAAATATTGGGAAGAAATTGTTCCCTGTGAGGATGGGGAGGCCCTGGCACAGGTTGCCCAGAGAAGCTGTGGCTGCCCCATCCCTGGAAGTGTTCAAAGGCAGGTTGGACAGGGCTTGGAGCAACCTGGGCTAGTGGAAGGTGCCCCTGCCCATGGCAGGGGGTGGAATAAGATGATCTTTAAGGTCCCTTCCAACCCATACCATTTTATGAATCTGAGGCTGATTCGAGCTTCCCATTTAAACCATTGAAATGGTCAACTATGTTGATTTGTTTAGGTAAATGTTTTGAAAACCAAAGGGTTTACAAATGTTCATGCAGGCTCTTAGGTTTGTAAAGGTCTGGAATTGCAGTGCTAACTAGTGCTAATTGCCCTTCCTGCAAGTACCTTATTTGTTTGGGATTTTTTACTGCTGTTGTTTAAAACAACAAAAAAAACCCTGATGTTTAAGTGGAATTTTTATTAGGAAGTTGAATGTACATAGAGGCATTCTCCTAATCAAGTGGAATAATCAGGCTGCACAGGTGTCATTTTTGCCGATCCCCGAAGTTTACCCCAAGTACTTTCTTAGGAACAACTAAGATTTTCGCGTCCTTAACGATATTTATAGAGCTGTTATTTCAAATTTACTGCCAGCAACTTGTCTCCGGCCCGGGAGCGTGGAGGGGTGTCACAGGGAATTCTGCATAACCCATTGGACCGATGTTCCCACTGGTTAGGTCGCCAAGGATGTCGAGCGATGGAGCTGAAGGAGTTGGCTCAGCAAGGGCTCTCTTCGCGAGGCAGGTCGGGGAGGAGAGGGCTGCGCACTCGCGCCGGGGGCTGGAGCGGGGCGGGAGAACGGGATAGCTTAAAATGGCCCGGGCGGGGGCAGCTCCCGCGGGATCACCGGGAGCAGGGAACGGCACCAGGGGCCGGTGCCGGGGGGTCCCGCCGGGGCCATCCCGCAGGTGGGCGCGGCCCCTCATTAGCGGCCCCTCATTAGCGGCGGCCGCGCGCGGAGCCGCCGCGCGCCGAGCTCGCGTCCGCCTCAGCCGGGAAGATGCAGAAGGGCTGGAAAAAGTACTTCGGGCAGAAGTCCTTCAGCGAGGTGGCCATGGACGAGTACCTGGGAAGTCTGGGACTCTACCGCAAGATGACGGCCAAGGACGCCTCTTGCCTCTTCAGAGCCGTCTCGGAGCAAGTGGGCAGCCGGCCGGGCTGGGGGGAGCCCGGGGCGCCTCAGGCCGAGCGCCACCGGGGCTGGGTTGGGGGTGCTCCCGGAGCCCCCCCGGGTGGCCAGAGTGAGGTGGCGCGGGTGGGGATGGAGGGGGGTGTGGGTGGGGATGGGTGGGAAGGTGTGTGAGGATGGGAGCGATCAGCCCCCGGGTACCGGGCGCTCCGACTGCCGCCAGCCCTCACGTGTCCGTGACCCTCCGCCCGCCTCGGCTCTGTGCCGCTATCAGCCTTTACACACTGCGGGGAAAACAAGACTAGCGCGGAGCGTGAAATGAGCTCTGACGTTTTCTCCTTCGTTCCTCTGTAACTTTGCTTTTCTTCCAGCTGTTTTCATCTCAAATTCATCATCTGGAAGTTAGGAAAGCTTGTGTCTCCTTTATGAGGCAGCACCAACCCAAGTTTGAATCTGTAAGTAACGGCGTCGGGCAGCTTTGCACGTGTAGTTGGGCAGAGCTGTGGCAGGGGGTGTGTGGTTTCGCACTAAACACGCCCACACGAACATGCTGTGCCTTCCCTGGCTTGCTGCGTGTGAGAGAAGTGGCAGGGTGACTGCTCCCTTACCTTATTTGAGTTGCAATCACACACCGAGTTACTAAAACCCAAGTAACAGGGTGATGGTTATTTGTGTATAATCTCTACGGAGCAGCCATTGCAGAAATGAATAGGTAGGAAATATGTAGGCCTTTAGAGTAAGAAACAAATATCAAAAGATAGTGGA
Source organism: Lepidothrix coronata (assembly GCF_001604755.1). Taxonomy (NCBI): domain Eukaryota; kingdom Metazoa; phylum Chordata; class Aves; order Passeriformes; family Pipridae; genus Lepidothrix; species Lepidothrix coronata. Next base: position 13,724,192 of record NW_016690182.1, read on the forward strand.
AGATTCCAGTATGTGTGAAATCATTGCATGAAATCATGGGGGTTTGGGGTGGGTTTTTTGGTTGGTTTTGTCTGTGGCAGTTTGTGTGGGTGCAGCTGCGTGTATGGTGTTGGTGTGGGTTTTGGGGGTTGTGTTTTGGGCTTTTATTTGGTTGGGTTTTTTCCCCCAGTAATCATATGTAAGTGCATAATCTAAACTAGGAGGGAGATGAACCACGGAGTATGGGTCACTGACTTGTGCTCCTAATTTTTTTTTAGAATCTCTTGGTATTTCCATGTTGGTACTGCAAATCATTCCCATGATTTAAGGCAGGGAAGAGCTAAATTCCTACCCCTGGTCAGGCCAGAGCCCCTCAGAACCCAAAATTGATAGGAATTGTCAGACTAGTCCTAAATTTGATGTTTATGGCCCCTGCCCTGCCCCCTTCCATACAACAGCTAGTAACTGTTATGAAGTGTTTAGGTTTAGCTTTGTTTTCCAGCTGCCTAAGTTTTTGTATTTGTTTTCTTCATTGTTGAAAGTATGTGGAAGGCTCATTTGAGAAATACCTAGAACGACTAGGAGATCCAAAGGTAAGAACTGATCTAATACTTGTCGACTAAAATTTGAGGAGACTAGAAAAGCAATGTAATTAGGTGACAGTTTAAAATGTGCTTGAGTTTGCGATTTTTTTTAGATGGACCCCAATCCTGGGGTCTCATTTACTTTAGTAATACTAAGGGTTTGTACTAAATAACCATGAAAAAATTGTTTGTACGGTACCACTTTTAGTGGGGAATTTGTATGGGTGCAAAGAAGCAATCTCTGTAGGCTGGGCAATAAAAGCTTACTCAAAATTGCAATTCTTTTCTAAGGAAAAAAAAATAACATGGAGTATACTTCACATTAAATGTTTATCAGGGTTTGCAATCCCCTGCTTCTTCCTTTACCCCCAGGTTCAAATACCAGAGTTCAAAGTTTTATTTTTTTAGTCTTTAACCAGTAAGCTTGATCAATGCCGCAGCCTCTGAAAAAAATATGATTTTAGTTTCAAAGCAAATCTGTCTTGAGTGATGTGTTTTAAGAGCTGCTGCCAGAACCGTTCTGTTTTACTCATTTTGGTAATTGTGGCTATCCCATCCTACAGACCCCTTTCACCACACCACACCCTCCCCCAAATTCTAATACCTTAACTTCCAGTGCATTGGTTGTTTTAACAAACTGATGAGTTTGGATGGGGGTTTTAATAATGCAGAGAGCTGGCATAAAGTTGTTGATGTTGAAGATGCCTCTACTCTTTTATGTAATCTTATAATCTTGCATAGGAAAGTGCTGGCCAGCTGGAAATAAGCGCTTTATCAATGATGTACAAGTAAGTATCTGTTTATGTTTCCTTGTTTTGGGTTGATGGTGTGGGGGTTGTGGCCCCAGAACCTTCTAACTCTTTGTCACTGAGCTGTGGATGTGTGAAACATGGTGAGAAATGCTTCCTTAACACTTCACTAACATGTAAATGGTGCCATCCCAGCTCCTGTGGGTTAAGGGGAGGGTCACTTTCCAGGGATGCTCCTTTGTTATCTGTTTGTTGATGTTAAACTTTCTGGTGGCTGAAGGATGGAAAATGGGGAAAAACAAGGGGCTGTCTGTAGTGGAAACACTGTGGTAGTTAAAAGCATGACTAAAACTCGTGTGAGCCTTCTTGAAAGCACCAGCAGTGAGGAGTACTTGCCTACTTGGTGCATAAACCCTGATACTTATTTCAGAGGTAAATTAAAGCCTGCAGAGGTGCTGCTGCCTTGCTAAAAATGCTGCTATCCTGTAACAGGCTGGCTCTCCAGTGACAGAAACAAGAACCCTCCCTTTGCAGGCTCGTTGTGCCTCAGTACTAAAGGAACAAACTGAAGTTTGGCACGAGTTACTAGTTCTCTGTACTGGGGTTCTAGTCCTTTTGCAGGGGGACTGGTTCCCTTAGTGATTGTCTTGTAAATTGTAAATTCTAAAAAAATAAATTGTCTCAATGTCTGAGCACCCTTCTACCAGCATAAGTCCTTGATTTCATCTGTGAGTAAATACCATGCACTTTCCTGGATAATTTTTTTGTTCCTCTCAAGATGGGTGGTGTTTACTCATCTGGCCATTGCATATTTATTGGGAGCATTCACTTTTCAGTGAATCACACGATTTTTTTGTAAACCAGCAGTGCATTCTCTAAACAGTTCCCTGCAAACTTCTTCATAACATGGTTCTACTAAAAGTTTGCTCTTGTAAGTCTTGTTTTTCCTCCGCTTACCTAGGCGAGACTTCATTCTGTATCGGTACCCTGGAAAGCCACCCACATATGCCACAGACAATGACTTTGAAGACAAGGTGAGCAGAAGTGAGGGCAACTTCCTCCTACCCCTGGTATCTACTTACCTTCAGTCCTGCTTGGTTGTAAAATCTTGCCACTGGAATTGAGCTCTTGAAACTCTAGTGCCCTTGCATATTTGAACAAAACCGCAGAGTTGACTTCAGCTCACAGAAAAAGCACAGGATTTGCACAAGTTAACTCAGTTATAACAGCTTTACTTCCTATCTGAGTGATGGATTTGTATGCTGTTCCCTGCCACTCTGTTCTGTTACTCCTGCTTCAAACTTTGATTTTGATAGCAAGAGGTAATATCACAACTCCGGAATATTCTTTCATGTTTCTGAAATCTTTGTGTAAAAACACTTCCCAGGGTAAATTTGAATAACCTGACAGCGTAGAATGAAATGTGTTGAGTTACACCAAGATACATTTCTCATACTGGCAAATAGAAGGTGTTCTCCCCACCCCTAGTGCCACTTCCTGAAGTCAGATGAGGCGTGCAGGTTTTTTTGTTGAAGAGGAGAAGTTAATGGGATTGGACTGATCTATTAAAGCTGATTTCTGTGATGTACAAACTGGTGTGAGTTAAGGATGGGAACTATTGAAACAGCTTGTCTACAGCAGAATTACTGCTGGGGGCAAAAGGAAGGAATATAGAGGAGAAATACTATGTATTACCTTCCCTCTGAGCCCTCTTGTTTTCAGCAGCCACGCAGAGGTGACTAGTTCAGGCATGATGCCAGTTAAGTTGCTGTGGTGTGATTTCAGTGTGGGCTGTTATATTTGCCAAAGTGGCCAGTCTGCTCTGAATCTGTGCTGCAGCAGCTGTTGATTTCTGCTGATTAGTATTGCTTACTTGGTTTGCACTCACTTCTTTCTTTTTCTTTGTAGTTTTCTGTGTAGCTTAATTTAATTCCAGAATGAGCTGAGTTTAAAAATCAAGCAGTATGGTTTAAATGTGTGTTTGTCCTCCAGGGCTTTACAAAACCAGAGCTCTCATTAAGTGTTGGCAGCTGTCTGTCATTAGATTGCACATACAGGCAGCAGCTCCTTCTGGTGTTGCTCATCCTCACCGGGAGAGGAGAGCTTGTGTTGGCAGAATAGCCAGTGCTCACAGAATTAAGAGCCCTGGCATCCCAGCCCCTGCTGGCTCTCTGGGAAGCATCCTTGCTGGCAGTGTGCTGGGAGCTGCCTGACAGCTTCTGCTGGTTGCAGTTGGCTGTGGCTGTGTGCCAGGGTGGGGTTTGATGGCACACATTTACACGGTGTGCCAGTGCATCTGCTGCAGGAATCTGCATGCATCCCTTCAAAAAGCAGCACAATACTTTTGATAAAAAGTTAGGCTTTGAGGGCTACAGAAATAAATGCTCTTCTTGTCCGTTGCATAAAGAAGGATGAAATGTGCCTTTGACACTTGGACAGTGGGTCTCAGGGGTACTGCATTTAATGGCTTGTATTTATTTTACCTCTTTAGCAATTGGTGGTCTTGGAAGTAAGGTGGAAACAAACTCATATTTCATGTTTAATACAGCAGGATGTACAAATTGATGGTTTTTGTATGATAGAGAAAATTTAGAGACTTTACCTAGGATTCAGTTTTAAGCTGATTCTACGGCTTTTTCATATTTGTATCGAGAATATTTATTGTTTTCTTGGTGAGTTGGTGTCAACTATAGAATGAAAGAATAATGTAGTCTGGAGCTAGTATATGAGGTAGAAAGAATTTGGATTTACATAATTCCAGCCTTAAAGCTTTTTTTTTTTTATCCCCCCTTTTTTTTTTCTTTTCCAGATTTTACTGTGTTGTTCAGGCAACGGCCATTATGACTCTGTGTATACAAAACAATTTCAGGAGAATGCTGCTGTTTGCCAGGGTAAACTTCAGATCATTTTTCTATGAAAGAGAATTAATTACATGTTTTCATATGTTTATAGGCAGGGTTTGTTTCAGCTTTCAGGGGTGGGGAGGAGAGAGATGGAAACTCATTTATTGTACGTTAATGTAACATACACTCATTTTTTTATCTGTTAAAGTGGGATATTGGACCAAATGACTTCCAGAGATCCCTTCTTCCCACCTGAATTACTTTATGATTCTCTCCTTAATTAAATTTTGTATAACTAGTGCTTTGTAACAGTAGATATATCTGAAGATATGCTTACCTTGAAAATTGCAGCGGTTCTTATGAATCTCATATTATCGAGGTTTTTGTTGATCAGCTCTATTATATGAGGTCCTGTACAAAGGTGTGTTTGGCATGGATGAGGAAGAATTAAGGTCTGCAGTTGAGGTGTTTCGAAGTGGATCCAAGAAGAACAGAAACAGTGGTCGTGTAGGAAGCGAGGATGCAAACTTCGGTTGTCTTCATGAAAAAGTATCCAGAAATCCGTCAGAAAAGAGGTAGTATTTTGGGAAGGGATCTGGAAAAGGGAAGCAAAAAAAATTAAAAACCTTGCAGAGGACAACTTTTCCAAATTTCTTTGAAATTTTTGTGGAATGTTAACTCCCTTTTTGCTATGTCATGACACGAGCACACACCTCGAGTATGTCGTGGAGGAGTAAATCGTGTGCTTTCCTTGGAGCTGGGAAGTGTCTTGTGATTGAATATCTTCTGCTCTGGGCTATGTTACAGTTGTGTCTTACTCTGTAAAATGACAGCTTATTTGTAAGGGAAATTGTTCCTTATTTCATCAAAGCTTTTTTATTGTTTGTTTTTTTTTTTTTTAGTGAGACACTTAGTACTCTTCTAAGCCTCTACAGCTCTGAAAGGCTTGAGAGCTGCCTCTGGCCAATGCTAAATGCTTGCAGACGACATTGCTTTGATGGGACCTAGAACAGGGTGTCTTGTACTTGACAGTGCAAGAATTCAGTCTCAGTGGGATCACCCTCATCCTTTTCTAACTCAAGCAGTACCCTCGTTAGGAGTGGATGTTGGAACAAGTAAAGGTTTTACTCTTAAAACTTGGAAAAGGATTATCCTGTACTGCATTGCACATCACTAGTGTTTAAGGCAAAATCTACCACTTGATGGCACCATGGTGCTTTTTCAGGTTGTATGAGCAGTTGGTTGATTTGATCCTGGCTAGAAATCATGTGTTGTATCTGTTGTAATCTTATTTTCAATTACTTAGGGTGGATGACTGGGAATGCAATGATGCTGACAATCCAGAGGAAGCTAAGTTCAAACAAGGCATTGAAGAAGAAAAGGTTTGTCAGTTAGAGAAGAAAACTTTATAGTTTGTTCTTGGTTTTTTCTGTTGTATGTTGTTACCCTTGTCAGTGCTAAACCCTCTTTTGACTTTCTAAAAACGGATTTTTGAAAGTATGTGGTTTATTTTTTCCATCTACTTTTGTCTTTTGGTTTTGTCCTCCTTGAGTTTCTATTAAATTGGATAAGCCTTTTTCCTTTCTGAAATTCTCTAGTTCTTCCCCTAGCTAATTTTCATTTCCACTGGAAGATGGAACTTAGCAGATGTTTCCTGGTCTGTTGTTCGTTTTTCCCCAGAAATGGTTTAAACTGGTTCATTTTTCTCTTGTCTGTAGTGTGGACTGCATTTGTAGAGTTTTAGAAACTCTACAAAAACCTGTTTTCAGATATAATACCTGAAATTCCCACCAGTTTCTGAGGTCATGGCTTCGTTGGTCCGGTTAGATTCCTTTGATTCTTTTTAAATAAAAACATGCCAAATGTTACTCTCGAGCCTGTTTCTACTTTCCAAAATCTGTTTGCTCAGCACCTGAATACCTAAATGTGTTTTCATATTCTTGAGTTTTAGTTTTTAGGGGATACAGTGGAAGTGAAAATTTCAGAAAGTAGCATCTGTGCACTTCAAAATGATCCACAGGTGCTGACAGGTTAGAGGCTGTGCTGAACACATGAAATGCACTTGTTAATGTTGCATTTCAACTCTGTTTTAGCCTTCAGAAAATCCTCCAAAGATGCCTGTTCCTTATAAAGTGCTAAAGGCACTGGACTCTGCGATCTATCGAAACGTGGAGTTTGATGTTTGGCTGGACAGCAGAAAAGGTATCTTTGAAAAGGGGAAAGCCAAAAAACTCTTCCTGTAGGTAGGACATGTTCTTGCTAGTAGCTGGTTTCTTGTCTGCAATTCAAAGTACAAAATACACTGCTTTTGATACTGTGTAATGGTACAAGGTTGCTAAAAATCTGCTCTCTGCTACTTACTGACTGTATAGAGGAAGTAAGAGGACTCAAAGCAAAGTACACAACTCTGTGTTGCCATTCTGTTGTGTTGGAAACCAGCCAAATTTGAGAATTTTTAGTTACAGTATGTGTGTAAGGACTCCTTTTTATATCACGATTTTGGCCTCAGAATTGTATAATAATGAAGGTCTCAAATTTAACGTTGAGATCTGTCAGATGGGTTTTTCTCCTGCTTCCCAGCCATCAGGGACTTTTACCTTCTGGAGAGATTGCGTGGTCTCTGTGGCTTGGGATAGGTTGGCTGCTTTTTGGCATACACTGTGGCTGATCTGTAAAGCAAGAAGTTACCAAGAAGGATAAGTTTTTAAGTGATGTTTGATGTCTGACCTGATTTGCTTTGCCTGCTGAAGAACTCCAGCGTTTTAAACCCGCGTAAGCGGTAACGTGGGTCATTAAAATTCTTGGAACAGAGCATAGTAACCAATTATCTGTGTGGAACACTGATGTGTGCAGAATCCAGGCAAGGAATTGAGAGAACCCCACTGAAATCTGGGAGCAAGGAGACCCTAGGCAGCGTCAGCTTTTCTTGGATAACATTTCACTTTTGCCACGTGCCACCAGGACTCTGTCAAGACAGGATACGCCCAAAATTCTGAATGCCAGCACTTGCACTAAATGTGGGATTAACTCTGTATCACCACAAAGACATTGTAGCGTTGAAGTAGTGGTGTTACTTACTGCATTATCTGGTTATTATTGGTCTGTGACTTAGCCTGGTTATGGTCTGTTTTAGAACATCTGCAGTTACTGCACTGTTACTGTGGGGAATGTTTGCAGGTATACGTAGGAAATGACAGTTGGCCTGTTAATTATAGTTGGATGCTGCCATGAAGTACTTTTGGGATACAAGAAGAAAGAACAGTAGTTTAAAGGCTTTTTTTTAATTTTTATTTATTTTTAGAGCTTCAAAAAACTGACTACATGGTGTTTGCTGGGAGACAGTACTATTTAGGAGACAAGTGTCAGGTTAGTACTCAAAGGAGACTCAGTTCTATGATAAACTATTAAAACTGCTTAAAATAGAATATGGTAAACCATTTTATTTCATAGAATTTTCCAAGGCTTCTCTCATTCTCTTCCATGTAGCAATTAATTTGACTTTCTTTTTAGTGTAATTTCTTTCTAAAATCTCCCCTTAAACTTTGGGTAGTGTGAAGGAAAAGCAGTTTGGAAATTCATTGTGAACCAGTCATATACATTCTGTATGTGCAGGCAGAGAGCTCAAAATGCACAGGGTGTGCTTTTGAAGGTAGTTTGTCTTCAGAGTTTTTCACTGGGTATCAGCAAAAATTCTGGATGGTCTTGTCTTTCTTAACAGTGATGTAGCAAAATACTTATATAAAATAGAAAGGGAAGAGTAGCATGATGTGGCCAGGAGATGCTGAAAGGAAGGTCAGTTTTCTTTGTATTCTGATGTTGTGTGTAGTCAGGGCTTATTTTTTTTTAATCACTGTTTAAAGTAGTGCTGATGATTCACTTAGTGACTTGTTTCTTGCTGAGCAGAGCTTTCCTTTCCAATTTCCTGTTTTATCTTCTGTTCTCAAGTTCCTAAGTAGTAGTCTTCCTTGGTACTTATCTGCTTGGCACAGTGTATAAAAATAAGTTAGGAAGCAGGTATCTTGCCTCTCTGTCACTCACCAGACTGTTTTTATTTCCTTTTCCCTTCCTTCCTGAGGGTAGTACAGTGCTCTTTATTTTGCCTGTAATTTCAAGAAGTATTTGAGACTCCTGGGCCAACTCAGTAGCACAGGATTGGCTGGGAGCAGCCTTTGCTATTAGTGGTTTGTGGACAATATTCTGATGCAGTTTGGGATTTTTTAGAGCTCCCCTTGTTGTCTCTCCAGGTGCGTCTGGAGCCGGGAGAGAGGTATTACAATGCTCATATCCAGGAAGTTGGACAGGAGGGCAACACATTGACTGTATTTGTTGAGGAGCTGGCAGAAAAGTAAGCAATCTGCTGATTACTTCAAGTTTGAACTCTTTCTAGTTGAGTTTCTGGGTTCACAGATGCTTGAAATGGGATTGTTAAGGTACTTGGAAAAGAGAACTTTGGCTTTTAAATAAAAGTGAGGCATTACTTCCTTACTGGCTGTCACTCTTCAAAGAGAATATTGCAGGACATTTTTTCTCTTGAGTTTCTAATGACCAAAATCATTATTGTAAATGCTTTCTGTGGAATCCTGCTGCTCTTTATTCACTGGAAAGTGAAAGTGATCTTTGCAGTTTGGGCTTAATTCACAGATACCAAATTACCCTCTGCTGTTGGTTGGAGTTTTTATGTTGTACCCAAACAACTAAATAATTGGCATTTCAGTGAATCGAATCCCTTTCCCCCCCTTGCTGTTTAATCATTCACCCTTTACCAGGAAGTAAATAGGGTTGAGACTAAAGCCTAGGTTGCCCCTTTTTATCAAACAAGTAGCAATAATGTGTGCTTGGTGTCAGAGAAACAGCTTATTTATTTTCACAAGCTGTTATATTTTCTGCTGCCTTGGTGTTGCTTCAGCTTCCATTGCTGTGCAGTTACACCCAGTGTGTCCTTGAGGCACTGCTGACATCCCTGTGTTCTTTGTACAGACATACAGTTCCTTTGGCAAACTTGAAGCCAGTGACTCAGGTGGCTCCTGTCCTTGCTTGGAACATGGCCCACAACCGAAGGGGAGGAGCCTATCAGAAAATAACAGGTGGACACTTCTCAGGAATAGGTTTGTAGAGGTTTTGAGCAGCGTTGGAGCTGGGGGGAGTAGGGGAGACCATGACAGTTGTAACTGTAGCAGTCTTTGGATATTGGAAGTGGCTTAATTCAGCTTGTGATACAAAACTTGGTCGCTGCAGGGGTTTGATGTAAAGTTATCTTTCAGACAGAGATGAATTGACCTTTGCAAAAGAGCAAATCCATTGAAATACAGAGCAAATTGGTTATTGCTCAAAATTACTGAAAACAAATTTGACTCTTGAGAACCTTATATAAAGACTGCATCAGTGAACCAGAAAGCTTGTCTGATTTGGCATTAGCAGAGATGCATGGATGGACTAGGGCTTCCCCAGCCAATTAAATATGGATTGAAAGTGTTTAATTCGGAGGAGTTGTGGTTTTCTTATTTTTATTAAATAAGTTCAGCTTCCATAAAGAGATTTTTAAATACTGAGAGTACTGGTTTGATTAGCTGAAGGTGGGAAGGTACTTAACATGTGAGATGCTTGTATTCTCATAATGTAGAATACCTGCTTTAGCCTTCAAAAGAAGGGCCTGAACTTTGCATAGCTATGATGCACTTTTTCTGTGATAGGCTACTGGCTCTTCCTTTGCCATGTGTCCAAATACTAGATGTTCTCAAATGATAAAGAGAATATAGCTCAGGTTTAAGGTGTAAATCTGTCTCTTCTGTCCTCAATGAAAACTGCAGAAATGGGTATGAAAACACGAAAGAGAATGCTTAAGAAAGTTCGTGGAAAGGAAGTCTTTATGACTGTGGCTTATAGCAGGGGTCAGCCACTTCTTCCACCCCGCCTACAGCACAGTGTTCCTTCGGGGCGCTCTCCTCCAGTTCACTGCTCACAGGGTGCTGCAAACATGGCACCTTACAAACCCTATCATCAGCAGAACCCTCAGAGACATCACCGTGGATTTGGGATGCTGAGGTATGAAGTCTTGGAAAACTGTCTTGAGGTGACCACTTGTTTTCTATTCGTTCTTGCTGCAGACTAGTTAGGAGAGAGTTTGTGCTGCTTAATAGGTAAAACCACAGCTGAGTTCCACCTGAGAGGCACTTCCTGGTAATGGCACCTTTCCCCCTTTAAACTCAGGGGATCTGCCCAATTTATAAACGGGCACAGCGTGGTTGGCCCTCAAATAGCATTCAACCCCAGTCCAGGAAAGAGGTGTTATCAGAGCTGTGACAATTTCTCCTGCAGGTCCTGGTGAGTGACCAGAAACCTCTTTTACTAAACGTTGCTCAACTAGGCATTGGGGAGGATGGTGGGACATGAAGGGCTCAGCTGGCTGTTAGTGGCACAGAGGGGTTCTTGTGGCTCTGCAAAAAAAAAAAAAAAAAAAAAGAGTTAAAAATGAGCACCAAAACAGGGTGAAACTGCAGATGGTGGTGATTCTTAACCTCCTTTCTTGTTCTTGAAGCTCGTACAGCCGGAGCCGCCGTCGGATGCAGTGTGAGAATAAGGAGTGTCAGGATGGGTTTCTGGCAGGGCATGGAGAGGAGCCTCAAGGGCCAGAAGAAACTGTGACTTTCTATGAGATTGAAGGAGAGAATGACGCTGCTTTTCCTACCTTGCCAGTAAGTTATGAACAAAGGGTAAGCTGAAACCTCTCAAAGAGAGAGGAGGAGGGAAAAACTGTACAAATACACGGCACTTCTTTACCTAAATATGCAGCAGCTTTGGGGGTTTTTTTTCTTGGAGTAAGGCTTAGCAGTGAGTGTCTTTGAGCATGGAAGACTAAAATGAGTTGAGATCCTATAAAATCTGCTTAAAACCTCAGTTTTTCGAAATATTCCCCTTCTTTCTCTGTGTCCTCACCAGCAGCACTTGTTTTCTTCGTAGTATATTTTCATAAACATAAAGCCACGTTTCTCCTTTCTATTGCAGTTTGAAAAACAAAACAAAATCTCTTCCTCCTGTGGATGTCTGTCTCACTCTAAATGTTGTGGGAGAAAGCTTTTCACTTATTTACCACTCTGTAATTTATTGTTTGAATAATGGGATTCAGAAGCTGTATGGTGATAGCCTGGATTGTTTCTGTGAATTTGTAGTTGGGTAGTTTTGAATTAGCATGTTGTTCCTGCAACAGTGTATTCTGCTATAGAAACAGGAAAAAATACGAATCTAGACTTCTTGTGAAACAGTGTTTCTGTTGATTTGTAGATAAAGTGGCAGAGTGTATTCTTAAACTTTAAAATACGTCTTTTTCTTTTATTTGTAGTCCAAGCCTAGTCCAAAGCTGGGTGTTCTATCAAAAAAAACCCACCAGAAAACAACTGATAAAGAGGTATCTGAATAGGAAAGCAAATCTTTTAGAAACAAACAAAAAAAAGCTTGGTAGGTTTGAATTTTTTGAATTGTATTAAAGCAGAGAACTTAACAAATGTCTTTAAATGAGGGAGAGGGAAGGTGCTCAGGGTTGCTTCAGGAGCAGTCATTTTTTCTTTGCCCTCATGCACTAGATCTTTAATTTTTGCTCTGATTTTTCTCCAAGAGTGTCAAGGAATAAAGACAGATTATCCTGCCATTTCTTCTTTCCATATGAAATCAGTATTGCTTACTGGCTTTTCCTCCCCACTGCTAGACCGTGTACCCCCAGCTCCTAAGGAATAGGTTTTCATGTTCCTTCACTCACTTTGGTATTGTCGATGCCAAAGCTTTTTCTCTGTCTTGTTCAGTAAAGGAATATGACATTTTCTGGGGAAAGATGCATCCCACAGATGAGTCTGCCATCCTACTAGAGGCCTGATGGGATAATCTTCTGACTTACAACCTCTGCTTCCACTTCAGAAATCTTTCAGGCCTCTCTAAGCACTTTATCAATCTTTTATGTCTTCTGAGGAGAATTTTGAGTGTCACCTCAGCCATCACAAAAGAGTGAATCGAGTTCTTTTCCTCGAGCATCTCAATCCTATAGCCCTGCTTCAGAGAACTATATCTTTTAACTTGTGGTGTAGCTAGGTACTGACTTCAGTGCAAACACAGAGGGCATGTAAAATGTTGGAGTCCTTTGGGAAAGCTTGATGTGTGCTGCTCTCTGAAACAGTCAGGCGTGCATGTGTGGGTCGAGTTAGTGCAGACAGTGGTGTCTGTGCCAGCAGTAACCCCTGGGGTTCACTGGTGGTGACTAAAGATAACCTTTGCCCGTGATAATTGGAGTATTTGGATGAACTGATCTGCTGTTAGTAGATCAGATGCTCCAGAATGAGGAATGCAGTAATGTGTGTTGGAGGTAGCAGTCTTGGCTGTTATCTGGGGTCTCCTTCCCCCTTTTCAACTTTGTTAGAGCTGACTGAGTTCTGGGAGGAAGCAACTTCACTGCATAGCATAGAACACTGGTAGGTCTTGAAATAAAAAATTGCTTTAAGTATTCTAGGCAGAACAAAAGATAAAGGAAGGAAATGTGGATGCAACTGTTTTGTTGCAATCAGGCGCATAGGAATGGACACACAGATGATACTTCAGTAAGCTTTGGTTGCAGAAAGCTTCATCTGCCAGCCTGTTGCTACTGTGTGTGTGCATCTGTGTGGAGCGTGGAAAGGCTTTAAATTATTTCTAAATGCATGCTTCTGAGTTTGCTTTTCAGAACCAGAGTAGTCCTGCTCCCACTGTCCATAGTCCAGCAGGATTTTGGGTAGCAAGGAGAAACCAGAACTCTGTTTCACCTAACAAGCAGACCCTGAATTCCTCAGAGGAGGAGGAAGCAATAAGTGAAAATGGTGAGTTCTTAAGGGATTAGTAGGCAAAAAACCAGATTTATAAATTTTTCAATGTGCTTTTAATTGTCCAAGGGGGGTCCTTACACCTCCTAGAGATCTCTTTGTTGTGAGCTCTGAATATGTGTGTGAACACATTATATTTCTTTGTTGTCTGATACAAGTGTCTCTTCTGTTTAAGCTGCCACACCAGCACCTTTGTGGAGGTTTGTAGCAAGTTAAGTTGCTGCTTAAAAATGCATGGTGTAAATTTGGTAATGTCAGCCTTGATAACACCATTTGTTCTTCCACCAAGTAGCTTCAGTGTTTATTTACTTTTTCTGCACAAAGCAAGAGGATACTTAAAACATGTTAGTAATGGATGCACTAAAAATGTAATTGTAACTCCAAGCTTTTTTTTTTTTTTTTCCCCTTTCCCTGAATCAAAGCTTCCTGTTCTATCTCCCTTGTAGGAAAATTTCATGAAGAATATATCTATGCACCTCCAGGTAAGTAAAAATTTAGTCTTTACTGATAGAATATTTGGTGAATGTAATATTAAGACATTTTTATACGTTTCTGAAGGATTAGATTTAATGCAACTCTTTTCAATTAATTTTGCCTACGCCCTCCAGATCCTGACTGTGAAACTGCAACAGTATTTAGTTCAGCAGAACCTACAGCAAACTTGGTAAGCTTTAGTCACAGTCTGTTCAGATGTGGGATCCTTGAGGTGCATAGTATTCTTCACAGGAAATGTCCTTGGATGCAGGCTTAACACAGCAGGTCAGAGACTTCTTAGAAAGGCATGTTGGTTTCATTTATACATTCCCCCTCCTTTTCTCCCTAAATAGTGAGATTTTTATCAGCAGTCAAGTTTGAATTGTGCTGGATACGTGAATGATTTTTCATCTTTTGCTCTGTGGAAGAGAAAATGTCTATTTGAATGCTGTTTACTTTTCTTTCTCTACTCCAGACAGCACTTGCTTTTATCATGCTGCCTTTCAAGTTGTATTCCAGCTAATCTTAGTCCTCCACTGTGGGACTGAAGAGATCTCATCTGTGATAGAACTGACCTTGGAGTTTTATTTTTTCAATTTGAAACTAAGTCTTTAGTCACCTGCTGCTCTGCAGTGGGTGTGAAAGCAGTCCTGTGCATGTCAGAATAAAACTGCTTTTCCTTGAGCTATGAAAGATGATCTGTGTGGGTGTATAGTCCGTAAATAAAAAAAAAATAGGAGTGTGGGGTGTGTGCCTTGTGGCTTCTTTGCCACTTAAATGGACCATGCTTGGTTTTGGAATCCCTTCAGGAAGAAGGGCCTGTCTCGGTGTCACCTCACGAGGAAGGGGCTTCCTACAGCTATCCCCAGAAGGTAGTATCTGGTACTTTATCTCCTACTTTATCATGGTAGCCCTGTGGAGAGGAAACCACTCTGCTTGCATTGTGTCAGTTTGTGGGGGTCCCCTACAGCATCTTGCAGCAAAGATTACAATTTGCTGCAACAAAACCAAGCAAAACAGAAGAGCCAGAAGATGCCTTGTAGGTGTCTGTAACTCTAAACTGGTATTTTTTGAGCCAATTTTTAGAGAATTTGGGTAGTTAGCTGCCTTTACAGCTAGGATTTCCAAAATGATTTATATAAAGTGAGAATTTTTGAAGTATGTGGTATTTCTGTAGTCTTTGTCAAAGCCAGTTGCAGAGGCAGTCTGCTGAATACTCTGACTCTTTTCCAGGTGTTGGTGAACTCTGCAGGAGTTTCAGCCTCCACAGATGTTTATACTGCTCCAGCTACAGGCCTCTCTTCAAATTCTGCTGCCTCCACTCCAGCCAGTGTCACCACAGCAACTCCCCCCCAAACAGCAGTTCAACCTGTCATAGTATCTCCCTTTTCTGTGGGGAGGCCAGGTAGAGTGTACGGACTGCAGCCCTGGACTTGGATTGCTAAGTTTTCAGTTATTTTGCCCTCCCTCCCCTCCCCCATCCAAAACAAATGCTAAAAGGTTTAAAAACAGAAGTGTCACTTGCTTTGGTTTAAAATTACTTTGTTGTTGTTGTAACTTGATTGCTGACTTTTTATTTTGAAGGGGCAGTTGCCCCCAAATTTGCATAGGAATTGGAGGTCTCTGCTTTGGGTTTTCCCCCCTTGCCACCTTTAGCCAAGAGTTTTGCTAGAAAGTTCTTTTTAGAAGACAGAAGTTCATGGCAGCACCCTGGAGTTGAGATGCTGTTCCAGAGGCTTCACTGTCTCTTCCAGAAGAGTCACTGGCTGTGAGGTTTCAGGATTCACACAAGTGTCCGGTTCATTTTTGTGACCCTCAGTTACTTCTGTGCTTACTTATTTCTGTGCAAGGAGATCAGATTTGTGGTTGGTCACATAGTGCACTTGCCCCCTTAGATGTATTTGCTTTAACATCCTGGAAGTGTCTGTTAAAAAACTTCATTTTCTCTTCTTGCAAGGAGCAATTTTCCTGTCTTCTGTAACTCTTCGTTTAGCATCCGAAAAACCTGCACCGTCTATTCTGCTCAGTTCTGTCTCACTTTTCTTAACCTTTTTTTTTTTTTTCTAGTCTGCTTGAGAGTTTAGTCAGCAGAGCTCTCAAAGCTGTCTGCTCACCGGTGCCAACCTCCTTATGTGTTATTCCTTCATACCTACTGAATGTTTAACAGTAGGCTGTCCAAAATATTTTTGGCCTGACGTGTCTTGAACCTTGTCTTGTTTTTATGGGCTTATTGTCACACTTCCGATGACTTGAAGTGATTAATCTGTTCTCTGTTGTTCTAGGGCAGACAATTATGTAAGAGAAGTCTGGCCTGCCTTCTAATATGGAGAAATGATTGAAAAAGACAGTTTTTCTTATCTGGGATATGAAGCTTGCAGATAGACATACAATTAAGGCTCCAGAGATTGGAACCTTCCCATCTGGTTTCAGAATTTCTTCTGGACTTGTTTTGAAGTGATTGCTAAAGAGAATTTTGTTAGAGCCTGAATTTAGGGGCACTGTGGTGACAAAGTGCATGCTTAATTGTGTAACTGAGCACCTTGTTCATTTGACATACCATGGCAAAGTTGACTTTTTGCGTGACATTTGTTTCCTTCCAATTGTAGCAGTTTCTTCGGTGCCATTCCCAACTTACTCAGCTCCTCTTCCTCCAGTGAGTGAAGTGGGAGAAGCAGGTGCTGTTCTTCCAGCTTACTCTTGTGATCCCAGTGGCAGTGATCTGCCTCGAGGTAATGATGGTATTTTGTGCTTTTACTCCTGCTGCTCTTCAGCACTTCTGACTTGTGTTCTCCTTGGAAGCTTGACAGAATACCAGTAGTGAGAAGAAATAGCTCTTTGCAGCTCACAGGGAGTGAGAAATAATATTATAGATGCTTATGCTAAAACATTTTAATTCCCAGTTTTGAATAGAAAGTTTGTATCTGACTCAAATGTGTGATTACTGCAGCTCTAGATGGCACCCTAAATAAATGAATGTCAAGGGAGAGGGTGCTTGGCCTATAACATACTGGTTTGTGGCACAGTAATCATTTTTCTCATAACTGATTAAAATAATTGTATTTATAAAGTTGTGCTGTTGCACAGTTCAGTGGGCTGTTTTTGTTGTGCTCCAAGATGTCATTCTGTGGTATCATAAACCAGGGCTTAAGTGTAGGGTCACCTTGTTCCTTGTATGTGTAGCCTTGTCATCAGTTAGGACAGTGTTTAAGGTACATTTCAGCCACTGAGCAATGAGTGTGCAGAGACCAGGCCTGCTGTTTTCACAGGTCCTGCTGCTGTGCTCTTCAGTTACTCTGCTGTCTTGCCTGTGCTCTCAATTCCCAGATTTGTTCATCTTGAATATTCTGTTTTCCACTTCCCTGCTGTGGTACCATCACTCTGGCTGATCCTATAACATCAGAGTTCATGCTTTTCAGCTCTAGGTGAATGCCTGTAGTTGATGCTTTCAGCACTTGGGAGAATTGGGTGTTAAGTGTGCTGACAAGGAGCTGGAGTGGATGTGGATTAATAACCTCTTCAGACCCCACCTGTAGCTCTTCAGCTGAGTCACTCTGCATAATGCTGGCCACGTGCTTTTTGGCATAGACTCTAGAATAAGGATCTTAAGGTTGCTAATTAATTGCATGTAGCATTTATGTTGTTAGACTATATGATAATCTGAATGGCCTTTAGATTAAGAAATCCAGCATCTTTGGGGTAGCATAGGGTAAAGTATGTGGGTGTACTTGATCTGGAGTTCTGTGTGCTTTGCTAAAGATACCTGCAGGCCTGCTATAGATGGGGGACCCTGACTTGTCAGTAGACCTGGACCTGGGAGGAAAACCTGCTGTGTGCCTTAGCATTAGTTGTTGTACCTGCCTTTGTTCCAGTTTTCATGGCCTCTTGGATCTTGTTTTAATGGCAGTTTGCACTTACAAATGGTCACCTCAGATGTCCTACCTTTGCTTGGTCCCTTGTATTTGAAGGAGGTGTTGATAAAAGACTGCTTGATGTAAGTGTGTTCCAGAGACTGCAGCAGTGTTCAGGGTTGGCCAGAGCTTCCCATCAGCAGAGTAAAAACTTTGTTGTGAGATGAGCTTTTAATCAGCAGTCAGCGTGGTCTTTGTGTTTTCATTAGGGGTGGGTAACTTTCTTTGGCTTAGCTATTGCTTCATAAAAGTTGTAGTGTTTTACTGAAGACTTTACTTGATTTCTGGACATCTAAAATAGGAATATAAACGAAGACTGGTCTCCTACTGTACATGCTTCTGTTCCAGCATTCCACAGACAGCAGTATTTCCAGTATCAGTGTGCCACTTCAGTCTCTCAGCTCTTCCTTTGTACTGTTATCACTGCTATGAAGCAGCTATTTCATTCTGCTCTGATGCTTGCTTTGCATAATTTGCATAAACAAAGAATAAAATTGGATAAAAAAAAAACCAACAACCAACTTGTTCCAAATGTAGATGCAGTTTCAGCTAGATACTAAAAAGTTGGCATTCATGTAGGCCTTTGGGTTATTTTTAATGTTTTAGTGACTGTGGTCAATGTTATAGCCAGATCACCAACACTTCCAGGACTAAGTAAGCTGACATAAGGATGGATCTGTGTGCACTTCCTAAAATAGCTGTGGGGATTGTTGGCCTGATCAGATATGCTGAACGTTAAAAGAATTGAAAATTGGCAGCAATGATAGAGGAACAAATCCTCATGCATTTTAAGACTGGAGTTTACATTGCTGACATTGTGCCTTCCTGCAGCAAAATACCACCTGCAGTACCCCAGAGGAGCAGGGCTGGGAATGTGTGGGACATGGGTGGATGGGGAAGCACTGTTGATCTAAGGCCCTGGTGGAGAATATATGGTAACTCTGAGGTGTTGCTGAATTGAAGCCCTTAGTGGCTTGCCCCTTCTGAGTTGTCTCCCTGCTCTCTGTGTCAACTCCCAGCTGTGCTAAAGTGAAGTTTGTGCTGTGCAGTAGGTGACTTGCTCTTCCTGAGCCTTTAAAACAAAGCTGTATTGCAATCTAAGAAATCAGCTTTCCTCATGCATAGTTCCAGAACTGCATCATGGGATTCAACACCTGCTCTCTTTTCTTTCCTTTCAGTGGTCAACTCTAAAGGTTTAAAACTCCTTCACTGTTTTTGGACAGTCAGAAATATGTTTCCAAGTTCAAGACCCTGTTGTGCTTGGAAAGTGGTTTCAAAGTTCCTCCACACATCTGATATTGCTTCTCAGCATTTCATGTACTTGCCTGGGGACAAATGATTCAGTACATGGAAGACAGAAGTAAAAGACTATTTGCAAGAAAGCAGGGAACTGAGTACCCTTGTGAGGAAGGGGAAGGAAGGAATATGTTCTTATTCCTCCTTCCCTGCCTCTGTTTTCTCACTTGATGTAACAACTGGGGAGACCCCCAAAACTGGGTGGGAAGGTCTTGGGGTCGTTATGTGCATGTGTGGTCCCCATTGACATGTCCCCGTGGCCATGGCTCAACAAAGCTCTAAAGGTGGAGGTGGTGGCAGAGACAGGCTAACCCTGGGCAGCAGCAGTGTGAAGCTGCAGTCTCTGGAGCTGGCCTGTTGTCTCGTGTGCCAGCCCAGTAAGGGTATTGGCAGTATGTGGGCAGTGTACAAACTGTGTATGTAACAGCTTTGGTGAATTGTCACTGAGAGGTGTGTGAGAAGGCTGCTTCTGCCTGTCTGCATGCTTCCAAACCCTTTCTCGTTTCTGTAGTGAGGGAGGGAGGGCCTTTAGTGGTCAACTTCATTTTGGGATTCATCTGATTTCTATTTGAGAAAATACTTTTTCCTTTAAAACCTCAAGATTAACGGGAAGCCAGATTTGCTTAAATCCTAGTTGCTTAGACAATGGAGACTTGTAACAACATTGACAGTTACCACTTGAGTAATCAAGATGAGTAAACCAAAATTAAAGCTAATGTAGTCACTCAAGTTAAATAATAAGTTGGTCAGACAAATGCTCTGCTATTGCACAAACGTCTAACTGGATTAAGTTAAAAAGATAAGCTAGCATTAACAGCTACTTCTGTTCAAGATACATTGTTTACCCTTGAAACTTTTAAAAAAAAAAAAGTAGTGCTAAGATACTCTTATTCATTAAGTAAGAGTAGCTGAAAGTAAAACGTTCTTAATGTGTGTGAATTGCTTTTGCTTCTTGGTTTTTATCCCTCTGCTCTTTAACGTCATATCCTTTCATTTCAGATACAAAGGTCTTGCGGTATTACTTTAACCTGGGATTGCAAGTAAGCACTTTTCAAATGAGTATAGTACATTGCCTGTAAGAACTGCTGCTTTTCTTGACAAATACAGTAATGCATTGAACACTTCTAAGTGTGCTAAATGTGCATCCTGTGCTCCTGACTGTTAATACATATTGGCTTGCTTGGTGGAGATCAAAGTGTGGCTCAGGAAGTGAAGTTCTAACTCAAAATATGAAGCATGCTGTATGTAATTAAGTTATTTTACTCTGGGTCGTGGTGGTGGTTTTTGGATTTGCTTTTGTTTTTGCAGGGGGTGGTGAATAAATATTCTTCTTTCACTGAAGATAAGGCAGAGAACCTGAGCCATTCTTAAGAAACTTTGTGTACTTAGACAAGACATCAAAGACCACTTAGAGATGTGTGGTTTGAGTCTTCTAGGCCTTTTACAGCTCTGTTCAGACCATTTCTTTGTGTTCTGGAAACTCTTGCTCTGTTGAAGAGTTGTTTCTCTTCCAGTAGTCATATGCAGTGTCAGTCTGCTGGTCAGGGAAGTAAAAGAAGTAATGTGAACTTTTTCAAACGAGGAAATATTAAAAATCTTTTTGAATATGACCAAGCCAGTAGGTGGGAATGTTCCTCCTCTGTAAATACTTCTGGCATAACAACAGTGTGGAACTGAGCTGGCCGTTGCTGTGTATTGCAATATCATTTCTGGTAGGCGGTATTTTTTTATTATTATTTATTTGTTTGGTGTTTCAAGGGGCTAGGAAGGTAAAAAATGCACTTTTCCCTAACTTTAGATCTGAACCAGTAGCTATTTGGAGGAGGGGAGTATGTGCTTATATGCCTGACCTTGTGGGTTTTTTTCTTTTCCTCTAAGTATTGCCATCAGAGCTATTGGCCTTCCATGGTGTATGTACAGCCAGTGCTGCCTCCATCTTCAGTAGAAGTTTATCCAGCATATGCTGAGCCAGCTCCTGCCTTAGATCAGTCAGTACCTCAGGTCTTCACTGATGCTCGGCAGACTGAAGTCCAGGTTCCCTTGGAAGCACCAGCAAATGGTTGGTATTTGAGTCCTGCTGTGTCCATAGTAATGAAAGACAGCGTAAAGGCCATGAATGTGGTTAAAGCCTGTGCATGTGCATTTTGTTCTGTTTTTTAAGGTAACTTTCCAAATGCAGAGCCTCCACCCCCCTCCTATGGACCAGTGTATTACCCAGTTGTGTCGGACCCCTTCAGCCAGCAGTCTCTGCCTGGGTTTGACACTGTGGTACCTGCCTATCACTATATTAGTACCTGGCACCCAGTAAATCCTGCACATGGAAGTTCACCACAAATGGCCAACGCTGTGAGTTCAGGACCACCACACCAAATCAGCTATATTGCCTCACCTAACCCTGTGCCTTATGACATGCCTCAAGGAATGTAAATCTGGGAGCTGGAAACTCATTCTTGGTTTCTCGTTTCTTGTTTGTCAACTATTGTTAATATATTTTTGTAAATGTTGTCCTGTCTTAGGGGGCTGAGTCAGTTGATCAAGCTGCATTCATATTTCATGTTTCTCTTTAGGTTTATGCTCCTAGTTGACAAGATGTTGTTTTAGTTGATTAGGGAAGCATAGGAAAAAGGTACACACAACCTATAATGCAGGGAACACAACCTGAATGTGGCTGCATAAAGTATGTGGAAAAAAGCCCTGTCACTAAAGGCATGTGTCTCTGAGAGGTTGCACTGAACACTTGAACACCTGGTTCTTGTTGAAACACTGAAATAGGCTGCCACTACAACTATAGATAAAAATTGGGCATAGAGTCATTAGAGGGTGAAAATGTTTAAAATAAGTTGGCTTTCTCAGATTTTGCAAAACAAAGCTGCTTTGCCGCTAGTGGTCACATATTTATCATAGCTGCATTTCTGTCTGCCTTCATAGTGCATAGATTTCATGACTGGAAATACAAGAATAACGTTTTGATCTGTTGTATATTTGTAAGATTTGTTTTGTGAAAGCTGTTGCACATATGGTGATAGTCTTTGGTGGTTAATTTGCACTGACAGCACAAAATAAAAGCATTGAACATGTGAAAATGAGTGGTCATTTATCACTGGCAGATAATGTTCCTGACAGTTAGTTATCCCACAGCCTGGACTGAAGAAATGTGGTTATGTGGGATAAGGCTGCTCCAGCCCTCTATGAAATGGTAGCAAAAGCTTTCAGTATGAGAGTGGATTAATTCCTGGTAATTGCAGTTTTTCCCCTTTAAACTTGTGGAATCTGCCTGATTTATAAACAGGCACAACGTAGTTGGCCCTCAAAAATAGCATTCTAGTCCTGTCCAGGAAAGAGATGTTATCAGAGCTATGACAACTTCTCCAGCAGGTCCTGGTAAGTGACTATAAAGTGAGTATGAGAAACTGTCTGAAAGCAGCAGAAACTGCAGATGGTGGTGATTCTTAACCTCCTTTCTTGTTCTTGAAGCTCGTACAGCCGGAGCCGCCGTCGGATGCAGTGTGAGAATAAGGAGTGTCAGGATGGGTTTCTGGCAGGGCATGGAGAGGAACCTCAAGGGCCAGAAGAAACTGTGACTTTCTATGAGATTGAAGGAGAGAATGACGCTGCTTTTCCTACCCTGCCAGTAAGTTATGAACAAAGGGTATAAAAATGTGTAGCCCTGTCCTGGCTTAACAGACACGGGTGCAAGTGCAGGTTGTGTTGGCTCAGTGCCAGAGGCCCTGAAGAACAACCTGAACTTGCACATGAGCTCAGCATTTCAGTCTCTGAGCCTGATTCTGAAAGCTACGGCTGCCAGATCTTGTAGGGGATTTGAGTCTTCCAAATCCAAACACAGCCTGCCCTGGATAAGGAGATGAAGTCAGGAGCTTCAGACAGTGGCACAATTGCCGTTTCACAAAACTTAAATCAACTGTCTGGGCCCATCCTGACTTTTTTAAATAAATTTCCCCTTGTGCATAGCTAAGTGGTGGTGAAAAGGGGATTAACTGCAGAACTAGGAGGGGAAAGAATTATATTTCCTACAGTATCCCTTTTAAGTAGAAAACGGGGGGAAAAGTGACTTCATTACAGTTTTGTCTTGAATTCAAGAAGCACTTTTGGAGTTGACACTGTTTCCATATAACTCCTGAGACTTTCCCTTCCTCCCTGCCCTCCCCTAAGATAATGTAACCCTTTAGTGGGAGGGTTGCAAGCTCAGCTTTTGGTTTGTCTCCTCTGATTTCTAATTGCTGTACATTTAATTGGTAATTTAATGATGGCTTTTCAAGATGGAGCAGCCAGGTAAAAAGCCAAAGCATGATGAAAATTACCCCTGAATAGCTAATTTGAGTATGAGCTGCTATTTTTAAAACAAAAAATGCACACAAATTTATTTATGGAGTAATTGGTGGTGGCCTTTGTATTTCTGCCTCTAGAGGAGCACTTGACTTGCATGGACATTTTTTGAGAAGATATCACAGTATGCATTTTATGAACTTTAAAGCAGCACAGACTTAAGCACAGTGTCCATGCTGGAGTCATGAAGTGTGTTTCCACCTCAGTCACAGGTGTGCCATCTGTCATATCTCAAACAATTGCTGTCAAGCATTGAAGGGAATATCTTCCACTTTCAGGCTTTAGCTATGAATAATGCCTCCTTTCTCCCACTGTCACTGAGACAGCCTTGCTTTTTTCTACACAAATGGTTATCACATTAAAGTACTGGTGTTTTTATCTTCTGGTACTAGTTTATGTCTGAGAGTCAACTTTTTTTTTTTTTAAATTAGGAAAACTGACTGATAATTTGGGTACAGAGTCCTGATTTTGGTATGGTTTTGCTTACCCATCTGAGACCTGGATTATTCAGCATTAACCAGGGCTATCATGGCCTTGTTGGCCACTTTAATGTAATTTTTATGGATATCAATTGACATGTCTTATTTATGGATTTGATATACAGTGTTGTCTCTGACTTGATATATGTTTTTGCTGGGGCTGTTAAGCCTTAAAATCAACCTTTTTAACTACCAAGTGTGGGCTGTGGGGAACAGTTAGCAGTGTGTCCTGGAGCTGGTTGATGACTGCTGTCCCTGAATCAGGAAATGCCACCTCTTTATTAATCACAAAAGAGCTTAGAATGGTACAGAAATCAAGGTGAATGCCAGAGTGTTTTATTTCAATTCTGTTTTCCAGAGTTGGGTTGCAATACAGTAGCTCTGCATCACTTAACTGAAACAGCTCCCAAAAAAGCTACAGTTCTACCTAAAACACAGCTCACCTGCTTTGTACTTCAGTCATTTCTTCAGCTAGAGCTTGCCAGCTCTGGCTGCAGCATCCCTCTACTAACAGTACTCCTGGTTTTAGGGTTGAGTGTTCCAGTGGCTCATCAGCCCTTTCAGAGTCTATAAGATAATTCACATCAAAATGACACCAAGTTTGGGGGGTTGCTTTGAGAGGTGATTTTATTTTTGGGGTGGTGGTGGTGGTGTTTGTCTGTGGGTCCCAAGATGCAGTATCAGGGTCTTTTTTTTTTTTTTTTTTTTGTGTGGAATCCAGTGTCAGCCTGGTCATCTTCCAAACCTGTTTAGTGTGGCATACATTTGATAGTTGCTGTTACAGTTTGGTACCAGACCAATGTTCTGGGTTTTTCATGCCCAGCAGAATTGCTGTGAATCAGAGTATTGGGATATAACTTTAAAGCCATAACCATATTTTACCTTTAATTAGAAGGATGAAAAAATCCATGAGTATTGATTTCTACTTGGAACGATCTTTTTCTTTCACATCAATGTTTTTGTATTTTTGTTTTCGTTCTTTATTGGGATTCTTGAAGCATGTTGCCTAATGATAAATGTTTAAAGCAAGGATTTGATCCTGGAAAGTGTTTGGGTTTTTTTTCATTTTTCTTTATTTTTTGTAGATGGCTTTTCAGCCTTGAAAAGGTTGACAGAAGAATCATGCAGCTAAATTTGCATTAGTCATACTTGCCACCTCCTTTATTTCACTGAGGTTTTTATAGATGAAAGACAGGGGCTCAAATTAAATGAACACCTGAAGGCTGTGCAGTAAGGCTTCATGAACTGGCAGTGCCATGGACTGCTGTCCTTAGATGTGAGCACTTCTGGTTTCGTGGCTGTTAAAACCAGCCTTAGGTCCAAGCCTTTTCCTTAGCAATGGGATGAGGAACATGGCCTCGAGCTGGGCCAGGGAAGGCTCAGGTTGGACATCAGGAGGAGTTTCTTCACAGAAGGGGTTGTTAAACATTGTCAGGGGCTGCCCAGGGAGGTTTGGAGTCCCCACCCCTGGAGGTGCCCAAGGAAGGCCTGGCCATGGCACTCAGTGCTCTGGGCTGGGGGACAAGGTGGGGGTCGGGCACAGGGTGGACTCTGGTCCTGGAGGTTTTTCCAACTTCAGTGATTCTGGGATTCTTCTGAATCTGCAGGATAAGAAAAGCAGTACTTATGCTTTGGGATGTGAGTTTCTTGTGGTTTTAAGTATTTCAGTATCTCTGGAGTGCTGCAAGTCTTGCTGCCCTCAGAAGGAGCAGACTGCAGTGGGACTGCGTTCACCTCTGACGCCAGACAGCAGAGTGCCAGTGTTGTCTGAACACCACACAGTTAGGTAAAAGCCTGATATTTTGGCAGAGGTGCTGATCTTGCACCAAAGGCCATGCCCAACCTGTGCCCCTTGCAGTCAGGCTGTGAGTGCTGCCTGCCTGTGTGTGCCCCACTGCTCCTGCCCTGCCCTCTGCAGCCAGAGCAGCACCAGTCCTGCCTTAACAGCCACTGCATCACTGCTGTTGGGCAGCCTTTCTGATGTCTTTTGAATTGCAAAATCCATCTGTTATTGAAGATAATGATTATAAATACTGTAGAGACAGACCACGCTGACTCTGCCTGCCAGCAGCATTTGCCCACTGGGTTATCGCTTGCTAGAGCTCGTGTGCTGTTTTCCCCTTGCTCACATAACCAAACCAATTTCTACAGCAAGTTGTTTTTCTAGCTCAATTGGGCTTTTTTACACTCCCAGCTTCCATTTCTCTCTGCAGTGCTGCTGGCTACCTTTTTATTTTATAAAATTACACCATCAAAGGCTACATTATGTATAGAAGATATTCAACGTACAAATCCAGAGCCAGACTTCTGAGTAACTGCTTTTTTTCATGAGGAAAATAAAACTGTTGAACCAGGACTTTATAGCTTTGAAGTAAGATCAGAGATTAATTTTTGGAGGGCAGGCCTGTATCTAGGAGCTGCTACTCAAGATCAAGTCAGTGCTGCTCACCAGATTTCCCAGGCAGCTGAGTGTGAGTTGCAGCACACAGGGAATGGCTCAGCCAGTACGAGCCACAGGCTCAGAGCACCTACCAGGCACTGACTGCAGCCTGCTCCTCTCTGCAAGTGGGGTGATCTGCTGCACAAGGAACAGATGGCTGAGGTGTGACAGGGTGGTTTTATGTGTTAGGCTCAGTTTATGGCAATACTTCTATTACAGATGGTAAATCTTGCCCTCCCTGGAGCAGGTGAACATTTTGCCACTAGCTTTGCAGTGCTGGGGTTTACCCCAGATAAGTGTGGCTGTGATAGCTGCTTGACTTGGTTGTGCTAGAGAAAAAAGGGTCTTTTAAGAGAAGGTGGAATATCCTCTAATGATGAAATTAATGGACCATCTAACTCCCTCTACCCCCTCCTCCATGTATTTTTCCTGTTCCCTACCCTCCCTATTTGCATTTTCCAATCAAACGTAAACCTGTGGGGTTTGACTCTTTTAAAACCAGTACTTTGTTAATATTTGTCGTAGCTGAAAGCAAAAAGAATGTTTATTTTGATGTTTGTGATCGTTATGTGAATGTGGGATTTGTATAACTTTTCAGGAAGTGCAAGTAAGAGGAGATGAAATACACTGCAAAGCTTCTTCATAGAACGGGTCAGGATGGAAGGGGCCACAGTGGGTTGTCTGGTCCCACCTCCCTGCTCAGGCAGGGTCACCCCACAGGATTGCATCCAGAGGGTTCTGGAATATCTCCAGTGAGAGAGACTCCACGACCTCTCTGGGCAATCTGTTCCAGTGCTCAGTCCCCCTGTCTCCCACCTCCCGGGTCAGCTCTGGTGTTTCTGCTGCAGCACATCCGTCTGCTCTGCAGGGACACAGAGCAGGGGGAAGTCACTGTCATGTGAAGTTCAGTCCCTGCTTCTGCTGTAGGAAGCACAACTGTGAATTCACAGTGCCTTAACTTTGAACTTCTGGGCTTTCTGATGCGAGTGGGAACGTGCCCACCTAACTTCAGAAAGTCCCTGTCTGTTAAAAAAAAAAAAGGGTAACAGCCTTTAGTCTTTGTGTGGGTGTTTATAATTCTGTAGCCACAGATCACTGTGGTGCTGGGTTCTGCTGCAGCTTTTGCCATGGACAGTGTGTTAACATTTCTCTGTGTGTTAGCATTGTCTCCCTTGTGCAGGAATCTTCTGCATTCCAAGGAAAGGGATATTGCCATTGTTTAACTTGAGGAAACTCTTGTTTCACTGGAGGCTTGACCAAAAGACTCTGGTGGCTGATGGAAACCTTTTGAAATGTATCTCCAGTGCTTCAATGAGATTTGCTTGGAGGACAGCTTTCCATAAGCAAATTATGTTAATACAGTTAGAAGTTGTTGCTTAATGACTCCCTTATGCTATTAGCTACATTGCTGTATATTCCAGTGTGGCCCATGTAGTTGTGCTGGTCTAAGGATATCTTCGGGGAGGAAATTAAAATGAAATTACACTTACTTAGACTTCTTTGTACAGGAGTAATTGCATTCAGGCAATGCACTTTATTTACCAACACTTGTAGTGGTTTGCTCTTTTCTGTTGTAGCCAGGATATAATTAATATTTTGGGCTTGTTTGGGGTTTTTTTCCCCAGCTAGGTGTTGTCTAGTTCTTGCCCATGAGCACTTGCTCAAATTTGGGTGACCAGCTTCACAGGAGGTAAGCAGGACTGTGTCATGCCTTTTTAAATGAAAATACCAATAAAGTCTTTATAGAGAGCCCTTAAGTGCTCCTCTGACCACTGAGAGCCCTTGAGAAGTCTGCGCTGCACACGTTTTTAAAAAACTATAAAATGTCAGATCTGTTGCTGTTCATAAATGTTTATTATCAATAGGCAGCTGGAAATGTTACATCTTGAAAAGGTAGAAACACCTTGATTTTCAATAGGCTTACATTTTTGGGAAAAAATTAAATGCCTTTTTTTTTTCCAGTTTACAGTTAAGCTAAAAATACACATAAAATAAATAATTTTATCTATTATGTACATTGTTTCATTTTGTACAGGTTATACGAGGGTATGACATGGATTCTGCACTACAGATGGAAGAGATGCAAGTAGAAAAGTACATAAAACTAAGCATTTGTTTTTGCTTTTTGCTCTTGCCCTTTTCTCCCCCTTTTCTCCAGAGGTGGCTATTACCACTTCACTGGCAAATGCTGAGGTTGCCACTCTGTCTTTGCATACACAGATTCTTACATCTAATAGCTCTTTTGCCTGGAAAAAACTTTAGTTTTTGACCAAAACTAAAGAAGAAGGAGAGGAGGGAAAAAAAAGCCTCACCTTTTTTATCCAGTGAAGTGAAATGGCATTTTAAAATATGCTCCGCTGTGAAGCCGTTTCTGTGGTAGCTTTTTTTGAAATGAATATTTGATATTAAAATTTGATTTCTTAAAAAACCGTTTTTAGAGTCAGCCCAGTCTCTGGGGCTCACCAGATAGAAAATAGAGTACTTAAGCATCTGCTACTGTCTTTTGCTCCTCAAAGATCCTTAGCCCTCTAGTTCCCAGACCCACCTCATTAACACATTCAGTAGTTTTTTTAAATAACTGTACAATACCCAAAAAATTAGCTAGACCAAAAAGTGCCCCCTTGCTGCAAAACAACTATTTATAGTCAAAAGGCATCTCGCTCTGTTGGCTGAAGGTATCACAGTGTTCTGTTAGCTAACGTGCTGAAAGGCCAGCTCCTTGACAGGTCACATCTTAGCCCTAAGCACAGCATCTCTTCTGGCTTAGGAGTTACTGCTGAGATGGAAATGCTTTAAATGGCAGAGGAAAATTAAAAAATCCCCCAAATAACTAAAATAAGCCATGCTGGCAGAGGACATGGTAGGCAGGGGGAACGGGCTGCACTGGAGCCTGTAGTTGGTGGGTATTGATTGAGAAGGGTCTGTCAGGTGGCCCTGCCTTGGCAGGAGGGTTGGACTGGATGATCTCCAGAGGTCCCTTCCAACCCAAACCATTCTGTGATTCTGTTTGTGAGGAAGGAACTGCGGGATCAGTCTGGCTGTTAAAATTGCAAGTGGTTTGAGCTCTGTTAGGAGGTTCTATTGCTGTTATGGCTGGGGGTTGGGTTTGCTTTGCACACCTTAAAAAAAACCAAAAAAAAAGAGCAGGTAAAAGTATTTCCATGAAGCACAAAATACTATCAAACACTTGGAAGATAGGGATTGAACAAAAAGTAGTTGGTCTGGGTGGAGGCAGTTACGTGAATAGTACAGAAATTACTTGTTTGTAAAAATGGCCTGAAATGGGGAAAGAGTGTGAAAATGAAATTTAATCAAATTACAGATATTTAGGAAATATGCTGATGTGGCTAGCCCAGCGTGGTCCCCACCTCCTCCAGAAAAATCCAGTAAGGGAGGGACTTTATAGCTCTTTCAAGTTACACATTCACTGCAAACTGGGAACAGTTTATTTTAGATGCTTCTCCAGTGAGTGGATTTATTATCCACTGTAGTCTCACTGATTCCAATTAATTTTACCATTACATGAATTAGAGTGTCTGATGCTTCCAGCACACCTGGGAAGGTGTGACCAGCCATCTCACCTGCCTCAGCTGGGGGTACAGTGCTGGAGGGCCCAGAGAGTCCCTCTTGGGAAGGAGAGGTCCTTGCAGTCCATCCACCCCAAAACCAACTCCAGGGAGTTTTTAGTTAAGTAACATCTTTCATTAATTCTAGGCATCCCTGGTGGGTCAGATATTTTTGCTTATTTTTAGCCATTCAGTGTGTGGAATTGCAACAGAGGTGGGAGGATGTTCCCGTTTCTTTGGAGATCAGCCTTTGAGCCTGTGCAGAGCTTTCTCACAGACGTGTCTGAGGGACAGGACGAGTTAACTTGTTGAAGGAGAACTCAACCAGGAGTTAAACCAAAACTGAACCTCTAACTGATTAACTGAAATATGCTATTCTTTGGGATTTCGGCCTTTTGGAAAGAAAAGTAGCAATACCAAAGCAAAGGTGAGAAGTCCCCAGGGAAGCAGAACATACAATCAGTGGTGTAAGAGCAGCAGGTGCCTGAAAACCCAGCAGTCAGATCCTTGCTTATGCCATTAGTAACTGTCCAGATATCTTTGCTTTGTAAGATATCTTACACCATTAGTAATGTCCAGATAGCCAGTGCACATTACCTGCAACTCCTCATATTCCTGGCATGGAGCTTAGAATGCTCATAGTGCCCTTACTCTGCCAGTCAAATCTTGGAGCTCCTGCTGCTCAAACCTCACACCTTTATCCTGAGTATGCACTGAAGAAAATAAACTGTACAGAGAAATCTGGGGGGAAAGGCCCTTTGTAGGGACGCAGGAGACATTCTCCTGCTGTCCAGGGTGGTTCCTCCAGCAGCACTGTGTTGGCCACACTCTGCTACCTGAGGTCGGGGTCCAGGAGCTGCCTTTACCCTCTCTTGGGGCAGAACAGGCAGCAGAGCCATCCTGCTCCAGTGACACCAGTCACACCCATGTGACTTGCTGCCCTTGCCAGTGATAGGTTGAAAAGTGACTACTATGGAGATGGTGATGTGGTGAAATTTTCCTATAGCCCTGTTCCAGTATCCTGGTGTGCACGTGCATCAGTGCTGGGCCTGTGGAACCTCCCCGTGCTTAGAAGTCTGTTGCACCAACCAGTTTTAACCTCCTTAGAAGGTAAGGGTTTATGTTTATATTTGTACACTATTATATTTATTTAAATATTTTTAATATTTACAGTGGCTGTTTCTGCTAAAAATCATTTTACATGGACTGTTGGAGAAAGGATGAAACACAAACACAGGAAGGTGACATTAAGGGTGAGACATAAATAACAAAAGCAAGAGTGTCAGAATTTAGGCTTCCAGGGTATGCTGTTCCTGCTCTCTGTCTACTGCAGAAGTCCCCTAAATTCCCTTCATGGGAAACCATGCTAGTTCCCTACATGGAAAACTATCCTAACAGACAGACAGTTAAATCCTAACCTGAATTAGTTGTAAGAAAATAAAAGTACATACTTCCACTACGAATATGAACTACTTGCTGTATATAGCGCCTTTAATCTGAAGATCTGAAAGTGCTTATAAATAATGAACTAACCCCCCTGCGAGGTAGGTAAGAGTTATTATCCCTATTTTACAGATGGGGAAACTGAGGCGGTCGAGAGGCCGAGTGACTTGCCCGAGGTCACGGGTGAGTCGGTGGCAGAGCGGGGAGCAGAGCTCAGCTCCCCCTGCTCCCTCTGGCTCTGCCCACTGCCCCTGCTTCCTCTGCGGGGGCACAGGTACAGGTACAGAGTATTTACATATCTACCAGGGAGTGAGGGACGTACCAATGCAGTTACCCAAATAATCTGCACAGATGTGCCAGTTAACGTCTTGTTCCTGAAGCAGTTTATATGATCTCTCACCTGAGTACAAACATCTCACAATTCTACTTGGTATTCTTAGCCCTGGGTGGTATTTGTTAACTTTTTAATTGCTGATGATCCCCATCCCTGGAAATGTTCAAGGCCAGGTTGGATGGGGCTCAGAGCAGCCTGGTCTAGTGAAAGGTGTCCATGCCCATGGCAGGGGAGTTGGAACAAGAACTTTAAGGTCCCTTCCAACCGAAACAGCTCCATGATTCCATGACCATTTGCAGGTGTGCTGCTTTAAAAAGCCAGTGAAAATGACACTGGGCTGGGAGGTGAGAAAAAATGCAACTTCAAGAGCAAGAAACCTAAGGAAGGGCAAGTGGAATTATTCCTAATTCCAAATTCTTTGCATATATTTATGGATTAGTCTTGAAGCCCAGAGAATAAAGGCCAAGTGTGTACCAGTTGGAGCTCAGCTGTGTGTCTTGAACCCAAGCCAAGGAAAAGTTTAACTCCTCACAGGAGAAACTCGATGTCCCATTGGCTCCCACCCTGCTTCTTGCAGGGACAGCACAGTGGTTGTTCACTGAGAATAACTTGCACTAAAACGTGTTTTCTTTTTGAGCAATTGAAAATGGAAGAATGCTGGTGAAATCTCAAATACTGTAACTGCAAGTGAATTAACCAAAACGGGGGTTGGTTTTTTCAATCAAATGTGTTTTGCAGAAGATACTTCAATTTCCTTCCCCTGAAGCTCCTGTTTTAGCAGAATAATAATTCATCAGCTGCTATGAACTCTATTGCTACCACTGGGGATGCAAAGATGCAATCACAGAGAATTTTGCCTTTTGGGGGACCAATTTGACAGTTTGCAAACTCCTGGACACATGCATTAATCACAGCCAAATCAAATATTTCTGTTAAATTAAAGTCAGCTCAGACTCCCTCATAGCTGGGAGCAAGGAAGGATCTGAGTCATGAAACAAACCCCCGGGGGAGCCCCAGCTGAGCAGCCATGTGATGTACCTTCCCCCTTTAGCACAGCATTACAAGGGGTTTTGCAGACAGTTTTATCCCTCCTGACACCTGCCCTTTCAGGCCACAGCAGGAGAACGTGACTCACACATGGAAGGGATTTTTACATTTTTGGGGGCAGCACTGCAGAGTTAATTACGTTTTGTTTTGTTGTCTGTACCTGTTAATGCAGTGCTGTGTTTAAATGACACAATATCGTCATCACCAGTAGCAGTGTGCTTGTTCTTAAGACTTTCCACTGTCCAAGGACACAAACTCTGTTTCTGGCACAGCCTCAAGCCCATTTGGTGTAATCTGCATAACTGTACTTGAATTGTTTTCGTTCTTACTCCTTACACAGGAAATACCAAAAATTTTTGCTGGCCCCATGTCAAGTAGACTTCACAGATCTGCAGGGTGGTTAGGTGAGGCACCAAAGGATTCAAACCCTTTCCTTCATGCCCCTGCAGCAGCTCCTGCCAATGTTCATCTTTACAGAAATGTGCTCGGTTTGGTTTATTGAGCTGTGGGGCTTTCAGTGTGAGCTGCTCTATTAGTTTTGGTGGGTTCTCACTGCAGCTTTCCTGCATTGATGGATTTGCTTCTAAGAGAGGGGAGTGCTGGATTTCCTCACAGAATGATCACCAAGCTGTTCCTGACCCTTGAATTTTGCAAGTCTCCTTGTGTAGCACAAATGTCACTTTGCTCAGCCTTCCATGAAGGAAGAGGAGATGCAGTTTTCAAAGACAACTCTAACCCTGCAATTAGCATGAAAGCCTGAAATCTGTTGATACAAAATACCTTTCACTCTGCCTTTAGCTAACACATCTAGAGGCTTAAATATTTTGGGTTTTACACTGCCTGCTGTTAACAAGACTGGGGTCATTTTACTCTAGGAATACAGAAACATTTTTGAGTCTCTGCTCCTAGTTGCTGATTTTTCTCGACACCAGGGCTGTATTGTATTTTGAGGTCTGTATTGGAAACTTCCATGAGTCCAGTGTGTTGGCACCTGCAGCTCTGCTTCAGGAACTGGCTGCATCATTCACATTCCTGCTTGATTTCTGTGCTCTGTTGGGCCCGTTACATGAAGCTGCACAGGTACCCAAAGGAAAAACCCAACAAGGTGGTTTTCCTTCACAAAAGAAGGGAGCCAGGTTCAAACCTGGGCAGAGTATCCAGCTGCAGGTGTCCCAGCAACCCTTACCCCTCTCCTCCCGACCCTCCGTGCTGCCACAAGAGCTGCTCGTGCCCCTTGCTGGTAAAATCTGACCCACTGCAATGGCAGGAGTAGATTTTCCAGCATTATGCTTTTCCAAAAGCAACTCACAGCTCAGTTCACAGATGAGGTGATTTTTGGCAGCCGCCCTTGGGAAATGCTGCAGCTCACAAAACCTCTCCTGGGAACACAGCCCTGCACGAGGGCAGGAACAAAACCATTGCTGAGCTCCTCCTCAGGACTTGGTTCCTCCAGGAAAGCAGCTGACTAATAACAGCTCTGAAGTGGTGGTAAGTGTTTCTTAGCAACACTGCAGAAGAAAGTTCAAGTATCACATTGTTAAAAATAAAATAAAATAAAAAAAACCCCACTAAAAATCACTGTTAAGAATTCAACCATTTTGCCCTTGATGAGGTTGTCTTCTCCCCGCTCTGATGCTCCTTGGAACTAAGGTAGTGACAGTGGTAAGCCACAGACACTCCCACTGCCACAACTGGGGAGATAAAAGATACTACCTACTGCCACACTCCTTTTTGCTGCACTCAGAAGAGGAGCTGCAGAGCCACTCCGTGCTGCTGATGCAGTTTGAGCCTCTACTACTCAGGCTGCTTTTCAGAAATGCAGCTCAGGGGCCCAGGGAAGATGATCCCTCTTAGCACTTGCCATACACAGGGAGGATGGTTTTCTCCCTGAAGCCTGACATCCATCAGAGATACAGCAAAAAGTGAATGCAGTGGTGGAGATAAGATTAGGAACTGCAAAACAAGGGCAAGGCTTAGAGCTGGGTTTTGGTTCAGCCAAACTACACACAGGTTTGTATTTCAAGCAGCTACGGCTGGTTTGGGGTCAGTTCATCTACACAGAAGTTGGTAGCAAAGCCAGGTGCTGGTTCCCACTGTCAGCCTAACTGGAAGGTCTTTCTGCTCCCTAAAAGGCAAATTAGGCAAATAAGCAAATAATAACATGTTCCAGCTGGATGATCAAAGGGGTCTCATATTCAATAACAATTTAGAATATTAATGTAATGACCTGAAAAAACACGCACAGCCAAAAGAACCAGAAGTCATATTGCTTAAAGGAAACAAAGAACCAGCTAGAAGTTGAAACCCTTTTAAAAAAGATTTTAAATGTGGTTCTCATCCTCCTGCTCACCAGCTGGTCATGTTGATGAGGAAAACTGAGCAGGACGCAGAGCCAACGGTGTTGGACAGCAGGGAAACCCACCTGTGGTGGAATGATGGTGGGACCACTGGAGAAATCCTTTCCTCAGCCACCAGTGCATCTGAAGTCTGTGGGGTTTGAAGACTAAGACTACATCTGAAGGGATTCCTGTGGTTTATAGTGACCTTATAAATGGTGAAACCTTTAGTTTAGTATTAGTGAGTGTAAAAAAATAAATTAAAAAATGTGCAGATGGTTATAAAATAGGCTAACATAAGTGTGTTTACACTTTTTTTTCACCTGTGGACAGAAAGGGAACAGTAATGCTGAATCAGATGAGAGCAAACAATTACCAATTCTTGGGTAGGTTTTCCAGTGAGTGTTAAGATAGTTTTACTTAGAGCCGAGTGGTAACGTGATCCTCCTGTCCATCCTTCCACTGGTTAATGAACAAGTCACAGGCCTCTCCCCAGGAATCAAACACGTCCTCTGACGAGTCTATAAGTTTGGAATTAGAGGAACAAATACTGGAAGCACAGTGAAGGGAACTGGCACAAACCACAGGACATTCCTTGCTCTGTCCTGTAAGTCTCGTGTTCCCACTGTAGGCCACCTCATTGAGGTTAATTTCACTTCTGGAACAATTCTCTTCTCTCTCTCTATCAATCTGAGAATATTTAATGTCTTTCCACATGTAGTGTGGCTGAATAATTCCATCTGAAATAGTGTACATGGGTTCTGAACTGGGTTCAGGTACGTGTCCATTCATCTTGGAGAAAAGCAGGCCCAGTCTCTTGAAGGATTCCTTCTTGGAGCTGGAGAGTCTCTGAACTCTGTTTCCGTTTCGGACAAAGGAGCGCTTACTGATCCCGTTGCTTTTTGGCTTCTCTTCCACCATATCGATCCCAGACATGGTTTTAATCAGAGCAGATACATTGAAGTCCTTTTTTTTGTTGGCTACATTGAAAGACACGCTCTTGGCTCTGGATTTTTCTCCAGCACCGTCCTCATTTGTTTCATCCTTCTGGGACACCTCTGTGCTGCTGGTTGAATAACTCCTCCTCTGGGGCTTTCTGTTTCCTAAGAGGTCAAGAACCTCATAGCGAAAACTTGAGATGTCCTGTTTTAATTCCTAGGGCATGAGGAGAAACAAGTTACTCTCAGCAGCTTTATCTGACATGAACGGTCACGTTCCCTCGGGAGAGCTGGTCAGTTGTGTCAGTGGCTGATATCAAATCACACTTACAAGAACACCACATACACAAACAGTAATGTCTTGGTAAGCCAAGGAACTGGAGACCTCACAAGGTCTTTGTCACCAAAGGCTGGGGGCACTTGGTCTCATTGATCAACCTCCTCTGCCCACCCTGATCCCCCAAAATGTCAAATAAGACAGTTATAGAAGAGGGAGGGCTGCTGAAATGCAGAGATATGGCAGGAATCCTGTTTAGCTGATAGGCCCAACTTGAATTTTGTTATAGTGTTGATTTTCATTAAGCCCAACTCATTCTTTGGCTCTGTCTGCATTAGGATTAGGAACATGTGTTGACACAAATCACATACTTCATTCCTACCCTTTTCTAACACTTTTGTTGATATAACATATTGTATATTAAAATCTGGGAGGTGATCATATGAGAAGACACTCAGTAATATTCTCTGCTCAAAATCCCCCACATGCCTATTAGATATATTCCCAGCTCCAGTCATAGTCCTATTTCCACACATTACAAATCATCTTAACAATTTAGTGCGAACTCTGCAAGTGGCTATTTGAATTAATATAATAAATTATTATTGAGGAATAATAAATTACCTTGAAATTTTCTTCAGTTAAGCCTTCGTTGGTTTTGGAAGTCCTTATCATTGCTGCAACATATCTTTTCACAAGATTTCTTATCACTTCCTGGAATAGGAAACAATCCAAGTGATTCAACTGCTGGCTCAGCCCAAACTGTTCTTATTGTATTTCCCTGAGCTCTTACAAACAGCAGCTGTCCTGGCTCTGCTGGCTAAAACCAAAATCACTCACCATTAGAAACAGAATGCTTCCTTTAAAACAGAGCAAACCTTGGGAAAGGTTGATATACCTTCCATCTTGGATGCTCAGTTGTTGGCTACAGGTTAAGCAGGTGTTTTTTTTTCTGGGGTTTGTATATGTAAAAATTGTTGAGAAAAAATTCTTGTTCTTCGATGTGCTCAAGCCATTTGATCTCAGCCGCTGAAAGTTTTTAGAATCACCAATCTCGTGTGTGTATTTTGTGTATCCTGACAGGCTAAATTTGGCATTTGAAGATGTTTATAAAGTATTTGAAAGCCAAGGAGGGCATGTTGGCAGCAAATGATGTGAAAAGCAGCCAGGACCCCATGGTGCAATGGGCATTCACCTCAAAGCACATCTGCCAGCTGCCTCTGTTTGCCCTAAAGGCAGGTCAGAAACTCCCTGCAGGGTGGCTGCAGTGTCAGTGGGCGGCACTGGAAGGACTGAATCACACCCTCGGTGACTTCTCCACGGGCTCTCACTCCCCTGTGTTACCTGGGATGTTGGCTACACTCCATGTTTTTGGTTGGATGAGCTCCATTTTGCTCTGTTCATGTACCTCCCTGATGGCTTTACTGAGCTGGAACATTTACCTGTGCCAGCCAACATACACCAAGGCTCTGTGTGTGTGTTCCACGGACAAACTTGCCCTTCACTTCCCCCACTTCATAAACAGGGATAACCAGTCTGAGCGACACCAGGCATGAAGATGGTTTTGCTGGGAGGTTTTTAAGAAATCCCACTGTTGCTACCCATAAGCTGTGCTCTGAAGTCAGAAAGCATCTGTTGTCAAAGGTGACTAATTTTGTTAACAATCAACTTCAGATAAAAGTACTCTTCCAAAGGTAGGAGATGTCTTAAGTAAGACAAATTACCAATGTCTTTTGGCAGTAGAGCCCAATGTACCACCTAACATTCTGCAGAATTTTTTTCCCTTCCAGCATGCTGGCATAATACATCCCACTGAATTCAAGGTCTGAAGCTGGTGTTTTTAATAAAGTTTCATCCATTTGTAGGTTGGCTTTAATGAGTCCTTGATGACAGGCAGGCTGAGAATAAACAAAACCAGCAAGATTCAACAAAGGAACCATTCCTTCTTTCTGAGCCATCCAAAACAAAATCCCGACCACTGTTTGAGTTAGGGATGCTTTACAAAAAAGAGCAGGAGGAGCAATTCGAGAGTACAAAAATGCACAGAAACAGTTTTAATTGAGAGGGCAACAGGGATGTCACCTTTGCTTCAGCAGCCAGAGTGATACCTGGCAAGTTTTCCACTGCTCAAGGGGGCTGAAAGGCAAGGAGAGATTTACTGAACCATCTACCTCCAGTGAGGAAATGTTTTAATCTGTGATAAGCAAAATCCTCTCAGAGGATATATATTCTAGAAGCAAGCAAGAATTGAAGAATTAGAAAATGAGCAGGAAGAAAGAAACAGCGAGCAAGAACTGTACATGCTCAGGAGTTTACCTGGTAATGTTGATTCTGAATCAGGTTGTCAGCGTGTCGTTCCTGGAAGGAGAGAGACACGGGTGTGTTACCTGTCTGCTCCAGTCTTTAGAGCTCCTAGTGGCTCTTAGCAAGTCATGATCCAGCAGCTGTCTGCTGCCCCAGCAGAGCAGGGGCCCTCATGATCCTGAACATGCACAACGCCCTCAAAAAATGAAGTACAAACCCATGAGCTCCTTACTGTGAATGTTTTGAGGTTTTCATGCCTCTTCTGTTCATTGTCAGAGTCATCACCCGGGCACAGCTGGTTGTGGATCCACTTGCAAAGGTACCAGACGGACTTGGGACTGGGGACAATGTTAAAGGGAGGGGGCAGAGTGGCACCTTCATCGAAGTAACTCATCCAGAGCTTCGTCCGTGCGAACTTCCATTCAATGTCTGCATGGTCCTGTGAGGGAAGGACAGAGATCATCAACAGCTTCAGGCAGGTTTTCCTGCAGTGAATGCCCACAGCCGAGGAGGTGCTGTGAGGAATAAAGGATTTCTCCAGCTGCAGGCAAAGCAGTTTTGCTTCTTCCACCTCCCTTGCTGGGGGTGTGCTTAAAGAACTGGTGTGAAATGTAGCTGGAGTGTAAAAACACCAACCACTGAGAAATGAGAGGACAGCAACATCCAGCAAAGAGAATTTCAAGTGCTAAAGCCCATCTTTGTCCTTAAGAGGTTGTGCTTATTCACACAATACAAGTTCACCAATACGAAAGTTCCCCAAGAAGCACAAAAACACATTTCTTAGTTTACTTTTTGCTAGCACTTTCATTATCAAAAACCATTGTTTCTCATGTCTAAATCCAATGGATTCTCATATTCTTTCATGGAAAAAGATATTTCATAATGTTTTTCTATTTGTTTTTTGTAGCATCCATTAATTCTGCTCTTATAAGGAAGTGACACATTTTATGTGTGTGCCATATTTTACATCTTGCCTCTGCATTATCCTTCCAGAAGCTGGGAGACATTTTACTCTTAGGTTGGTGGGTTTTTTACATTATATTATCACTGTGATAGCTTGCTTGCTCTAGTGCTTTTCATCCCAATCAAGTGAAGGTGGGAAGTTCATAGCATCATTTTACAGCTGCATGGAGAGGCAGAGGGTCTATACAGTCCCCAGGAAAGGAATACAGAAGACACTGATCTTACAGACTTCAAAACTGGGCTCCCCAAATCACCTGTCTGCAATCCAGTCCATGGAGCCAACGGGCTCTTCTGCCCAGGAACAAACTGGATATTCCCTGAACATCAGGGCAGAGGCAGCTGCCTACAGCTGGGCCTCAGAGAGATGCTGCAGCAATTCAAAGCAGATCTCATGCTGATGGTTGTGACATTTTAGCAGTTCGGCATTTACATGAACAGTATCTGACATGAGATTAAACCAAAGCCATGATGATTCAGGCTAAGTAACAGCTCAAGGTGGGAGAAAAGGACAATGTGGGTCTTTAATTTTACAAGGAGATTTCAACAAGGACGGAACAAGCAGCTTATTGAGTGAGGGATGCTCAGCTGCAGCTCACAGAGCCAAGCAGTGAAGTGTAGAACAGGGAGTTTAATAAAATATGGCTGAACATCATGCCCAAAAAATTACTACACTGGCTTTCTGGCTACACTCCAGTGCTCTGACACGGGTAAAATATGCTCACATTTTGACAGTGAGGTGCAGCTGAACTCCATTTTAGTAGTGCATTCAAATTATGCACAGCTCTCGATTTAAAAGGACTGTCTCAGTGGCCCAGGAGTGTATTGTCTCTGCAGACAGTGTGAATCAGCCCAGAACACCACTGTGCCATGCCAGCTCACCAAAAGGGCTGTTTGCAGGCCACACGTAGCCTCAGAGATGCAGCCTGAGATGCCCCTTTTTCCTCTTCCACAGTCAGACCCATAAACAGAGAAACTGCAGCATCACTGGGAAGTGTTAGAAGTTGATGCTGGTGGAAATGAAGTTCTGGGTAGTAAAAAATGCAATTTGTAGCAGTAGAAATAATTGCCACCATAAAAAAAAAAAAAAAAAGAACAACTCCTGCTCATGTTTTCTTTATTTGTCTCTACCTGCAGGCTGCAACCAGGTCTGCAGAGCTCAGGGAGAGCAGGACATGCTGCTGCCATGCAGCTGCTGTTCCTCCTTCCCAGATTTTGGGTTAGGGACAACCAGCCCACAGGACATCTCTGCTTAATAACTGCTCAGAGTTAAAGGCTCTTCCAGAAGCAGGGCTGGCTGCTCCCTGCTCAGACCTAAAGGCCATCTTTCTGCCTGAACATTTCCTGGGCTGGGCAACTTGAGCTGAAATAGTCTTCAGAACAGGAACAACCAGCATCACAGGCCAGGTGAGCTCTCCCACCTGGGAGGTGGGAGATCAAATCTCTCTTAGAGAAGGGGCCTGAGCTGCAGCTTCCTGTGCTCCACTTGGATACAGGGTCACAGAATCATTAGGATGGAAAAGCCCTCTGGCATCATCAAGTCCAACCATGCCCCCAGTGCTGCCAAGCCCACCACTAACTCATGTCTTCAAGTGACACATTCACACATCTTTTAAATACCCCCAGGGATGGGGACTCCACCACTGCCCTGGACAGCACCTCCTGCCAGGGCTGGGCAACTATTCTGGTGAAGAAATTTTTCCTGATATCAAACCTAAACCTCCCCTGCTCACTACCAGGAAAAACCCAGTGGTGACTGTGTGTTGAAACACTGCCAACCAGAGGTGTGTTGCTGGTTCAAGCATCTAAAAACATTTTGTAGGGGGAACAAGTGCATGGGATCAGTGTTGAGTTACCCAGCCCTGAAGTGAGTGAGCAGGACCTACAAACACCTGGCAGCACTGACAGCTAGGGAGTTCAGGGCAAGGAGAGTGCAAAGACTGTTATGATGGATAGAAACATATATTTTGACTTCTTTGGCAATACAGAAGTAGGTGTGAATGTCCTGTTGAGGATTCAGAAGGGAGAAGGTAGTTTGGAGAAGGTCATAAATCCACTCTTCCCTTCTACAAAGGTCCATCAAAGGTCCAGTGTCAGTGGTGGGGTTGGTGGGGCAGCAATTTCCTCCAGCATATTATAAAAGGGAATGTCCTGTGAAGATGTAATTTGGTAGTGGATACTGTTTGAAGAGTAAGGCAAACCCCAAGCTTGGGGATTGCAAACTTGTTTCTGGGAAAGGAAGGAAAAAGAGGGCTAAAAAGCATTTCTGCATAGGGTGTTTTCATTTTATTCTTTCATTTTAAAATAACTTCAGGGGACACTTCACCCCTGGAGGTGTCCAAGGCCAGGTTGGACAGGGCTTGGAGCAACCTGACCTAGTGGAAAATGTCCCTGCCATGGCAGGTTAGAACAAGAAGACCTCTAAGATCCCTTCCAACCCCAAGCATTTTGTGATTATATGACTACATGGGCTTTACTAGGGGCTGAGTGTTTTGAAACTTAGCAGAGTTTCTCCTTGGGGACATTTTGTGGTTGGTCTGAACAAGCCCCTGTTGATCTGTCCATAATGAGGTTGATGGATGCTGGCTTCAACCCCACCTGTATTTCTTCTTGTGCTATCTCAGTAAACAAGTGCACTATAACCTCTCTTAAAAGACAGACCAGACCCTCTGCATGAAGCTCTAAGTATCTCTTCTTTCCTTCTTGGTTCTGTTGATGTGAATTCCCCAGGGTTTACAAACTCAGCCTGTCTCAATTATTCACCTTGATGTTTTGTGAACTTGAGCAAATCAGATGAGAGCTCCTGGCAGCAGTTTTGTGTTGGAAATGTATAGCAAAGAAACACTTCAGTTGTACTGAGAATGTCTTTGTGTGCTTGGAAACCACCATTTTCTTGGTTAGAGCTCTCTTTAGTGCAGTAAGTAGTAAAATCTGCACACAAAACTACAGTTCCCCTAACTCTCCTCTCTGTGCTGAGTAGCAAGAGAACCACGATTCAGCATCCATCCCATACCTAATTCAAACCTGAAGCACTCATGAGCCTGAGCCAGTACAACAATCACTGCACTGGCTGTCAATGTGGCTCCACCAGATGTGCTCCAGGTTTGAGGTGTCTCCTCAGTGACTGCAGGACCATAAGCAAGATGCACATTTTTGGGAGCTGCCTGAATCTGAACAGCAAGGACAGGATCCTCACAGACCTGTCTCAAAGTGTTCTTAGAGGACATCTTTTCTGTAACATTTACAATAAGCTAAAGAAATGCATCCAGTAGCTTTGCAAGTGTGACCTTGTTGCTCTAGGATTTTTAACACCAAGTTTGGATTTCACTGTCCTCTCTTTTGCCCTTGTTCTTTGTCATCACTTTCTTTCAAGCACAGTTCAGCATTTCAGCTATCAAACACTCTACTGAAGAGGGCCGAGCCCTCAAGCTCAAAGAATACATGAATTCAAAGAAAGCAGCACTTGGCTTCGCTGTGAGAAAAAAAAGGCCTTGCTTCCTACAACAATGTGAATGTGTCATCCTGGACACATAATCCTCTTGCAAATCTCTGCCTTTTGAAGTGAGGATTAATCTCCCACAAAGATTTCCTGTGGGATCACTGAAGCCACCTTACTGTAGCAGTTGCAAACACCTTCTAATTCAGTCAAAGTGAGGTATTCACAGATGTGCCAGATTTTAAGTGATTACCTGCTACACTAATTACCCAGGATAATTCAAGCATTAATCTCCATCTTTATCTCTGTGTAGAAAATGTGTTGTTTACAGTTTGTGAGATGTTTTCTATAAAGATTTCGATCACCCTCTGCTTGTTGGGCAATACAAGTTAGATCATCTTTGCCAAATAACAGCCAGATTCCCAGCGGGTCCTGAGACCCAGCAATGGCAGATGGTGTCAGCTCTCTGTGTGAGGTGGTCACCACTGCCACGGTGCTCCTCAACCTCTTCACCACTTTAGTATCTCAGTTCCCTCCTGGCTAGGGAGCTGGTGGAGGAAATCACTGTGGCTTTTATCTCAGCACACAGAAGCTGAAGCAGAGGGCTGGCCTGTGGGAAGGCTCTAGCAAATGGGGACATGGGAGCCCAGTATCCTGACTCTTGAGCTGGCATCCCTGGAAGCACTGGGATAGCCCTGAATTTCAGTTAGCTCCGGGCTGCCAGGCTGAAATGGATTCTGGCAGCTCCCTGAATTCTGGCACACTGTGGTTTGCTCCGGATCAGGCTGGTGCAGAGCCTCAGCTCAGAAGGGCAGGAAAGATAAGATATTGATAATAAAATATTAGGAAGAAGTCCTTCCCTGTGAGGGTGGGGAGGCCCTGGCACAGGTTGCTCAGAAAAGCTGTGGCTGCCCCATCCCTGGAAGTGTCCAAGGGCAGGTTGGAGCAACCTGGGCTAGTGGAAGATGTCCTTGCCTTGGACTAGATGATGTTTAAGGTCCCTTCCATCCCAAACCATTCTGTGACTCAGTGATTCTCTGAAACCTAATGCTGAGATGATGGTAACACGGCAGCAAGGCATGCTAAGGCCCTCAACCTTTTCCACTGCAGAACAATCACAAGAGAATCAGCTACTTCAGCTGCATGCAAGGGCTTCTGCCCACTTGAAAGGAGAAAGTTGAGAGATCTCTAGTGTTGTTCTGGCTGGCACAAAAAGGGCTGCATGTGCCGTTCTTGTGTTTTATTACACAGCAGTCAGTGGGCTGCTGCCTGTCAGAGGCAGATATAGATGGCTGTGACAATGCCCTCAGGACCAGGCTGGCTGGCTGTGGCCGACTGCCTTCGAAGGAGGGATGGGAAGCTTTCCAGCTCTGCTGGGAATGCTGGCAGAAGCTGGTGTGATGTCTGCAGCAGGACTGCTGCTGTCCCGCCTCAGGAAGAGCCACCGGCAGCCCCACAAGACTGGGGTGTGCCCAAGCTGCTGTGCTTTCCTCCAGGAAGGAGGGAGAAATGTAACATCTACCTGAGTAAGGGAGGGTGGTTGCCTGAGAGGCACAGGAACTTCAAAGGTGCTTTTTCTGTTGTGTAATTAGCTGTGCTGTAAAACGCAGGATAAGTCATTAGACTATTTAATGTATTTCTCTGTCACGTGGCTCTTTATTGCTCTTTGCTAAACCCAGAGCAGGAAGCAGCACAGAAAATATATCAGTGCTGGCTGTTAAGCAGGCTAGCACAAGAAAGATGCCCTTGAACAGAAAGCATTGCAGAATGAGGGCCAGGAGAAAGTTAATCTTTACAGAACCTGACACAGACAACTCTTGTGCAGTTTCAAAGCTGTTAATTTTGCAATGTATGTTGGGCAAACTGGTAATAACATCAGCAGAGCTTGGGTGTTTGGTGACGAACTCAGAGGAGCAAGCAGCAAAAATCCAAGCAGGCTATTTGATGTAAATGATGCTTCACATTTCTCAAAGAAAAATATGTCATAGAAAGAAATAGTCTATGAAAAAATCAGGGAGTTACAAAGGCAATTAATGCATAGGTAATTCAGCTGTAGCTGGCAACAAATTACTTTGCTTTCAATGCTGGAGATGACACACTGAATGGTAAGAACTTAATAGGATCAATCTCAAAAATTACACAAGAAAAACTCTAAAGGAGGACAATTTAGCATTAAAAAAAGCAATTAGAACAGTTAGGGACTGAGACAGCCAGAGAAGTGATGAAAGTACCAACCAGCACAAAACCACAGGCTGCACTGGACGAAGCAAAGCCCTGAGCAGCAGCAACAGGGGCAGCTGCAGTGGGCCCACACCCCCC
Source organism: Lepidothrix coronata (assembly GCF_001604755.1). Classification (NCBI taxonomy): domain Eukaryota; kingdom Metazoa; phylum Chordata; class Aves; order Passeriformes; family Pipridae; genus Lepidothrix; species Lepidothrix coronata. The sequence goes on from NW_016690182.1 coordinate 13,769,085, forward strand.
CTCTGAAGAGGAGCTGTGGCAATGCTCTGGGGATGAGAAGCCCATGGCAGAGGCAAACCAGCACATAAAAACCAAAGGAGTGCTGGAATGTGCACCAGCAGGCAAGGCAGGGGGGTGGAAAGGGAGAGCAGCTCTCTGGACAGCAGCTCCAGAGGTAAGCAGGGGGCTATTAGCTGCAGCACAGAAAGAGAAAAGGATGTCTATGGCAAGTCCTGAAGAAATACTCACAAATAAATACTGGCACTGGGATAAAGTGAATTCTTAGACCATGATAGAGGTAAAGACCTGAATTCAGACAAGAGCAGCAAGGCTCTTAGGTGAGGAAAGCAAACAGAGCACAAGGGAGAAAAAACCACAAATCTGAATTTTTACATAGCAGAGAAGCCATCGTTGGGGCTGTGAGCCTTAAGAACTTGAAAGCTGGGGGAAGATCCCACTCATGGCAGAGCCCATGAAAGAACATGCCATGCAGTAGTGCAGGAAGTTAGGAAAAGTTTCCTTAATTTGGCAGAGTCTGAGGTCCACCACTTGGGAGTGTCAACAAGACATATAGCACAGCAATTCCATTTTATTATAAGATGGATAAAGGACTCCATCCTTGGAGCACAGCCAAAGAGGCTCAGAAATTATGGAAATGGACATTATGGAAATGGAAATTACGGTCTCTGGTTGCAATGGAAAAGAAAACCACCAGTGGCTTCTAACTAGAGCATGGGCATTCCCTCCTGAGTGACAGCACAGCAGACCTGCCAGATGAGCTGTGGTACTGGCCATCCCTTCCCAGAACAGGCCTCCACCCTGTGAGGGAGTTGAGGGAGTTGGCTGATTCCCCCAGCCCTGGGGAATCACTTTGTTTGTATATGGAAAATGCATGCTTTAGTATCTCTGCTATTTATATCTTCCAAGTGCAGAATATATTCATAATTGAAGTTTTTATTATAGCAGTGCACTGCATTCCACAAGGTACTTAGGTGTTATATATGTGTGTGTGTATGTGTGTGTGTGTGTTATATATATATATAAATCAGTTACATTTCATCTCCCACCACTATCTTGGATGGAAACAATAACTAATGAGAAAGCCAAGGAATACTGAAGAAAACATAGAGAAGTGGGGATTGTGCTGCTTTTAGTGCAGTTAAATGATGTGAACTGACACCTTTTTGTTTCTGCAGTCATATTCCAGTAAAGTCCTGTTTTTATTTTCATAGCCAAATAAATTGGAGTAGTAGGAAGGTCATGCAAATAAGTTCTCTAAAAAGCCTCAGGAGGAAGAAACAATGAGAAAGATATCACCCAGGCTTTGTTCTTCCTGCCACCCATTCTCTCTCCTTTAATGCTGCCTGATAAGAGCCTCTCTTCGTGCTGAAGGTCAGAAAGATAAGGGACAGCTGTGCTGACAATGGTAACTACCTCCAGCCGGGTCACAATCAAGTAATTCACACATGCCCCTAGAGAAATGGTGGGCTGAGAAGGCACAGCTAACCCTAACTGAGCGCTGATGACTTAGTACCATGAAAAACAATTTAGCCTCATTTCTACCTGGACTATTTCCAGAATATTACCTTTGATTTTTTTCCTGCATAGCCAGTCAGCCCAGGATTCGACTTCCGAGGAAGAAGAAATGTCTTGAAATCTGCTGCCAGACTGGTGGGAGCCAGATACAAAGGAGCACGAGGCACTTCCCTATCCCTGCCAGAGTCCCCCTTCCCCTCCCTGAAGGCTTGTTTGTTCCCTGCTGTGTGCAAGCAGAGTGGAGCTGAGCCACTGGACTGTGCTAGTGCTGGCTGGGTGGCATCACCAGCACTTCTGCTGGAGCCACTTTTGGCTGGGGCAGCCTAGTGCAGGGGACTAAGTGGTCTTTGCTCTGTTTCAGGTGCTCTTTAAGGTCCTTTTCAACCCAAACAATTCTATGAGTCTATAAACTTAAAATTGCAAAAGTTATCATGTACGTACTGCACTGGAGATACTGCTGGGCTGAAGAAAGTGCATGTTCCTCTCTGAGCAACCAGTGGTCCTAACTAAAGCTTAGAAATCGAGCTCAATTCTCAGCCTTGTGGCTTCAGGGTGCTCAATCCTATCAGTCCACACAGTGCTGGAGGATGGGAATCTTGGCACAGCTAGATTCTCTCCTAGATGAATAAGCTCTCTCTGCTGGACACAGCTTTATCGAGAGCCAGTGTGATACTCTGGCACAAACTTGCCCTGGAAAGAAGCAGCATTACAAAATTTACCACCTTGCTCTCCATGTGCAAAGTACTTAGTTTGATTTTGCCTTCTCAAGCTGAGGAGCTGCAGATATGTTTCAAAGGAAAAGGACAAATCGTGGCACTCCACCAGGTTTGCTCAAGCTCAGGGGGAGAGCCTAAAAGCCAGCATGTGAGTCATGTTATCTTGGTGAAGACTAGAGCAAAATGCAGCAAAAACTGGGCTGAAACAGCCTGTGGGTTTTGCAGGGGGATTGGGAGGTGCAAGGCTTCACCTCATGGTGTCTCCTCAGAATCAGAGTCAGCTGGGAGCCAAGACTGGTGGTGTTCCAGTCCCACTCCCTGCACGACTGTACATAACTCTGTACCTGTAGTCAGGCACCAAATGCTTTAGTGGTTTGCTCTTTTATGACTGGTCATAAACTGCCTTTCCTCAGCGAAGGAGTGGTGCTGGATTATGTGTTTTACTGAGCCCGTAAAGGTCATAGCACCAGAGGGAGAAGCAGGTGCCTGACACCTCTGGAAGTCAGCCTGCTTGCACAGTAAATGCAGTGGCTGAGCTTAGCTGCCAAAAATTGAAAAATTGCTCCAAAATAAAAAAAATCCTATGTCCTGATCGTTTAAATATGTCCTTGAGCCAAAAGAAAAGGATGAATTATAAATGTATGAGATCACTCAAGTGTCTAAGTGAACCCTGAGCTGTGCAGATAGCACTGACTGAGGAGAGAAGCTTCCATTTTCTCCCCAGAAAAAGCAGGGGTTGCAGCTGAAGGGCTGAGGAGGACAGGACCACAAACAGAAACACAGCATCCAGGTTAGCAGACAACTCCCCATTTAATTGGATGGGGTTGTGCATATACTGTTTCCCTGCATCACCAGCATCAACTTAATTGCTAGAGTGTTGAAAAGGAAATCTGTGAGGCACTGGCATCCAAGAAGTCTCTTTTCAGAGAATTCTTAATAATATAGCTGTTCCCATTGCTCCATGTCAGGGGAAAGCTCTTCCCAGATAAATCCCTTTTAGTTTTTCACTGTTATTTCCTCAGTAACATTCTTCCTTCATCTTTCACTTTTCTTCTTTTCTTCTGCCTCTCTAACAAGAGTCCCCTTGATGCAGAAGCACATGATAATGCTAATTGAGCTTGTCAGGCCTAAATAAAAAATGGGATAATGCAGGGGGGTGCAACCTATGTGGTTCCATCTGGATACTTCAACTTCTATCACGTAGCAAGAGCAAACCTTGCTGCACTGCTTTGCACGTAATGGGCAGAGACTTACTGACCTGTCAAGTGGGGCACTGGTGTGTTAACTACACCAAAAAACCCCCAAACCCATCAGCAAATTCCCTGTGATATCTTAAAACAGCCAGAGGTCATCTACAGATGGCAAGCTTGTCTTGTTTTTTACTTAAATGTAATGATTCTGCTCTGAATAAGACCCAGAGTGGTTTGGCCGTGGTGGTACACGGGGTTGCAGAAACATCTGGGGTTTCAAAGATTAAAAGCAACAGAAAGGATTAACCTTCTGATCCTGCTGACAATACTTGCTTGAGCAGGGGTTGCAGGATTGGGCCCAGGGATGGAGAATTAGCTTTGTCTGGTCTAACAACAGAAGAAAGATGCAGCATGTGAAGCCAGAGCACATCGAGTGCCTCTATTTAGAGGCTCTGCAAACACCAGATGAATATTAACAACTTGATTCCAGTCCATGGGTTACATGTAATTAGGCCAAAGCCAGCAAAAAGACAAACAGTTCTACACCTTCAAATGAATACTTCAGCTTGCTAACAAAAAGCAATTAAGTTGCCTGCCAGTCTGAGCAAGGCTCCGGGGCTAATTTCACACACAAGGCCTCTCGCTGTATGGTAGCATCCCAACACACCACTGCTGCAACCTACTCCCCCCCATCCAGTCACAAGCACCAGAGAGAGCAGGTAGTGCTGGGAATCAATCCCACTCCTCTCAAGCTGTGCTACAGCTACCCAAGAGGGAACTGGAAAGGAGGGGTCCAGCATTTTTTCACATGGATCGTATTCCATGGGGAAATGTAACAGAAATCATAGAAGCACAGAATGGTTTGGGTTGGAAGGGACCCCAGGGATCATCTGGATCATGGGCAGGGACACCTCCCACTAGCCCAGGTTGCTCCAAGCCCCATCCAGCCTGGCCTTGGACACTTCCAGGGATGGGGCAGCCACAGCTTCTCTGGGCAACCTGTGCCAGGGCCTCCCCACCCTCACAGGGAGGTGTTTCCTAATATGTAACCTCAGTCTACCCCTCCTGCAGTTTAAGGCCATTCCCCTTCACCCTATCAGCCTGTCCAAGTGTCACCAAAGGCACCAAGTTGGTGCAAGAGAATTTGCCATTTTAATTAATTATTGTTGATGACACAGATGAGTTTTAGCACAGTAATTGAGACCTGGGCAATTACAGAATGAAGAAAAGGTTTGAGTGTGTTACCTGCACACTGAATACAGGGTCTGCACTTGGGTAGTGACCAGCACTTGTATATGTTGGTCAGCAGGAGGCTCTCAGGGCCAAAGAGGGATATTTCACTCAGCTGACAAACCAAGGAAGAGCCATTTAATCCTCCTTCTAGAATCTAGCTTTTTGCAGAACCATGAAAAGTTTCAAGAGATATTAATCCCAGCTTGTATTGGCAACATAACATGAGGATAATTTAATTTCCTGCTGTATGACAGTTAAAAATCAACATTTCGATTTCTAAGAAATTCAAATTAATGGTTCTGAAGTGGGGCTGAGATGAACACTTCCTAATGCTTTAAAACAGCTTAGAGTTGAGCCCAGACTGAGGAACTGGCCTTACCTCTATATGAGGACAACCTACCACCCCAAAACATGTAAGGACTGGCCAGCTGTGTATCTCAAACTAAGTTTATTGGTTCATAAAATTCCTCCTTAGCAAAACCACCAAGTAATATTTTCTTTAAAAGTCTTTTGCAGTAACAGCTGTCTGACATGAGCTGGCTTGAAATAACAGACATACAAACCAAGAGGAGGATTCAAAACACAACATACAAAACGGTTTCATAACTTAACACTCAGTGCTAGAGTGAAGTCATTACCAACACCACACGTGCTCACTGTATCACACCCAGAGGCTGTGACACCTTCACACACAGGAGTCAGATGTAATTTTTCTCAGACTCACTTTGGTGAGTTGGTGAGTACCCTGAGGGGTTAAGTATCGTTGTACTTTCCTAAAACACCTGAAAGCTGCAAGTGCTTACATCTCTCTAGTATGTGGGTGGGATGCCCAGTGCCAGGGCTGCTGTGCACCACTGATGGCTCCAACTCACCTGAGCTCTGATTACCAGCTCACAGGCCTGTGGTTTTCCTCCTGTACCTGGGTCTTTGTTGCTGTTCTTCCATCGAGGTTGCTCCTGTGGCTGCCGAGTCAGAACTGCTGGTACAGTTCCAGTGACTAATTCTCTCATGACTCCCCACAATATCATGGATGTGTCCATAAGGAGCATGCTTTCAGAAAACATGCATAGATTACTAGTTCCTTGCAAAATGTACCTGCACCTGAGGGCACCAGAATGGCCAAAATGCACCTGCACCCCCAGTAACACCCACTATTGCATTGTTTTGAAAAAATTACAAACTGGCAAACTTCAGATGCAGCCAAGTGGCACTCTGATGAGAAACAGCCCATCACATAAAGTGTCCTCATCCCCTCATCACCCACTCAGTTACTTTCTGCCACTTACAAATGATGGAGCCATCTGGCTACTCTCACATCATTCCACTGTCCTCTGGTCACCGTGACATACTCCTCCTCCTCCTCCTCATCAGTATTTCTGTCACATCTGGGAAGGTATTGAGATGAGGGACCTGGCAGTGCATAACATCCCATTCCATTCTGTGCAGCTTGTATAAAACATTAGGATCTTCCCATACTGAAACAGCTCAAAGCGTATGGAGATTTTGGGGTGCATTTGGATTTTTTTACTTTGTCAATGAATGAGACTGTCTGCCACAACCAGCTCTTGACAAGGTTTGGCCAAAGAGAAAAACTGGCTGTATGAAAATAATCAATATTGAAACTGCTTCAGGGTACCCCTAGAAATACGTATTTATTGAAGTCTGAAGTAGCTTAGGAAAAAAAAAAACAAAATTATGGCAGGAAAATTCTTCCATCTCTGAGTCAAGAATCACTCAAAGCTGTGCAGAGGTTTTATTCTTTGCCTGCCTTGCTCTGTCTTCCACAGATACCTGTGATTTTGTGCTCTGTGTCTGCAGTGCATATTTAAGTACCAAGCCCAAATCCCCATACTGGGGAAACACAACAAAGGGCCAAGGAGGAGCAACTTAAATTCTCCTGTCTCAAACCTCATGGCAGAAATTCATGTATATATGAGCCAAAGGAGAAAAGCTAACCTGAAGAATAACTGCTACAAATGCATTAGTGTATCTGTCCCTGGAAGAAAGGAGGGGAGAAAGTTTGCACTGCAGCAGTGCCACTGGCTCATTAGCAAGCAGAATTAATGAAGGTGTCCTCACCACTCCACTGCAGGGAAATCAGCAAGCAGAGAGGCACTCCCAGCTCATCCTCCACGTCTAGCTTGTTTTATTTCTCTGCAGAGTGCTGCACATGGCACAAGATTTCCTACTGATGCACTGAAGAAGGTCTCCACCCCACCCCAAGGGCTTCTTCCCCTCCTCCCTCCCTGGAATGCTGTCATTCTGTGCATATTCAGTGTAATATCGATACCAGGAGGAAGAAATGACCAGTCTAGGAACCAGTCTGCTGTGATTCAGAAAGAGGTGAACATCATTACAGGAGGTTAAAAAATAACCCACATTTCTAAAGCTCAACATTTATTAATGACTTGTTTTCTTTGGGGAAGAGATTAATTGACGTTTGCCCTCGGAAGACACATGAAGAAAATTTGTCCCTGAGAGAATGCACGCAGAAATTTAGCTTCAAAAACCCAGCTGCATGCACTGCATGAGAAGAGATAGGAAGTGACTGCCTCTTGCCTTCCCAAGAAATGTCACTGCTCTTGGTAGCAACTGCAATGTGACAGCTGAAGTGATGAAGAAGCATCCTGCAGCATTTTCACTATCATTCTCCTGAGCAGGGGCTCGTGCTGCACGCTGAACTGTGATACCTCAGTTATCTGCTGAGTTCAGTCCTCTATCCCCACGTCTCTCAGGTGCAGACTTTGATGGAGCAAGTCACTGCTCCCAGCTGCTCCATATACAAACCCATTAATACAACAGCCCTCTCTGGACCAATCACTTCAGTTAATTGTTATGATGGGTCTCTCTAATTCATGCGGGGTTGTTTGTAATGTGTCACTGCATCATATTCAGGGAAAAGAATGATGAGTGGTTTGTATCCCAGTGAATAGCAAATACTGCTATTCTTATGTCAGTCTTAGGTTTGGGCTTTGTCTTAGTGACAAGCCTATTTGATGACAATAAAGGAAGGGGAATGGAAGGAAATGGCCAAGGAGAGAATCTTTGTTTTCTGTGCCTCATTCCAGTCTCCCTGGAATGTGAGGAGTAGCACTTAACAAAGAGAAAGCACTTAGAGCATTGAAACAGACTGATAAAGCAGCAATGTCTTTGTGATAAACTGCTTTTCTGCTCATCTGGAAAGTCCAGTTTTTCCTCATACTTACTAATATGATAAAGATCAGATGTCCAAAAGTATCACCGATTTGATGGGTCTGTGCTCAGTTTGATTAAGTGAATTTAGGAGCCACTTGAATCAGGAGATGATCAACAACAGTTGTGGAACCTGTTCAAGCACAACTCAATACTCGGTCCTGTGTGTTTTAGCCAGGATAGGAGCTCACCCACACATTTCCCCAGAGACTTGTCCAGGAATTTGGGAATGGAAATAGCAGGACAGCTGGTGCTGCTTCTGTTTTTTTTTCTGGTTTATCCTCCATTTTCTAGAGTAAAAAAAAAGAGTCACCTAAAGCAGAGGAGCAAGCCTCTACTCTGCCTCTACTTCCGAATGACCAGCTGAGGACAAACCTGACTTTCCCAACTCCTGTTGCTGCTCACAGATGATGTAAGAGCTCATCACCTCACTATGTCCAAACCTACCGTGTTAGGGGTCAGAACTGGAAAGCAAGTGTCAAGTGGTTTACCTGAAGTACTGTGCACAGAAGATTTCACTTCCTTCCATGCTGCTTCTGACCTGAAGAGCCTTAAAATGTAGAGCCATGCTGCCTTAGCTTTCAATCTGCTGACAAATTTAATCATCAAGGTACAGATTGGCTTTTGAGTACACAGAATGAGATTACAGTAGAGAAACCAGTTTTCAACATTCAAATGAAATTTAAGTTTCAAACTGGCTCTACAGCCAACTGGCAGCCCTGAGCTGCCTCAGCTCAGATCCATCCTGCACTGACATTCCTCAGAAATCTCAGAATATGGGTTTGCAGAGTCAGCTGCCAGGAGACTGGCTGGTGTTAGAGATGGACATGATCTGATTTCAGGTGGGAACACTGTGGAAAAAGAAATTGCAGGACTGGGCTCCTGACACACACAGTTTCACATGAGAAAATAGTAAGAGGATAAAAAAACGTAATATAACACCCACCTCTCAAGTCAAAACGAAGCATCAGGAAGCAGTGGGAAGGTTTCCCTTTATATTCTCTCTACCACAGTGTAAATCAGCTACTAAGGACAAGGTGGTCAGTGAAGTTACTCTACAGGAGGAGACAGGGGCATATCACAGCCCATAAGCCTTTTCCAGCTCAGAAGCATCACAAACAGAGCAAAACCTCCTCCGCAAGCATGATTCAGGCTAGTGAGCAGAAATCCCAACTACCTGCTGTCAAAAACTGGGGGCAGCACTCTCCAGCATCCCAGAAGGTACACACTTGCTGTAAGTCAAACAAATGAGGCACACAGAGAAAAATAAAAGCAAAAAGAGGCAGAAGGAGATAACTCACAGCAATGAGCTGGTAGGAGTTGTTCATCATGGCTATGAGCATGTTCAGCAGCACAACAAGGGAGATGACGTTGTAGGTCCCAAACATGGTGGCCCCAACAAACTCTGTGAACTCGTGCCTGGCTTTCACGTTGGTGACATAGAGGTTCAGCAGCCCGAACACAGACCAGAAGAGTGACTGGAGGGTCTCGAAAAGTCTGCAAAGAAAAAGATCTTTACTTGGCTACCTGATGCTGGGGGATGGAAAACAACTCCCGGTTCAGGCAGTCTTCAGGTAGGGGACACAGATATTGGGAGACATCACAGAGCAGCCACTCAGTACAACCATTTATCCTCCCTGGGCACAGTCTGTGCTCCAGCCACAGCGACCCACTGGCCAATGCATGTGGGAATCATGTCACATCAACAACATTTGTGACCTGTTCAAGAGCCCTGTCCGTGTCCTTGTGAGATGCAACCAGCCTAACTCTCCCAAGGAAACCCAGGGCTCCCTTTCCCTCTAATTAAAACTGCCATGCTGAGATACTGCTGTTATCTATAAACTCTCCTGTTTAATCACTGCCTCCATCATTAACATGTCTGCAGGATGCATGTTCAGGGAACCCATCCCCACGGACAGCATGGCCATGGTAGTTAAATAGTGCATAACAGTGAGGCACCACGAGGTAAGAGAGATGAGAAATCACATCCACTTGCACCTTTTGCTCAAATATAGGCTGAGAGCTGGCAATTGCTTCAGCTGTTGTGACCCAGTCTGTTTGCAGTGCACCTGCCCCAAACCACTGCTCACCCTGGCAGGTTTTGGCAGCAGCTCCCACCCATCCAGGGCAGAGCCCTGGGCAGGACCTGCAACCCCTGATCAGCAACGACATCACAGTCATTCAGCTCAACAGTTTTTTCTTCTTTTGAAGTCTTTCTCTCCACAGATGAACTAGACCCAACCTCACTGTGCTGATGAGATCATACCAGGTCTCTCTTTGCTTCAGCCACAGACAAGTGACCTTTTGCAATCACATCAGATACGTAAGCAGCAATCTAAATAATTGCTCTACTTGAGCATCTTTCTTTTGGCTTTCCAAAATATGACGTTTATATCATCCAAAAATGACATTTATATGCCAGTTTAAGCGTTTCCATTTCGGCCTGAGGTCAGCAGATATTTTCAAATGCAACAACTAGACAAATCAATACAAATAACTCAGATACTTTACTTGACATACCAGGAATCTGTTCTTCCAGCATTTCCAGGCACCTGTTCACATGTACCCCCATGTCTTACATGAGGATTTAGTTTCTCTGTACTTTGTGGATGTATCTTATGTTTTTCACTGGCCAAAATCATAAAGACTCTTTAAAGCAAAAATTCTTTCTTTCAAAAGTCGTCGGGCTGTTTGGTACATTTATTAAATAAAAAATAACTGAGATGGTAAAATAAGGATTAACCAAAGAGTGCTAAACTTTTCTCTACTAAAAATGATGGAGTGCTAGCTGTCTTTCAAAATATTTATAATATTTTTACTATTAGCATTAGAAGTACTGCTTGGGCTGTAGGCTCATGGGAGGCAGAGGTTCCTGTCATTAAAGTGAAATCAGTCCTAGATGTGATCAATGAATTGCTCTGGAGGCATAATATTAACTAATATATATATAATGTATATATGTATAATGTATAATTCGGGCCCAGACCAGGGCCAACATATTTACATGTGGACATGTGGTCCCCCTTGGAAAAGACATATGCTGGTTCCTGCAGCTCTGCACAGCAGTAAGGCTTGGTTACTCTTTCCTTAGTGTTTAATGACAGGACAGATCCACAATCTCTTTTTACAGTACGTGTTTCGGGTGGCACTCACACTGCTCTGGGAAGCAGCTTTAAAAAAAAAATGGAATTTTGGAAATAGTGATTGAGAGACTGTCCCGTCCTGCTGAGTGTATTTTGTACCTTAACCAAACAGGAGAATTCTCAAAGCTCCACCACTCTCCATGGCAGCTGAGAGAAAGCAAGTGCCCCCCTCTGCCACAGGAACCTGCACTCCAGGGGAAATGGCCCCAGTGAGGACACAGCAGGCAGCAAGGTGTGACTTCCTGCAGCCCTTCTTCCTCTTCCTCACTCTCTTCTTCCTCCTTCAGTTGCCAGCATCACAGCTAGGAACATATTTTCCAATCCTCTGCCTAAGCAGCAGGCACTCTGCTGAGGGATGGCAGGGCCAAAGCAGAAAACCTTAAATTATTCATGACTTCCTCTTGTTGCTGTCACAAAGGAATAATACTTTTCCATGATCTGTGTTTGAAACGCAGAAAACTTCCCCACAAGAAAATATTAAGCCCACCCCTTTGAGAGTAATAGGAAATAATGAGCCAGTAAATAGGTGTCACACTTGAAGCTGTGCACACACAAGGGGCATCCTCTTTCCTTCCCTGGTAAAACTAGAGCTTATTGTGTGACTGCCTAGGAATGCTGGTGGGAATCAAAGGGCACTCACCGAAAGCTTTTTACATTTATTCCTTCCTTAGGAATGAACTGTGAGCAAACTTGGGGTACCACCAGCCCTGGCTGAACTGGCTCCAGCCATGTTTGCTTTGCCCCAGCTCAGCAGTGTTTGGATCTGCAAGCTGCTCCTTCCCAGCCACTCAACCCATGCTGTGCATTTGCTCGCAGCCAAATGTTAGCTTGTACTGGGGGTGTTAATAACGACTATTTAAACTTTCAAGAACACATTGAATAAATTTCTTAAGCGAGTCTCAAACAAAAAGTACCTGCAGAGTGTTCTGTCCCCTGCCAGGAGACCTCACTCCTAATGGATCCCCTCCCACTGAGATTTTGTTTTGCACAAACCTTTGCCACAAAGGCTGAGCCCCCTCAATTTCCTCTCTGTGCTACATTCCCCTTGGCAGGGGGGTTAAATGAATGTTAGGGTAGGAAAATTGTGGTCTGCATTTAAGCTGATCTGCACACTTTCTGCTAGTTCTGTATCATTTCTAGCTCCCAAGGCATTACACCTTACAGACTTGAGGATGGTTGTTTTTTTGAGTCAGATCCTGCTGTTGTTTTCCACTAACCTGATACAATGAAATCTGTAAAACAACTGCCTTGCAATGGTGACAAGTCCCAACCAGAATGCTCAGCTGAATGCATCTGTTCACTGTAGTTCCAAAGAAAGGCAGGATTTGGTCCTGAACTTTGTGGGTTTGACCCTTTCCGAGGTAGAAGTTGCCCCTTAACACACACTGTGCTTGTCAAACCTTCTTCCCTCTGCTGCATCCGTATGGACATAGATCAAGGAATATTACTTGTTATTTAATTCCTTTGCCTGGGCAGCACAACATATTTCCGGGGCATGCAAAGCAATTAAACAGAAAAAAAGACCAAAATCTTTAATTCTGTTTCTCATTAGCACCGTGCAGCTTCGTCCACTTCCTCCAGATAGACAGGGGAAAATTGAGAAAACTGAGAAAATTAATCAGGCCTTTGGTGGTCCTGCTCTGCAGTGGAAAATGGCACGTGCCTGATCTACCTGTTCTAAGGTCCTGATGCTCTTGAAGGCATGAAAATCCCACACTTCTTTAAGGAGGGAGCCCACAGGACAATGCTGGAGCCTTTTCTCTCCCAACAGAGTCATGTGGCCTCAGCCATCATCTGTTTTTGATAACAGTGCAAATATGTCCCAAATCCTTTCTTAACCCCAAGCCTTCAGCTGACAGAGGGTGGAGAATTATCGGGCATCATGACAAGTTTCATTTAATTTAGCATAAAATGGTGGACAACAGTTTTGTTTTGCTTGTTTGTAGGGCATGGGCCTTTTTCTAGACTGTGCTTTATTTATTTCTCTTCCCATTGTGAGTTAAGTACTGTGCAAGCAGCAAGAACAATTGGGTGGGGGCTGATTATTATAATTATTTCTACTATTAGTAATTAAAACAAATATATCAGAAAGACAATTCATGTTATTTTTCAGCATGTGCTATCTCTTTCAGCTCTGCCAGCTGTCCTCACAGCAATTTCCATGCCAACATCTCAGTAAAGTACCAGCATTCCCAGCAAAAAGGGTTTTGCTGGGATTTTAGTCTCAGCCCTCTGCAAGGAAATCAGAGAAGCCTGCAACGTCATGGACATGTAAAAATGGTCTAGGTGAGACTGTTGATTTTGCTGTATGACATTATTTATTAATACCTTTCTTTATTAGGTTTATCCCTTGTTTTCTACATTTTGTTCAGCTTTGCCTCCTTTCCTCCAGAATTAGACAAAAAAATTACTGTGGCAAAAGGATACTTGCTTTCTCAAATATACTGAAATTGTACATAGTCATAATAAGGTTTAAGTTGCAGGATCATGTAGGGAGACTCCTTGGTCCAGAATTAAAACGACTGTCTCCCACTTCCAGACCTAAGGAAGAGTCTTTCTGACAGCAGAGCTCAGCAGAACGTCTGCCCCAGTTAACTCACACCTTTCCTGCAGAGTCAAACCCCTCTCCTGGTATTTGCAGATGAATAAATAAAGGCACTTTCAGTGCAGTGACAGACAACAGGCAAAAACAGGTAATGCAGGGGACAGTGGAAGTCAGTTTTAAAAAGAGAAAGGAAAGAATCTCTTACGTGGAGAAGGCATTGTTCTGTTTCTCACATCGGATCCCCTTGCAGTTGTTGGGTTCCTCCGAGGCACTGGTCTCATAATAAAAATAAAGCTGGTTCAGTCCATTTGCAAAAGCCAGAAGCACCAGACAGTAGATAAAAAGGAATTTAAGGATGTCCAGCAGCATGCGTCCCAGAGAGATCTGCAAGGGTCCCAGGTGGGAATTGGCTGTAAAAAGGGATATGAGACGCAAGGAACTTAAAATGTTGGATATTGCAAAGAGGGCTTCTGCAATGAGGGTCGGGTGCCACATTTCCCATTCCTCCCTGGGACGGGAACCATTATACTGAAAGAAAGAACAAGAAAGAAAAGTGAATTATGTTGTAATTACCCAGAGACAACTCAAAAAGCCACACCTGCTAATAACAAACCCTTCGTGGGTAAATCCTAACCAGCACTGGTGACACAAGAAGTACTTCTAAACTTTTATGTCTCAGCTACTGTCAGACTAACATTCGGGATTCAGGATTGAAGCTGACTCGATCAGGGCAGAGACTTTGGTTTAATGATGCCTTCTTATGAACTGCCTTCTAGATTATGACCCCTGACAGAGTGAGATATGGGCTTCAGGTATGTTGGCCATTCTTAGCCTAAATTTAAAAATTCGAGATTTTTTAAAATTTTCTGAATTTTGAATTTTGACTTCACTGTATGTGGATTTGTTAGGTCCATGAGTTCATAAATAATCTCCTTCTCTTTCAGCATTTAAAGGGGTTCAGATTTCAGCAGGATCCAGAGAGAAATTCGCAATTACTTTTTTTCTTTTGGCTCCTAAATATGACTGCACATTCAAAACACTGCACATTCTAGGAACAATGCGAGGGAGGGAGAAGGGAGGGAAGAAGGAAAGCAATGAGCTATCAGATGCTTTCGTTCCCCAGTAATCTCAAAAAAAAAAAAAAAGTGCCAACAGCCCAGAACCAAAATGCTTTCTTCGTATTAATTTTCTTATTAGTTAATTTGTCATGGCAATTTTAGGAGAGCGCTAAACCAGAGGTCTTAATTACAGCTGAAACACTGAGTGCATCAACCATAACATTAACTGGCTTTGTAATGTAACTGTAAAAGCAGGAGCATTTTCTGAGCAAAGTACATCCAGATGCAAGAAGGCAACACAAAAGAGCTGGTTCTGTAAATGTAACTGCTCTGGTTTAACTACACTGGCACCAGATACTGGAGTCAAAGACATTTAATATCAAGGAACAATTGTTCTTTTAATATTTTTTTCTGCTCATTTAATGTGTATAACAAAATGTACTTAGAATAACAGAGCTAATAGTGTAGCCAGTGTGTTTAGGACCCCTAAAATAATTTTTGTACCTTTTAAAAGGAAATACTGCCAATATCACACTGACAGTCAAGATTTCAGGGACTTTCTATTTAAATCTGAAGGTTCAATATATGCTCCCGATTTTTTCAAGGACGTAGCTAAAAGCAAGTTGATATTTCAGACTAATCCTCCGTATGAAGGAGACGAGACATGATACAAAGGCATTTCAGCATGACCTCGGATTGCTTCTGACATTTCCAAACTGTTCTTTATTACATGACCATCATGGCCTGAGCCCGTTAGCTTGATTTAAGATGGGTCTTAAAATGTTTACAAACAGGCAGGCATGTTAACTTTCTGTGGCTATCTGGCAGCAGAGGTGGGTGGTTGGGATCAGGAAGCCCAGACAGCAGATTTGCAGAGTTATTCCCAATTCTCTTCTGCAGCCTGGCTGGACACAGCAGCCCAGGGGCTCTCTGCTAGGGTTTAGCACAGACTGCACATAAAGGTATGTGAAAAGGTCTTCTGTGCCTCATACCTATTTTTAAAGCAACTTGTTAGGGTCATATTTTGCCCCTTTATAAACTGATGGTATATCCTTCCTTGGAAAATAGTCTCTTCAGAGCAGCCTGGCCTCATAGGTAACAGTGAAATCTGCTGTTTCATTAGGGTTATCTAATGAAGCTGGGTATCTGGGAAGGCTGGAGTTACCTAGCTTAGTGTCTATTCAGAAGATTAAACACAGCAGAGATGTACACAGAATAGTACAAATAAATTACATCAGGCTGTTACATTTACCATTCCTCATTACATGATAAATCAATGCAGCAAATGAAAACTGATTAAGAAGGTATTTCCACCCTATAATTAACCTGAAGATTTAATTGGTATTGGACAATATTAGAACCAGGTCTCGGAACCAGATAAATCACGAAAAAAGTCTTCACGTAAAAACAAGGATGGAAAACATTAATGTCAGTGTGCAATTTAGTTTTTCTGATATTTGGCAGAAAGTTAAATGTCCATGTAATTCTTTGAAGATCTCAGAAGCGTTAGAATATGGTATATTGGCATATATCCCAACCTTTTCCAGCTCAGGGCTGTTCTATAAATAACAAGTCGTGTCGCAAAATGGTTCGAAGCCATTATCAAAGTTATAAATCCTCATGTTTCAGAGCATGCTGCAACCCCTAAGTGACACAGGTCAGAAGGGAACTTCTGTGGCCATCTGTTTCAGAACTGATCCTGTAGCAGATTTTATGGACCTCTCAGAATTGCCTGACATTGATCCTCACTGGGCGCTGACCTTAGACCAGCCAGGTTTAATCCAAGAGGGTCTGATCTCTGCTCAAATAGATATATTCCTGCTAACCTTCTTTTGTGTGCTGGCATATAGGTCTTTGTAGTTAACCTGCAAGTTTCTGTAGTTCTTACAGAGTAAACAAACAAAGCTGTATATCCTTTGTGCCTGTGGTTTGGCTGTGAGTTTAAATCTTATTATGTGACTGTATAAATCCAAGGATACACAGCTCCTCTAGTAATTTGTGTGTGAGAAAGAACAAGACTGTTAACATTTTAAGATTTGTTCCTGAATCTTACAATTTCCATCATTTTTTTGTTTTGTTTGCGGTTTAAAGACCAACCTTTCAAGTCTGTAATTTCCTCACCGGTTCTGAATAAAAGAATTAAGTTGGGAGAATAAAAGACATAATCTGTTCCTGCTTTGATGCTGTTACAGAGCTGCCTCTTCAGGGAGCACCACCAGCTTAAAGCTTTTCCCTTTGAAAACATGACTCACCAAGACACAACCTTCAGCATTTTACAAAGGCCCCATAGCAGGGCTGTTTGCATTTTGGAGTCAATGGGCTTTATGAAATTTTCTCCTCTTTCCCTCTCTGCCTGCATACCTGCTGGGCAGGACTAAACAAGGTTGCTTTGGGGAAGGGCTTGTCCTGATTACTGGGAGCTTGGCTACGAGAAGTAGTGCCCTTCTACCAGGGCAAAACCAACACAGTAGCACAGCAAAACTAGAAAGGGTGTGAGTGGCCCAGGAGCAGAATCCAGTTGCTTGATTTACACCTGAGTAATTACACTGACTGCAGTGAAGCTACTGCTGATTCACACCGAGGAAAGAATCAGGCCAAGCACGAAGCTCAGCTGAAGCCAAAGAGAGCTATTGCATAAGGAATTTTACAGGATGCCATTTGTGTCTCATGTTTGAAAAAGGGAGACAGAAGGAAAGTGCTTCAGGCCACCCTCTGGCTTCAAACCACATGCATATGCTAATTTGGAGCATCAGAAGTTTATAAATGTGGAAGGTGCTTTTGAGGATGAGTTCTGATGTGCACTCCTAGCACAAATGGAACATGACAGAGAAGAATCTACAGGATGTTAAAGCCCCAGCTTGCTCCTTTGTCATTTCCCTGCCAATAATTTATGTATTGAAGAGTAAGTTGAGTCCTTTTTATCAGATAGAAGCCTCCTACTAACCATCTTGCTTTTCTCAGTAGACCTTTCACAAACTTCCAATTAGTAATCTACAGATCTGGAGGACTACAGATTATAAATCTTGCCTGTAGATTTTTTCAGACAACCCTATTCTTGGTTTTCCATTTTGTTTAAAAATCATATTTTCACTATGTCTAACATGGTTGAAGGAGGTCTAGTGTCAGTATGGAACACGAACAGCTTTGGCAACAAAAGGGACAGAAAGTGGGGAAATTTCTACCCAGTGCCCAAACAATCTCCTTAATCAAAGAGGATGAGCAGGACATTCATTCTCCAAACAAATTAATAAGCTTTCCAGGTGAATTTTCAAAACTGGACTGCTTGAAAAGCAGCTATTCTCTTTGATCTGTAATTTTGATTTGTACAGTTTTTACCCTGCATACTACAGTTCCCACAAGCATGTTACAAATTCTCTGTTCCAAGTTACTGTACCTTGACATAGGCAACAATTTTAAGGGAGATAGTTGCAAGATAGAGGGAGTTCATTGCAAAATCCATCAGATTCCACCAGTCATGTACATACTCATTGAATCCACCATCCCACATTTCCTTGATTTCTCCCCAGATAAAACCTGTAGAAAGAAAGGCAGAGAATTCATTGTCATGACGAGGCATTATTTCCCATTAAAGCACTGTGCATATCTGATGTACTGCCAGACAACTGGGAATTAACAGCTTGGAAAAAATGTCTCATCCCTTCTGCCTTCTACAAAGTATAGTGCTGCTGATTATGAGACATTTTACAAGTCTGTGGGGAATGTAGTCTAAAGAAAGATGAAAAAGACATTGGTTTCCTACCCAGAGCTCCAGATACACACACGAGGAGACTGCCTGAAATATGTTTATTATAACCAGTATGAGTGGATTGGCTCAGCTGAAATTTGTTCTATGTGAATAAACTATTTTAGCAACTGTATCAGGTGCTGTTTCTAATAGATTTTCTGCTCTCATAGACACTCTAAGCAATTCATTCCCCTCTTAGACACTTTTTCCTGACTTTCTCTAGCAACACTAGTACCAGCTTGTACATGCCAGTACAGTTCCTCCCTGACCTGGAAATATCACACCAAAGAAGGAAGACGTGAATTCATTCTCTCTGCTCAGTCACTGTATTTATGCATCTTGCTGAACAAAAAGCCCACAGGGATAATTTGTGAGAAAAGGTAAGACTCAGCATGAAAAAGGGCACTGCAGCCTGGCACTGCCTCCCTTGGCAGTGACTCATCTCATGTCAGATATGGCCAGGGGTCCTGTGAGGTGAGTATTTGTTCCCAAGGATAGAGCCAGAGCCCATCATCTCAACTCTGAAACGCCTTCTGGTAACAATTTTTGGCACTTGCTAGTGCTCACTGTGCCTCCTTGCAGCTGGAGGAGTGAGGGGCAGTTTCTGAAGTTCTGCTAAACTCACCTGGCATAGAGTTATGATTTAAAGTAACTTGTATGTCCTTTATTGTAGATCTGTTTAAGTATTTTTGAAAGCCTAAGTCCCATTAAAAAGTAAATGGCAGCTAGGCTCCTTCAACCTCTAAATGCTTCTGAGAATGTCTTTAGAGCCCCAGGTATTTTTGAATTACCCAGTTTCCAATATTATCCTTGAATGAAGACCTGAAACATGTGTGAAAAGACAAAAAACCAAACCAAAACAAAAACCAACAACCAACAACCAACCAAACATAAAATCCCCCCCAAAAAATACACCTCCAGGTTATTACTAATATAGTTTCTCAAACTGCTGCCCCTACCTAACCACAAGATACTGCAGTGGTCACTGATATGCTACTTGCAACTCAACTTTAAGGAGCTGAAAGTTCAATTTAAGAGCAAGTAAAATTGAAATGAGCTGCTGCACACCCCCAAATATCAATCTGAGCTGTTCAGCTGCCAGCCAGCAGGTCAGCAGTCAGACAAGCATAATGTCAAGGCCAGTAAGGTAATCTTATTACAGCTGCCTCCATGTCTTTGTATGAACACAAAACAATAAAATAAAATAAATCAGTGAAAAGGATCCTGTTGAAGAACTCATACACTGTATTTATAGTGAGTTATCATTGCTGGTTACTATAGTTACAGCAATGCTGTGTGTGTCTGTTCTCTCTCCTTTTATAGTGGAAAATATTTCGTAAATAATAACTTTTAATCTGGTGAAACTGTTCTAATTTCTCCATTTAATAAACACTCCTACAATATCTGTATTTATCAGAAACAAAGGAGCTCAAGAAGAGGAGGCAGGTGTAAGACGTGCTTTTTTTTTAATGGATTATCCTTCTTTCATCTGCAAATCAATTTTGTTGACATGCCTGCCATTTCCCTCAATTTTAAGCACAAATTTAAAGTGATCACCTAAGCTCAGGGAAGACATTTAACTTCCTCAGCTTACTCTGAAGTTTCTACCAACATCTGCATTCAAATGCCATAAATCAGTTTGATCAGACAATGAGGCTGTGGGTAGAGCTGTGAAAGGAGTACAGTGCCCTGGGTCACCACCCCAAGTGATTTGGGAACATCCCACTTTCCTTCCTTGTTTTGCATCAAGTCTGGCACAGGGAACAGCACAGAACCAGGAGGAACACAGAAACAAGGAGCTGTGTCCTGGTGCTACCAGGAGAGGGGAGCCAGCAGGTATGGGAGAGGCTGGAGGAGAGCTATATAGGTGTGGAAACCAATGCCCAGTGGTTGTCCATGTCACTGAATGTCCGTGGAGACTTGAGGCTCTGGCAGCTCCCAGCAGCCATGGTAGGTCCTGCAGTGGGAACTCCAGCACTGAGCAGGTCTGGCAGTAACACCCCAGCTCACAGTGGTGCCACATGCTCATGGCACAGCAAGGGGGATGGGCACTGAATCAGAGGAGAGATTGTGCTCCTGATGGAGCCCACAGGTTTCCACTTGCTGTTGTGTTAGAACTCAGTTTGGAAGGGTAAATAGTCTCATCAAAAATATATCAAACTATGCTTGTCTGCTCTTCTCCCATCTCATCTCATCATCTCATCTCATCTCACTCACCTCATCTCACCCTACCTCACCTGTACATCCTGCCCTCAGGACACAGACACTTCCCAGCTGTGGTTGCCCAAGCCAGACTGGAATAAGAGCCTCATGTTTAACCTTCTTATAATCAGGGCTCTCTCCTTCTCCTGCTTATATTAGAGTATTTGATGTTGATTTGGTCAGTGATTATCAGTACAGACTGAGATTTATCTTCCCTTTTTCGCCTTCCTGTAGGTTATTTAGGAGTCTGGCAGCCCAGGAATAAACTGGGCTGGTACCTGCACACTGCCTGTGGCAGCCAGGCAGGGAGCAGGCAGGAGCAGAGACAGGCTCTGGGCACTGCCTGCTGCTGTGTACCAGCCAGCAGACCTGAACCAGCAGGAGAGGTGACATTGTGTGTGACCCAGAAGCTAATTCCTAACCCCCTCCTTGCACAGAGCATGGGGGAAGCAGGGAGAGAGCTGCATCTGCCACGGTTTATTCAGGGTCATGTCTAAAGGAAAGTCAGATGGCAACAGAACAGCAGAAGAGCCCTAGGCCAGCAGGATCTGTTGTTCCAGAAGGAGCCCAGCTGTTCTGCACAGTTTCTGGAGCTGGCTGCCAAATCTCTTCACATGCTGATGATGCTGAGATCAGGAATGAGTCCCCACACAGTTACCACGGGTGCCAGTCAGGCAACTGTGGCTCAGCTTTGTTGTGTTTTGGATTTACCTAGAACCCAGGGCAGGATCATCCACTCCACGATGGTGGGAGGTGGCCCCTGCATGTGAAGGTCAGTCCTGACGATGTGCTGCGACGCCAGCAGGAGCATGAAGAGGAAGGTCAGGTAAGAGCCGGTGTGGCAGATAAACTTTATAAATGGCTTTTTAATGAACAGTCCCAGCCTGCTCTTCGGTGCAATCAGGTACGCCACGGACAGCACGGGAAACAGCAGTCCAATGGTGACACAGGTCAACAGTTTTACTGCCCAGTGTTTCCGCCTCCATCCTGGGAAACCATCGTACCAAAGTGTTGCTAGTAGCTGCTGGCAGTTTGGCTGAGCAACAAACTGAGGAGGAAAAAAGAGAGAAAGACTATTACTGATTGGTGCTTCATGTGCACTCCCCCTCACATATGTGTTAGAGCCCACACGAACCCTCATAATACGTTCAGGGCCAGCTATGGGGTGGAAAAGCATATTTTGGAGACAGAAGGGAGAAAGGAGGCAGATTTCGCTCTTATTTTTCTATATAAGATTTAAGATTTCTTCTCGCAGAAGAAGTATTATTTTTCTATTTGAAGCATCCTTATGTAGATCAGCCACTCACCACACAAAAACCTCGTGCAAAAGTGACACAATGAAAATTTACTACAAGCTGTTTCTCTTCCCATGTGTTCGAGCACGTTTCTTTTCAGAATGTTTCAGGTTTTGACTGCCTCAAACAAAGCACTGTCAGCATCTTGAAGAAGTGACTAAAAGATGAGACAGGAGGGAAAAGGTGTAAACCTCTGAGGGTGTGTGTGTGTGAGAGAGAGAATGTCTCCAGAATTGTGGGGGGTACTGCACGTGGCTCTGTGCAAGGAGGCCACAATATGTGTGTGTGGGCTGGGCATGAGGCAGCGACGTGAGGTGCAGCCAGGTGACATCTGTTGGGAAGCAGGACAGCACATTTGTAAGCAAACCTCGCTATTCAGGAAGGGAGCAGCTGTAAAATGTAGGAGATTAAGTGGAGGCCAAAAGAAATCTTTGATCACAGCACCAGAGGTGACACTTGGGAGTTTACCTTCACTCTGTAAAAAATAGCATTGTGATGGTGATTTACTGCATCTCAGTGAGTCCACACCAGACATGCTCAGGTTGCACCGACTTCAGACTGTTCTGATCCCAAACAGCCTCTGGGATTTCAAACTCAAGCCATGATATTTCTGCTCTATGCCAGAAGACTTTATGTTCCTGATTATACCTGGACAGCCCCGTGGTTTTCAAAGCTTTTCAGACCCAGAGATAACTAGAGATGTCTGCAGGACTGAGACAACTGTGTTTTTCATTACATATTTGATTTCTAATCTGCACTGGAAATTCAAAGAAAATCTCAGCCATTGTTCTGAGGATGCTTGTTATACTCACTGTGCTGTAATTAAACCAGAAAAAGTAGCTTAGCATGGATAGAGTTATGGATAAACATGCTCCTGTAGCAACATATGTATGATTGGACATACCTAAATCAGAAAGAATCACACTTGCAATGGACACAACAATTGTAGCAGCATTGATGAAGGAGAAGAGACCTCTTATGAAGGAGGTTCAAAGCAGGGAGTAACCTGAAGATGACACTACAGTTCACTACATTTGAGATCAGCTCAGTTGGTCAGAGCACGGTGCTGTTAACACCAAGGGGGTGAGTCTGATCCCCATATGGGCCACTCACCCAAGAGCTGCACTCTGTGATTCTGTGTGAACTTGGCTCACCTGTATTTAAAAGGGATCTCTGGAGGCATGTGGTGCCACCACACTCTTCACAGCCCTCAGGGAATATTTTATCAGGCAAAACACTCTCTCACCACTACAATTAAACCAGCTCTGTGAAGGAATATGTTGTGGTACCAAAAGGGCTACTGAATACAAGAGTCCTTCTGTTTTGCCACCCCACATTGGTGTGATTTTTTGCCTCTGGAAGAAGCATATATAACATATATATTACTACTGCCCTCAGTGACTCATACTGAGTCAGCCATCCCATGTGCATTTATGAGACAGGTACAAGGCTCTTCTTGTCATGTCCAAAGATACCTAGACATTCCTGTAGCTCTTCGTCACCAGGAGAACAGATTCAGCGTGAAAGAGGCATTAATTTAATAAAAGCTTTAGCACACACTGAGATTTTTTAAATATTCATTCACCACAAAAGATGCCCAATATTGGGAAGACTTTCAAGTGCAGTTCTTGGAGCAGTCTATATGAGCAGAACACTGTCACCACCGTGTTCAAAATGATTAAACCAAGGTCAAGCAAAAGGAAAAATTAGTGTGATGAAGTCATTCACTTCTATAAGTATTTTTAGATTTTGTTAATGTATTTTATATATTATAACAAGATGTTTGTATTAGAAACAGATCACTTTTGGACTGGGCAGTTCAAATATACAGAATGACCCAAATTAGCATTGAAAATAAGATCTCCAAGAGGACTATCTGGCATTTATGAAGCTGGATTTTTTGTGTTATTACAACAATAAACTTCTGATGACTTCTGCATCTGTCATACAAGTATGACACTCTGTCCCAGAGGGCTTTGGGAAAGAATATCAGAAGAGGGTGTGATTTGGAATCAACCTGCACATGCATGCAGCAGAAAGTGGGCAATAGCTGACAAGGTCTTCAGAAAAAGCCAAGACCTTGTAATGATCAGAAAAATGTCATTTCCACACTTGGGGACAGTGATTATAAAATCACAGAATCACAGAATGGTTTGGGTTGGAAGGGATCCTAAAGTTCATCTCGTCCCACCCCCTGCCATGGGCAGGGACACCTTCCACCAGCCCAGGTTGCTCCAAGCCCCCTCCAACCTGGCCTTGGACACTTCCAGGGATGGGGCAGCCACAGCTTCTCTGGGCAGGTTAAAGAAACAGTTCTACAGAAACTAAAAAACATCAAGCCTCGATGGCTGTTGGTTGGGGTTTAATCTCTGATTTCATAAGGGTCAGTGCTTTATGTTTAAAATCTAGAAGAAACAGAAAGTTACACTGCTCTATCTTCTCATTTAAGATCCCAAACAGGAGCTGTTACTGGATGTGTTCTGCACTGATTTACAACTCCTGCTTCTCTGACATGAGGCACAACTCTTTTTTCTTTTTCTTTTTTTTTTTCGAGGAAGAAAATGTTATAAACACATTTTCTCTTTATCACATATGATAGAAAGCTCTAAGGGGAGAACAAAACTGTTTTTCCCTTGAGTCAAAGTCAAAGTCATTTGAGAAATCAAATGACTGTATGTTCCTCTGGTTGCTGTGCAACTTGCAAGCATCTTAAAAGTGCCTCTTCTCTGCCTAATGGCTCATTTCTAAAATCTGCTTTCTCAGTTGTATCTGATGTTAGTTCTTCAAATGGAGAGAAATTCACACATCATGAAAGAGCAGCTTTAAAGAGCAGATTGGCAAAAGGGAATGGAAATGGAAAAAGCCATTAAGTTTTCCGATCAAGCCAGTCCCAACCTCACTGAAAATGGCCCATGGGAACTTTAAACATACCACAGAAAGAGGCTCTCCCTAATGTCACAAACCATCAGATGCTGTCTTTATTAAAGACAAGGCCAAGCACTTACCACTATAAGTTTTATTAATTTGTATTAGTCGAACTTACTAACTAAAGATTTAAAATCAGTAAATATTGCTGCTTAAATCTCCAGCAGTGCAGCTGGATGGAAAAAACAAAAATTTCCAGTTTGCAGAAACACTGGAATTATGAATTATAATGAAGAAGTCAACTAAGCCATTGGTGTGCTGGCTAAAGAATTGATTGCTTTTTGGTAACTTTCCTTTCCATGTTACTTAGACTAAACCATCAAATTCCTTTACTGAACTAAACCACTGAATGTTCAACTCATTAAAGGTTGTCTAGGATTCATAGCACTAAATCAATGCACATAAAATACAAGAACATGAAAAAGCTTAGTTACAGCCCTTCTAGGCTTGAAGTAGCCTGAAATCCTAATAATATTGTGGAAGTTTTGTTATCATCCATCATTTCAAATTTCTTCATAAAGTTAAGGAAATTTCTTCAGTGCCAATAGCAGAACTGAGGTTTGGAAAAGCAAGTTGACGTCTTCAACACTAGACCAAGGCCTTTCCTAAGTCAAAGTTTAGTATGAGCCTATAAGTATGGGCCCAAATATGTTTTCTCACCTTTTTGCAAAGCCTTTGATGTGCCATAGACAGAAATAGTGCATGTGCATATCACAGCCTTTTATCATTTCACATGAATGTATTGTGTGTGACAGGATTTGGGATCAGTTAAAGCGTCTGCACAATGAAAAGCAGAGATGCTGATAATTTAAAAATCTGCTTATTGTCCAGTTTTGTAGATGGTCCAGAATGAGAGGCAAATGTACTGCACCAGGAGCTCTGTTTGTTTAAGAGAATATGTGACTATAAACCACTATTTCTCCAATGCTTAAGAAGCACAGTATCGAGCATTTTTTCCAAGGATTGCTGCATTATAGGAGCCTCCAATCTCTATTAAAGCGGCAGCACAAGACACCATCCCACGAACATGACAGAGAATGTGCTGACAGCTGAATTAATGAAAAGAGAAGCCTCCAAAAGGTGGCATTTATGCTCAATTCAGCTTTCGTAGGAACTAAACATTTGATGCTGTCCTTGTTTGTGCTGTGGCAAGAGTTAATTTTCTTCACAGTGTGGGGCTGTATTTTGGATTTGTGCTGGAAACAGTGTGGGGATGTTTTTGGTACTGCTGAGCAGCACCTGCATGGAGCCAAGGCCTTTTCTGCCTCTCCTACAGCCCCACCAGTGAGTCATCTTGGGGCTGCCCAAGGAGGGGGGACACAGCCAAGGCAGCTGACTCCAACTGAACCCAGGGATAGCCCAGACTATATGGCTTCATGCCGAGCATAGAAAACTGGGGGAGAAGGAGGAAGGGGGGGAGATGTTTGGAGTGATGGCATTTCTCTTCCCAAATCACCGTTCTGTGTTACAGAGCCCTGGGGATGGCTGAGCACCTGCCTGCCATGGGAAGTGGTGAATGAATTCCTTGTTTTGCTTTGCTTGCATGCTTGGCTTTTGCTTCATCTATTAACCTGTCTTTATCTGAACCAATGGGTTTTATCACTTTTCTGATTCTCTCGCTCATCCCACTGTGGGGCAGAGAGCGGCTGCGTGGGGCTGAGTTGCCAGCTGGGATGGAATCACGATGGATGCTCTGAAGCCCATGGTATTGCTGGCACAACATTGCCCAGGGTGCTCCCCACTTGCAGACAAGCCTGCAGATGCATTTCTAGAGGAGGTAATCCCAAAAGCTATCTCCTTCTCCATGACCTGTCGAGCAGAACCCGTCCCTAGCTGAAGATACAGTTCGCTGAGTAACTGGGAGACAAGATGCAACTCCGAGTCCTTCTTGTGAGTACACCAGCCCTGTATCACCTGGGAGCAAGGTGCTCTGTCTCCTGGCCTCTGAAAATGGGGATGAGTATCTTGGCCTTTCCAAGAAGTGAGATCAGCAACTCCAGTCATAGCTGTGAAGCACTCTGAGGGTAGAGACTATTGTAGTACAAAGTCTTTTATGTTCTCTCTTTCTTCCTGTCTTGCCAGGCTCTTTGTGTAACATTTGGCTTGCAGCTGGATCATGCTATTAGAGAACTTAATCTTCAGTGTTCATCAAACTCATTGCCACCTAATCCTATACCAAGGAGAAAATTCGTAAGGGAAAAAAGCAGCTGCTGGATGGAGTGTCTTTTTCTTAATAACTAATCTTTACTGATATTTTTAAGTCACCTAAATTCTTATTGGGAATTAAATGCTTTCTGCGTGCTCTGCCATTAATATAAATATCAAACACAGAAATTATGTTCCACCCCCCTCCCCTGATCTATGGGGAAATCCCTGATCTCTCATAGTCATAAGTAATTTAGGATCAGACACAGATGGGCTGAGATATGAATGCCTCAGGGAGCAACTGAAATAGCTCCCTGATAGACATCACAGGGGCTGAGCACAGCATCTCTCTGCCTTTATTCTGATTATCCTGACGGCTGCCAACAGCCTTTTCTGTTTGGAGTTTGTTGGAGTTCTTGTCTGTACTCTTGCTGTGGATGGTGAGAGTGAACGCTGTTCATAGATGAATAATCACTAATTTGTAACTGCTGAGCCCTGTGCTAATAAGCAGGACAGAGTTTTTCTATCAGTCAGCTACACCAGCTCCCAGGGAGGTTCCCACCGAGAGCCAAACATGGCATGGGAGCCATGGAATTAACTTCAGTTCCCATCTCACACTCGTTTGAGTAGGTCAGATTCACTGTACCCCAGAGCATCTCAAACACAGCAGCTGAATGCCTGCAAGGTTACTGGGTCTGGGGTATTATTCTATGCTATTGCCTTCTACAATTAAAGCTATTTTGGCTTTGGAAAGGCAGGTTTTCACACAAACTGAGTTAGATTTTGCAACCTATGTGACTTTTTGCAGTCAGGCAACTGCAGTGTCTGATGCAGTAGCATAGGTATGTATTTTAGTTAGATCTGCAATGAAGGCAGATTTCCCACGACCCCAAGACTCTCATGAAAAGGATAAATGCCGTTGCCATTCTCCACTCAACTGGAAGTCCTGTCCCATCCCACATAGGTGCTGCCTTGCACCTTCCCCTCTGGCAGATGGAAGGGAGATGTCTCTAAAGACACACATCTCCCCCTGTGCTGGGGAGCACAGTGTGGCCAGGCAGGGTGGGAGCAGCAGGTCTGTGCCCCTCATCTCCACCCCACATCAGTGGCAGGGGTGACCCACTCAGACACTGCACCCAGGCTGTCCACCCCACACACCCCAACACAGCTGGGGAGCCTCTGCACTTGAAAATTCAGAATTAATTGCCTAGAATATCTTTCCTCCCATGTAGATACTGAAAAGTCCTACACTGTCAGTCCTATCACAGACTTGGGTTTGTCAATCAACGCCACATCTTAATGTCTTAACCCAAAAGCTTAATACACACTGTCCAACAGCCCAAGCAGTCTGTAACACTTGGTACAATGGATCACACCACTCAATGAAGTGATCATCTTTACTCTGACTTCAGCAAGGTGAAATGTTATGCAAAGAACTGGACTTTCAAGATCCAGCTTCTTCCTGAACTCCCAGATCCTTGGGATGCTCCTGCTAAGAACCAAGTAGCACAAAACACTTCCAGGGCCAGACAAACCCTTCTGCCTCTATTTGTACCAAGGAAAAGATCTTGTGAGGAAGAATGGAAATGCAGTGGTTTGATTGCTCTTAAAGGAAATTCCAGTGGGCAATACTCAAAGAGCCCCATTTCTAAATTATCTCAAGACAGGAGAGAGAACCTCTGTGTGGCCTATTTTGATGCCTGCTGCAGAGAGCCAGTGAGCCCTGTGAGACCAGATATTCTAGAGAAGAAATACCAGCCTCCTCAAGTTTGCAGTGTTGCAAATGGTGAGATGAATAAGAAAATCCTCTTTTGTAGCATATTTCTTTTTAAAGTTCAACCTTGTTAATGACTGCAAAGTTATTTACATTCTGCTGCTGAAGTGTGAGCTGCAGAGGGTAAACACCTAATGGTTGTTCATCATGTTAATTAAGTACTTTCTGCAACAGGAAAAAAAAAAAAGGAAGAAATAAGACAAAGTAGTTGGAGGGGAGGCTGTATAACTTGGGACTACAACTCAACATTCCTTATCAGATACTTCCAAGGGATAATCTTTTTTTTTTCAGAATGAATATCGTATCAAAAACACAGCTGCTACTCACACACCTGTTAGTACCAGCAGTGAAGCACTGATGCAAATCCAAATGGCAGCATTCCTGCCACCAAGGGGATCACATGGCTGAGCTGGACTGAGTCCTTCAAGAAAACCTGGTGCTGCCCAAATTGCTCAAACCCTCAGCTGGCGAATAAAACAAACTCCAGATGAACATGATCCTCCACAGATGAACATATGGCCTCAAATCAGAGAGAACTTTGTCTAATCTGTTCTTAAAATATTTTAAATTATGATGCCATATGAATCTTAACTAAAGGTCTTCATACCACATCTCTCTGATGATAGCACACATGAACTCAGCTCAAGCAGTAGCAATTGCAAATTCAGCAGTGATGTGAATGCTGGCAAAAGGAAAGACTGAATAACCTCTCAAAGCCTGCCACAGTTTCATCAAAATTCACAGTTTTAACACATTCATGTTGGATTCGCTTAAATTATTTAAATAAAAGAAGTCCCACATATCTTAGGACAAAGGCAGATGCTTGCAAATGCTGGATACCTACCCATGGAAGAAGCAATTATAAAATCTTTAAGCTTGTAATTAAATTCATGTCTACTCAGAGTGCTTAAAGGTGTGTTTAGCTGTAGGTTTGTATTTATGGCCGGTGTCAGCGGGATTTAAGTGCGTTAAGTTCAGCAGTGAATAAAGTGGAGGAGCTGAACGGTGCTCCTGCAGCAAACACCCCACCAGAACAGGGTTCCTCTGGGTCAGACCCTGAGCAAGAGCCCAACGTTGATAAATAAATTCCTGAGGGATGTATTCCAGCAAGCATCCCAGGATATGGTTCTGTTAAAGATTCAGTAGATCTAGGCTGGGTTTCCAAAGGCAGAGTGCTGCAGTACAAGCAAGCATTGAATACAAGCAGTACACCTCAGAGAGAGTCAGTTCATCCCCAGCACACACCTGGGTTCCAAGAGCTAACCAGGACATACTGGACACATCCTCAGAAGCACTGGAAAAACACTCAGGCTAAAAACCATTTAGAGACAAACCTTTTAGCGTTTCCTAAGTCCTCTTGCAGGCAGCACTTCAGCAGTTACAGATCCTGGAAATGAATACTGGGAGCTCTCAGGGGCTTTAGCTGAAGTGGGGAAGGTATTGACTTTTAAATAAAAGGCTGGGTTTATTCTCCCTAGTGGACTTCTAACATTTACATTAACTAAGTGATAAGTAAAGCAAACATGAAAACTTTAAAAGTCATTCACAAGTATTTTTAAACACACACCTACTTTACCCAATTACTGTTAATAAAAAGTTCTAAAATTATTTTTCCTTTGCTTCCTCTCTGACCTGACACACATCTACGCTGAAACTAATTTTGGGGTTTTTTTCTTTCTTCTTTTTACCTTTTCTTGAATGAGTAAGTTTACTCCAATATCCATGAATGAACAAGTTAGCACAGTATAAACACTTCTCACATTCTTGGGAACCTCTAAAGGCTACCTCTGCTCCTGAGTAGTATCACTGCTGAGGGGTGAGGATGTTTACTCAGCCAGCTGGGGTTTGTAAAGAACAAGAACAAAAATTGCAGTCACAACTTTTAAATGTCAGTCTGCACAAGATCTCAGTTTGGGAGGGTGTTGTGATTAACCCATCTATTCATCTCACTTCTCCTGCAGCGAAGACTTACGAGGTAACTGTGTTCTCAGTCACCTCGTCTGGATAATGATGGATCTGATGTATACACGGGAGGTGCAAGGGTGTGGAATCTCAGTTCTCTTCTGTAGAGGGTTTCATAACTCACTTCTCTAAGCCACAGAAGTGAAGCTGAAATTCACAGAAATCGGGTAAATACCAGTGACCACTTCTGTGCCTAAATGAAAGAATCCATAGCAATGGTTTTTCTACGGAGTTTATTATTTCAGGGTGTCATTCAAAGTGAAGTATGAAATAACATGATATACTCTTCCCCAGTGATATAAAGCTGACTCCAAACACACTCCAGACCTTCAGATGTGGGAAGACTGAACACTTGGCTGATATCATACAGAAGGTGTCACTTCTCTCCAGTTTTTGTTGTCTGTAGAAAGCCCATCAGTCATGCCCTGTACTTTGGCTTTGGCTTCCCAAGCCTCTTCTCTTGCTGGCAAGAAGACTGATGGGGAACTTGAAGTTAAGGGAATTGACAAACTCACTCATCCTTGAGTGTTTTTAAAACAGTGCAACCTGTTTAGCTTTCAACATATTTCCTGTCTTTGTCCAGGAGATCATTAAGTCAGAGGCACAAGGCACCAAAAATGACTGAAAGAATGATCCTGGCATTTACTGCCTGCTATACATCACACTAACACAAGCAGAGTCCTTGTCCTTGACCAAGGTTTTTTCTTCAAATTTGCACATGATAAGATTAGTCAGAGATGATTTTGCTGTCAAAAGAGAGTGTTCTGCAGTTCTGCTCTGTGACAGCTGTGATATGTGGCTAACCTTCATCAACTTAGAACATTTTGGTGTTACATGAATAATATACCAAATAATACTGTTTCCTCAAATAAACATTCAAGTCCACTTTGTCAAACTGGTGAACCACCAGTTCTCTGAATATTATTTATTCTTCCAAGTCTGGAGAGAAGTTATGCTTCAATGACTCTTGTCCTAATTTTTGTAACAGCTGCAGAGGTTAAAATTTCCATGATAATTTCCAAAACTGAACAAACAGATCTGGCAACTGCACAAGCCCATAGAGTAGGGGCTCTGAGATATGCCCCACCAGCAGTCAGCAGGAATGACTCTTTTAAGGGTGCAAATACAGACAAATCTCCCCACCTGCCACGCCGAAGTCCTGCCTCTGAAGCTGCTGATAACAGCTCTGTTAGCACCACGTGCATGAAAGCCTGCTGGGATTGAGTTTGAGAAAAAACAGCTTCATTTAGCACAGGCCATTGTCCACACACCAGGTGGGAACTTTGCTGCATACAACAACGATGGATTGTTGTATGGAATGGTGGTGTGGGAAAATGAAAGGTCACATTTGCACATTCAGCGCTTTTGAAATCCCTAAACTTACACTCAGGTCTGTGTGTAGAACAGAGCTGGACATGGTGTAACCACATCACCCTCACCATCGAACACCCCAAGGGATGTGGACGTTCCAGATTCACTGGAAATGAAAAAAAAGCTTCCACCAGGAGCAGCTCTGCTTCCCCGTTTAGTCCTGATGAAGATCTTTTCCCAACCTGGTACGATTTCCTTCCAGAAATCCAAAAGTAAAAGCCTGCTTATGCTGTGCATGCTCAAGGAAGGCTTTTCATTTTGCCTTTAAAGAGCACAGTGCAAATATTCAGCCCTGTATCGTTATTCCTCCAGGCAGTATAGCAAGAAAATAGACAAACCCACAGGAGAATAACTTAACTATGCCTACAAGCAAAGAAAGATCTGTGGCCATCCATCAGGATACCTGAATGGCTTTCAAAACGGGTAAAAAGGTGCAGGACACGAGCTTTGATTTTCACAGATCTCGCGTTTCATTTTTCACGCGTCTCTGATATTTTTATAAGCTCTTTTTATACACTAACTGAAGCGCCCTCAGAAATTTTCCAGGTTTATGCATGCTCCCTGGAGAGTGATGCTGTGCTTCTGACTGCAGCCACACAGTTGACAAGAGTCAAGACACAGTGGAAAAATATGCGGCACGGCAGGAATGATTATTCATTTACTCCAGTACTGTATCTCAAGAGGTACTTGTCTATGTAAATGTCCTGGGGAAAAAAAAAAAAGGACCAAAACTGTTGAAGCTTCATCCTGAAGAGAAAACAGCAAAGAGCAATGCTTTTGAATTGGGAAAGCAAACAAATCTATTCCTCTCCTTTCCTGCCATCGATTAGAGCACAGTGATGAGGAGAGACTACAGTTAAGATTTCTGAGAGGAAATTTGTGCACTCCTTTGATCTAATTCCATGAAAGTGCTAAGCAATATAGTCACAGGCAAAATAATTTTTTTTCTGAGTGTCTTGTATTGTGTGCATTTTTTACAGACACATAAACTAAACCTGCACAGCTATTTGCCAGTACCAGCAGCAGAAAAATCCATTAAAAACCCACTACTGTGATGTTTCACTTGGTTTTGAAGATGTGAATGACCTGTGACAGAGACCAGGAATAAGCTGAATGTATATTGCTATTCTTGTGCCACAGCAGAATGTTAAATACAAAGAGGAATCTGCCCTTCTAGACCTCATTCACTGCTGCACTATGGTTCTTCTACATTATTGGCAATGTAAAAAAAAAACTTAAAGGACATAAAAATTCTATTTGCATGCTGCCTATGCTCTGATTCTCTAATACAACAATACACACTGTATAGACAACTGTGTTTTACGTGACTGGCAAGATCCTAAGAGATGACTTTTCCCCATCTTTTCTTAGAAATGCAAACAAATTAACAAATGCAGAGCTAATTTGGTGCCAGAAGAGCATAGTGAAGACTGCTCCTCAACAGCTGAACTGTCTTTTCGTACTAAATTCTCAGCATCTTTCTTCTTCCAAAATTAGTCATGAATAAAAGAATTTGAGAAGTAATAATACAAAGACAAACGCTGTATACTACAGAGCATTCATGAAAAACCTGCTGGTCTCTTAGACCAGAATTACTGCGATCCTTCGAAAATGATTTCTTTAACAGTGGACTGAGAAAACTGACATGTCTGTGCTGGATGTAATTAGTCATGTTTCTCAGTGCACTAGTGCTGTCGTCATTTTTTCTAATATTTTGTGACTATCAAGCAAACAGGGATCACAACTATTAAGTCCTTCCTATCTTCTGGAGAAACGATCAGGGCTATTTGCAAGTTGAACCTGAGGACACAACCATTCTACACCTGAAATGAGAAGTGAGAAGGAGCTTCTGAACATTGCACAGCATGTTTCTATCATTTACTGCCATAAAATACACTACAAAGTTACCTAGGGCGCATTTTAATCTTTCCCGTATAACTGAGGTTTTTCCATCTGCCTAAACAGTAATTTACCCTTTAGGATTTACGGGCGTATTAAAAACAAACATGAAAAGCAAGAAATTTATTCTCCATTGTTTTGACCCTCCTGCAAAGGAAAAAGGTCTTCTTCGTAATAGGTGACACATTTGTCAGTTTGTAGAATATTAAACAGGTTTAATGGTTGGGAATAATCAAAACTTCTACCTCCCAGGGTTTTTTGGTGAAAAAAAAAAATGGAATAAGAGATTTTTCTATCGTTGTAAAGACAAACCTGTATCTGTGTCCCGAGGCAGAAATGCACTGGCAGTGGGATGTACCTGGGGATACAGGCTGAGCTGGAGCCCTTGGGATGAGGCTGCTCTCTTTCTGAAGGAAGAACACAACTGAAGTGGTTCCCTTTGCTAATCCTTGCTCACACTGCTCCCTGTGAAGGCTGAGGCACTCAGGCCAGGTTAAAAGATAAACCTGTGTGCCCCACGAGTGTGTTTACAGGACTCGGTGCAGAGAACAGGGGTGTGTGTCTGTGGC
Organism: Lepidothrix coronata; assembly: GCF_001604755.1. NCBI lineage: Eukaryota > Metazoa > Chordata > Aves > Passeriformes > Pipridae > Lepidothrix > Lepidothrix coronata. Next base: position 13,803,564 of record NW_016690182.1, read on the forward strand.
AGGGCTGGTTGCTAATTGTTTGCTAAAACTTAAAAGCAAGATCAGGTTTTTCTCTAGTAGCTAAGTGCCAAAAGGTGCCGCTAATTCAGCAAATGCCTCAGCAAGATAAATGTCTAATCTCCAACAGGATTTAGGTACTTAACCAGATTATACTCTGTTAAAAAATTTACTGTCTATTCATCTGCACAGTTAGCACTTATTTAGCTTTAAAAGCCTTCCTCCAAGGGCACAGTTTGGAGCAAGAGCACACAGAATAATTCATAGAACCACAGACTCCTTAAGGTTGGAGAAGACCTCTGAGATCATTGAGACCAACAATTAACCCAGGACCATCATGTTCACCACTCAACCATGTCCCCAGGTGCCACATCCACATGCCTTTTGAACACTTCCAGGGATGGTGACTCCACCACTGCCCTAGCCAGCCTGTTCCAACGTCTGACCACAGACATCTAGCTTTTCCCACTGGGATTTTTTTCAGTCCTGTATGTTCACTGCTGGGGTCATCAACCTGCACTAGAAATTTGAATGCTGTTACTTTTCTGTACCTGGAACAAACCAGCACCTTCTCTTCAGTATGGGAGTGCAATGGGGGCCGGGGGGAAAGGCATGGTGGGTTCACCTGAAATGCCTCAGAGAGAAGAACACTGAATAATGTGTCTGGTGGAGATTCTTGAATTCCCAGATCACTTACACTGGTGCAAAGTGATTTACACACAGTCCTGCTCCTCCATCAAAAGGCAATGATCTCTTTACCCATTTCCTCTTAACGACTTCTTTGAAAACAGTCTTGAACTTGAACTTGTCTGCCCAAGTAGGCTGAAATGGAATAATTTTATAGTTTGGGGGGAAATTTGAGATTTACTTCGCTCAAAAAGCAAAACGCTGCAGGAAATTTGTCTACCAATTATTCTAAAAACAATGTGAAATTATGCTGAATAGAAAGAACGAACACCTGCAACAACAATTGACACCCCAGAAAATAACCAAAGTCAATTTTGGATTCTTGTCTTAGACAACTAGAGATTTGACTTTTATTTTTGTCAACATTAAGATATAAAAATCTTCTCCATCCAATCCAATCCAATCCAATCCAATCCAATCCAATCCAATCCAATCCAATCCAATCCAATCCAATCCAATCCAATCCAATCCCATTTAATGTTAAGACAAAAAGCTTCAGTGGAACAAGATGATCTGCTTTTAAAAGTCTGCTGTTTCTCTCTGCAGAACTCTCTTTCACGAAACCAAACTCGCTTCTATTTTCCTTCCTGTCCCCACAAAAATTCTCTCAGTCTGATGCTCTTCAATCATGATTAAAAAACATTTCTCAGCATCTCCCTGGCAAATGTTCCTACTCATTTTTTCAGAATCTGGCAGGATGTTTGTATCTTGCTTGAGGTTTTGTATTGCACTAATTATCATGATAAGACGGCCTAATTAACATGATAAGAAAACCACAACCATCCTGCAGGATGCATCAGGTTTTTGTGAACAACTAGGTAGGATGATGGGGTTCAGTATTTGGTTTCACAACCTCATTCATTCTGCCCCAGCCCACCAGTATTCTACCTGGAAACAGCACAGACTTTAGTTGGCAACACAGAGCATATTTGCTATAATTTATAGGCTGGAACTGTCATGAGTGTGTCACAAAACATGGAATTTGTCCATATGCTTGGAATTAAGTCAAATATGCCTAAAAAAAAAAAAGAATAAAAACTGTCAAGCAAGATTAAAAATTTGTTACTCTAAAATAAAAAATCTTCAGGACTGTTCAGCGCCACATTTCAAATACAGTGAAGTCCTTCAGACTTGCTCTTGCTGAATGTGAATACGAGATAAGGGTGGCCACAGGCTCACACTTGGATGCCAGCAGTGACCTGACATCAGGATCAGCAGTGATCTACACACAGCAGTGCCAGGGGTAGCCTGGCTGCTGAGGGGTGCACGTGAGAGCAGCATCTGTGGCTGTCAGGTCAATGAAAAAGCAGAAGTGGTCTTTCTGGCCCTTCTTAGACTCAATGAACACTGACCCTATTACCTGTATTACCCTCTTCCAGATTAATGTTTCACTACTTTTTCGTGTCCCTAAAGCACTCATGGTGTTCCCTAACACTGTCACAGCCCGAGTTAAAAGCACAACCTGGCACGACACCGGCGAGCCTTGCTGACACTTGGCTGGATTAGCCCAGTAAGGGCAGTAAGTGGCCAAGTACTGAACCCCAAAAGCTTGAGGTTCTGGCTCCAGCTCATTGCAGCAAAGGGACTGGCACTCAGGAAACACAACAGACCAAAGGGATGAAAGAAAATGTACATCTTTCACTTCTTGGCTATTGTACTTTGGATGACACGAGCAGCCATTCAGGGAGGTGGAATGTTATCATATCGTGTTGGGTCAGTGCATAAAACGAAGCGTTGAATTTGGGGAAGGCAGTGAAAAGAGGAATGTAGCAGGTTCTTCTGCTACCCACATCACCCTCCAAGACACAGAGGAATGTGAGGGACATTGCAATTCAGTTCCTCAACCAAGCAGCTCAATTCCTCCTTCAGATAACCTGGAATATCACTGGCCAACAGTCATATATCATCTACTAAATTCTGTCTGGGTTTGGAAAGAGAAAGAAAATCCATAGCCAACTAATGAAACTGTGGTCAGCATTCTTCTGGAGTTCATGGCTTTTATTAAATCAACTTATAAATCTCTGGATTTGCAGGGCTTCTGAAAGGCTCTGTGTCCTTTAGCTGAAGTATGGCTTTCCTCTCTGGAACTACAGAAAGGAGTTTGAATTTCTGGGAATTGCTTCTCAGTTCCTAAAACACAGATGGATCAAGGACCAAGAATCAACCTGAGGTGTCACGAGTGTGAAGAAGTATTTGCATGATGTGATCCTTTTCTGAGCATCACACAAGCATTTTCACCCAATAAAACTGCTGGTAACATGGAGACCTGAGACAGTAGCAGTGCTCCAGATCTCTCCTGCTCTCTTTAGCTGCTCTCCTTTCTCTGACCCTTATGAATTAATGTTGAATGGGTGCTTAGAGGTGTTTGGTGGCTGCAGGAAGTGAATTGTGTATTACACTATTTCCTGCAGCCAATGAGGAATCCAAGGAGTCAACCTTTATGAGCTAGGCAACCCCTTCTAGCTTTGGGTTCCTGCACAAAAGCAGCAACTGGGGAAAGCTTTTAGAGACAGATCTGGAAATGTCTGAAGGCTGTTCTTTGCAGGGGGTGGGTTACAATGAAATGGGATTCAAGTAGCTTTGAAACAGAAATTGTTGGTACTGTAGAAGCCATAGCCCACTGCAGCAAATTCGAGTCCTGTTGCCCTCAACTGTCATCAAATCCACCTTGTCACCAAGGTGCACTGAGCCTGCTGGTTTGTGATCGACCCAGGTGCACAGGGTTCTCTGCTCCATGCAGCATCACACCTGAGAGCCAGAAACACTGAATAAACCCACAGTGAGTAATGAATTGTTTTACCCAATACCTTCACGTTCAGACGGCTCTTACCTCTTTCTGGTGGTACTTTATTGCTACCTTTAGCTTTGCCAAATCATGACATTTTTGGGGGTCCAGCTCTTCACTTTGATCATCTCTGTGATTGAGAATGATCTCCAGTTCTCGGGAGCTCCGTGCTTGATCCAAAAGGTCCTTGGCAAAACGCTTGCATTGCTGTGAAAGTTCTTCATATTCAGCCTTGAATTCATTTTCCACTTTGCTCAACTCCTTCAGCTCCCAGCCCAGTCGGAAGGCTGTCAAAATGGGATCCTCACTTGATAAGGCAATCAATGAAGGGCTGGCTAAGGCTTTGTAGATGTTCAGCCTTGACCTGGAATGCCTCAGGCTGTCCACCTCCGAACTGGAGACACATTCCACACAGTTGCATCTGATCTGGTGTGGGCGTGGAATCGTTACCCGTCTTTGGACAAGCAGTTTGATGATTTCGTAGTTGTTGGTGTGAGCCGCCAGCATGATCGGCGTGATGTCTGGAGTGAACTCTGAAAACTGGGTGTCCATCATCAAGGTTGGAACCTGTATGAAGGGATAAACCATAAAGGGATGAAGTCATATCTCACGTGGAACAGCAGAAATCAGATGTCCCTCTTTCATACTTTTGAAGTGATGCCATAACAAAACAGAGTTTTTATAACACCCTCTGTTCTTTAAATCCTGCTATAGCCATGGACACACACACACACACTCCTATTCTGGCAAAACCATCTTCCCCCAAATCAAGCCAGTCTGCCTCCTAATCAGGAACCTGTGACCATTCAGCTTCCAGTCTGAAAAGTCAGTCCCATCCCCATCCAAATGCTTTACATGTAAACCTCATCTGAAATGGGTATTGGTTCATACACCAAAAGAAAAAAACAACGAAAGGATGAAAGAAAGGAAGACAAAAGGCACAGGTAATTGCACAAAAAGAAAATCTAGAAAAGAGTAAGCACTGAATAGCCTTCCATAGCTATCACTATTTGCACGATATATTCTGCATTGGCAGGCCAAGAACCTCCTGGTAGCAGGTCCTGCAAAAACCAAACACTGGTCTGCAGGTGGGCAAAGCTCTTCTTCTCTTTTCCCTACTGTTTTCATTTGAAAATACTTTTCAGCGTAAGGATACATCGCATAACTGCCCTCAGAATAGATTCATTGGGGTTTTTTTTAAATGGACTTGAAAAAAGTTAAATGTAAAATTAATGAGCCATAGTCCACTAGAAATAAGCCACTCCAGGCTGTGCATTCCAGCTACTATTGCACTTCCCAAAAGATGAGCTTAATGCACACCCTGTTGTGTCTTATTACTGTATGCAGAGAGCTAAATTAGATGGAAATGCTCTTACATCCCAAGCACACAGTGTTTCCATTTGCAGCACAGGCAGCTCTCTTTGTTGTGTGTTAATCACCACTCAAACACACCCTCCTCTCTGTGCCCACCACTCCTGCCCTGGCACTTGGCATCCTGCTGCTGGAGGGAGGAATGCTGCTTTTGGTGAACAGTAGGTCTGGTTCACCTTGCAAATGTCAAAGGTGCTTGAGACAACTGTTGTCAAAGAGTCGTAACGACAGGAAATATTAGTCTGTATAAATCCTAAAGTATAGGTGTGATGAAGTATCATGAGGTAAGTGATTAAAAATCCTTCCACAGGATACCCCCAAGGCTGATTATGAGACAGTGAATCTCCAGCCATGGAATGTCAGTTCCCTGGGACTGAAAGGCCTCTATAGCACAAAAGAGCTAAAGTTCATCAGTAAACCTCTACAGATGCAACAGTGGGACAGAGCCTGTTCACAACACACAACACGATCCCAAATGTGATCAACACATCAAGATGTAGGGCTAGTGACTGAAGCAGGGCTCACTGGGGGGCTAGAGAGATTTTGGGGAATAAATTTGCTCCCCTAAATGTGGCACATGAGGAGTTAAATCCCTGGCAGCCTACAGACACACAGGCAGAGGGATTTTGGGGAATAAATTTGCTCCCCTAAATGTGGCATGTGAGGAGTTAAATCCCTGGCAGCCTACAGACACACAGGCAGAGG